>NC_133328.1:588469899-588783066 GCF_042186555.1 Aquarana catesbeiana
GGAGGGGCCGAGATCCCTGCTGACATCAGCCTTTCTCTGAGCACTGCCGAGGGACGGGCCGAAATCCTTGCTGATGTCAGGCTTGATCTGAGCACTGCCGAGGGACGGGCCGAGATCCCTGCTGACGTCAGCCCTGCTCTGAGCACTGCCGAGGGACGGGCCGAGATCCCTGCTGACATCAGCCTTGCTCTGAGCACTGCCTAGGGACGGGCCGAGATCCGAGATCCCTGCTGACGTCAGCCTTGCTCCGAGCACTGCCGAGGGACGGGCCGAGATCCTTGCTGACATCAGCCTTGCTCCGAGCACTGCAGAGGGTGGGGCTGAGATCCCTGCTGACGTCAGCCCTGCTCTAAGCACTGCTGAGGGAGGGGCCGAGATCACTGCTGACGTCAGCCCCGCTCCGAGCACTGCCGAGGGACGGGCCGAGATCCCTGCTGATGTCAGCCCCGCTCTGAGCACTGCAGAGGGAGGGGCCGAGATCCCTGCTGACGACAGCCCCGCTCCGAGTTCTGCCGAGGGACGGGCCGAGATCCCTGCTGACGTCAGCCCCGCTCTGAGCACTGCAGAGGGAGGGGCTGAGATCCCTGCTGACGTCAGCCCTGCTCTAAGCACTGCTGAGGGAGGGGCCGAGATCACTGCTGACGTCAGCCCCGCTCTGAGAACTGGCGAGGGACGGGCTGAGATCACTGCTGACGTCAGCCTTGATCTGCACACTGCCGAGGGACGGGCCGAGATCCCTGCTGACGTCAGCCCCGCTCCGAGCACTGCCGAGGGACGGGCTGAGATCCCTGCTGACGTCAGCCCCGCTCTGAGCACTGCTGAGGGAGGGGCCGAGATCCCTGCTGACGTCAGCCCCGCTCTGAGCACTGCTGAGGGAGGGGCCGAGATCCCTGCTGACGTCAGCCCCGCTCTGAGCACTGCAGAGGGAGGGGCTGAGATCCCTGCTGACGTCAGCCCTGCTCTAAGCACTGCTGAGGGAGGGGCCGAGATCACTGCTGACGTCAGCCCCGCTCTGAGAACTGCCGAGGGACGGGCTGAGATCACTGCTGACGTCAGCCTTGATCTGAGCACTGCCGAGGGATGGGCCGAGATCCCTGCTGACGTCAGCCCCGCTCTGAGCACTGCTGAGGGAGGGGCCGAGATCCCTGCTGACGTCAGCCCCGCTCTGAGCACTGCTGAGGGAGGGGCCGAGATCCCTGCTGACGTCAGCCCCGCTCTGAGCACTGCTGAGGTAGGGGCCGAGATCCCTGCTGACGTCAGCCCCGCTCTGAGCCCTGCTGAGGGAGGGGCCGAGATCACTGCTGACATCAGCCTTGCTCTGAGCACTGCTGAGGGAGGGGCCGAGATCCCTGCTGACGTCAGCCCCGCTCTGAGCACTGCTGAGGGAGGGGCCGAGATCACTGCTGACATCAGCCTTGCTCTAAGCACTGCTGAGGGAGGGGCCGAGATCCCTGCTAACGTCAGCCTTGATCTGAGCACTGCCGGGGGACGGGCCGAGATCCCTGCTGACGCCAGCCCCGCTTCAAGCACTGCTGAGGGAGGAATCGAGAGAAGCCCTCCCCAAAAAACAGACTAGGGCTTATTTTCGGGGTAGGTCTTATTTTCGGGGAAACACGGTATGTACAGAATAACAGAATGCATAAACAATGATTGTCTGATTTCCTCATTTGTATAATTGTCCTCAGATCAGAGCTTTATGCAACTGCTGATTCCCCTGAGTCTGTTGTTACTAACCCTAATCAAAACATCTTTGCGATTTGCATTTTGCACAAAATCTTAAACAGGAGCCAAAGATCAAATGAATCTTTCAGCCTTGAAAAAAAAAAGATAACATTAGTTATATAAAGGGAATATATAGCAATTTTGTACATGATTTTCTTTTTATTACAGTCAAGACTTATTGTGGCTGTTACAGCAACCCACTAAGACACAAAAACGCAGCATACCACAACGAACGGCAATGCATTGCTGTGCATTATGTTAAAAAATGTAATTCAAGTCAGATTTTTTAGGTCTTTTTGGTGAACACAAGGGTTCCTCTGATTGGCAGAGGTGGAGAGGCAGGCAGATGATATCACAATTTCTCTCTTGGCCAAGTATTTAAACACACAAAGGGGAAAGAAGGGGATACAAGGGACTTTGTAAAACACTCTAAATATAAAGAATGTATATAAAAGATAAAATCACATATTTATTGAGATACCAAAAAAAAGTAGCCCCATAAAGTCTTGGGGAGCAGTTTACAGCATACACAGTCACAAATTGATAAAAAGATGTATCATGTCATATCATATCATTTCAACACTCATGACAGTGGAAACATGATGTAACGACGTGGTGGTCCCCTTTGCACAGGTCCAGAGCCCAAATGCATTTCGACTAATTAAGTCTTCCTCAGGGGAGTGGCAGTTTTAGAGGGTCTATAATAAAATTCACAACTATAGCATATTATACTGGAGGTTCACAGAGACCACGGGCAACAATACCAGGGAGGTATAGCATGTGTCCAGAGCACAAGGGATATGGTGGGATCAGCCTGTGTGGTAGAAAAAAAAATCCTGAATATCTAGGTTAGTAGTTCCCAAAAAAGGGATTTTTTTTTCTCCAACTGAAGGGCCGGCCCCCTCTGTAAGAGCAGAGGGATGAGCTCAATAAAGGACCTGAAAAAATCAGTGAAGAAATGACATCTATCAAAGCAAGATGGTATGACCCTGTTGTTGAATAACCGGGAAGAAAGCCCTTCTGCTGCCTCCACCAAACACAGAAATAGCTATTTTATCTTGGCCAATCAGGGTAAGCCTTGTATTCTATGATAAATAAATATATAAAATGGTGAGAAGAACTCAGCCTCACTCTTTAATTCTGATAGTAGACAGAAGGTTGCCTGTTCTGATGCCAGACCATAGTGGTGCTTACAAACCCACACATTCACCTAGGTGGATACAGCATCAGTCTGATGTTGCATCTTTCCCCTGCCTCTTCTAAGACTGAGAAATGAGCGATCAAAGATCACTGATCGCTCAGTTCTCAGTCTTCAGTGAGCAGAGAGCTGGTGACTGTTAGTCACAGTCTCCCCACTGGAGCTCTGGGCTGTGGGGGGGGGGGGGAGCAGCTGACTCACGAGAGTCACTGAGAGGCTGAGCCAACTGCAGGTTAAAGTCAGGGTCTTTCCAGAGCTTGGGCTAGCACAGTGACCTCAGCCAACAATGAACTTTAGCCCACTGTCAGCTGAAAATGGGCAACAGGAGTGCAGAGCAAAGTGCACTCCTATGAGCCATAAAGAAGTAGGGTCAAAAGAACTCCTTTTTTAAAATGTTATTTAAGATCAGATGTATGCTACTTTATTGTGGTGCATCACAGCATGTGTGTTAATGTGCCTTGCAGTAAGGCAGGTCACTCATTTTGACAAGACTGCCTATGCATCACAATGCAAGTTACTATATAATGCAATTTTTTCAGTGAAGCGCACCACAATGCATGATGTGCTATAACGTACATATGCTGCAGCACAAGTGCATATTAGGGATGAGCCCGATGTTCGAGTCGAACGTAAATTCGCCGTATTTAGAACATTATGGGGCGTTCACAGGAAATTCAAGCGCCCGCGGAACACCCCATAATGAACGGCGAGACCATCAATGCACTGCTGATTGTCCAACGCATGCACCTGACCTGCATTCTTTGGCCAATCACAGCGAGCTCTGCAGTGACAGCCATGATTGGCCAAAAGCAGGCTGCTGAGTCCACGCCCCACACTATGTTAGGCTGCTTACATAGCAGTCGTACATAGTTTTATGAATGAGAGCAGCAAAATGACATTTGTAAAGGAAAAACTGTCATTTAAAACTGCTCGCGGCTTTAATGTAGATAAATATAGATAAAATTCATTGAAAAAAACGACATGGGTTTCCCCCCCCCCAGTCCATTAGAAGTCCCTTTGGGTCTGGTATGGTTGTTAAGGTGAACCCTGCGCCAAAATAAAAAAAAGGTGTGGGGATCCCCCCTAAAATCCATACCAGGCCCTTCAGGTCTGGTATGGATATTAAGGGGAACCCCGCGCCGAGATTTTTTAAAAAATGGCGTGAGGGTCCCCCCAAAATCCATACCAGACCCTTATCCGAGCACGCAAATTGGCAGGCCGCAGGAAAATGGGGGGAAGAGAGAGCACCCCTCCCTCCTGAACCGTGCCAGGCCACATGCCCTCAACATGGGGAGGGTGTTTTGGGGTCCCCCCAAAATACCTTGCCCCGATGTTGATGGGGACAAGGGCCTAGCACAGACAAGGGCGGGGGGTCTTATAGGAATCTGGAAGCCCCCTTTAACAAGGGGACCCCAAGATCTCGCCCCCCCATGTGAATGGGTATTGGGTACATTGTACCCCTACACATTCACCCAAAAAAGTGTCAAAAAAGTAAAAATGACAGAAGACAGTTTGGGACTGTCCTTTATTAGAAAAAAACCCTGCGATGTCCATCCATCTTTGATCACAGCGCCGACAGACCGGGGAAAAAAAAACGGAAAAACTCCACCTCGATGAGAGGCGTCCCTGCAACTGCAGCCTTTTTGCTTTGATAGCTGTTATATAGCTGAGGGCGGGGCCACCTGGTGATGTAAATAGGTGACCCCACCCCTCTGACGTTTCGTGACATCACATGACCTCCACGCAATTTTATTGTTAATATTGGTGCTGGGTTCCCCCTTAATATTTATACCAGACCCAAAGGGCCTGGTAATGGACTGGGGGGGGGGGACCCACACCATTTTTTTCAATGATTTTTTTATAAATATTGCCAGGACCCGGCAATACTTTACAGCCGCGAGCAGTTTTAAATGACATTTTTTCCTTTAGAAATGTCATTTTGCTGTAGTACTTTCTAAACACGGGAAAGATGCACTACTTTACAGGCAGATTAAGAGCATGATATTTAAAGGAATATTTCATTTTTTTTGTTTCACATTAAGCTTTATTAAAATCACTGCTCCTGAAAAAACGGCCATTTTAAGAAAAAAAAAAAATTGCATTGATACATGTCTCCTGTGTCATGGTTATGCAATAGAGTTTTGTCTGTCAGCTTACCTGTCTCCATGTGTTCATCTCTAGAGACCAGCTGACTCTAACCTGACTGCTTGTATAATCTCTCCTCTAGCATGGCTCCATCCCAGCTCATCAGAGAACTCTATATTAATCTCTGCACTGCAGGCCAGCCCTGCTGATCAACCTTTGTGTGTTTTGGCTTCCTGTTTCCTGCCTGCCATGTGCTCTACATTTGTTTCTGTTACCGACCTTGGCGTGTTCTCAACTATTCCTGTCTGCTCGTGACCCTGACCTTTGGCATGTCCCCGACTATCCCTGTTTGCCTGTGACCCTGAACCTTGGCGTGAACTCTGTTGTCCTTGTCTGCTTGTGGCCCCGACCTTGGCTTATTCCCTTACTATCCCTATCCTCCTGTTGCCTACTGTGGGTGTGAGCTGGGGGACCCTGGGGGTCGCGACCTGGAGCCAGTTGCAGCCCAGTCCATCCTCACCACTAGAGGCTCTGGTGAACACCTGCTGGCTCTTAGACTCCGCGCCCCAGGGAATCTTACGCTCTAACCCCAGTGGGATCCATGTTGGTGTTCCAGCAGCCCTGCCTTCCTTACTACCCTGACTCCCATCTGCAGCAGTCAGCCGTAGGGTCCACTACCTTGCGGTGCACTCCTGATCCCAACGGTGTGCATCTGTCACCTAGCCTCAAGGTGACCTGACATCCTGGGACAACCCTTTTTATGGCAATAACTTGCATATAAGCCTTTAAAATGAGCACTTTTGATTTTTCATGTTCGTCTTCCATAGACTTTAACGGTGTTCGTGTGTTCGGCCAAATTTTTTTCCTGTTCGCAAGTTCTGGTGAGAACCGAACGGGGGGTGTTCGGCTCATCCCTAGTGCATATGAAGTTTCAGTTAAAGAGACTCTGGCTCCTTAACTAATCCACAGTTCTATGAGAATCCTTTGTCATGCATTAAATGACATATGTATACATATGATTATAAAATAAAGGTTGTATAAGGATTGTGAAATAAACAGGTATAAAATAACTGTTTAAAATGTTTTTAAAAATCACCTTAAAAATGATACCAAACTTACAGTGTCTCTTAAAATACTTTTTATTTAATGTTCTTGTTACATTTAGCAAAGAGGAATAGAAGTGAGAAAGGTTTAGCTGATAATGGCTGTCTTACCTGCTGGAGCTATTCCGTATTAGTAGGCAATATAGATATGACACCATTATTAAATTGTCATTACATCATCTGCGCATTAGATGACACCAGCTGGGATCAATTCCAGCACAGTTTCCTATAGATGACCGGCACCTGCCGACGACTTGCACTCGCTCATTTCGGGCCTGGGCTCTTGGAGAATGAGATAAATGAAGCGGTAGGGGGTGTCTGCCTTCCTTCTGCCTCTATTTTGCAGCTTCTTTCCATCATTACCTAAATGTTTCTGCCTCCATGCAGGAAAGCTCCAATTATATTCCCAGTCCTTTGTTCTGCTCTGTGGCTTCCATTCAGCAATCTCGAGGCTGTGTTATAGTTTTGCACTTTGAAAGTTCTTTGTTTACGATCCTATACCTCACTGCAGACGATTCTGCCTTCCAGGCTGGTTTAGTGTAATAAACCAGTTCATTTTGTGTTATTTAACGTTAATGTCGCAGTCTAAGCCATAGTCACATGTCATTTTGCAGGTTCTGGACCTCGTGCTTGAACCTTAATTTGAACCTAAATGTAATAGAAAATGAAAGAGCCATTTCTGAATTCTCTTTATATTGGTAAAAAAAATACATTTACATATGCATGGCTTAATGTAGAAGTATCTGTTCCTTAAAGTTAAATAGCACAGCTTTACAAAAACCCAATGTATAATTCGTAGTCCCTGGACCAATGGAACTAACTACGATATCTTCTTAGTACAATCATACAACATGGCTGCCAAATTGGAATATCCAATACAATACCATATCCCTCATTGTGGTCTCATGTACTGTATATATCTCCTTAATGTGTTTTTTAATCCAACCATTAATATTTTGCAAAGCTAGTACAAAAGAAAGGTAGTGTTAAAAAAAAAAAAAAAAAGTGCATGTCTGTTAAAACAAGCCTTTTTTGCACATTAAAGTGTAAACACAAAATCAAAAAGTAATATATCGTAGCTTACTTGTCCTTGGTGTGCAGGCTTCTTTTGCTTTATTTTTACTTGGCTATCCTGCAAATAGCACACTTCTTGTCCCTGGGTGGCTACGTCTCTTCTCCAATGTATCTATAGAAGGAATTCTGGTTGTCAACCTAGGCTGATGTCTTGATATGGACTATGAACATGTATTCTCTTCATCACCTTTACATGGGGGACAGGGCAGTTGATAGTTTACAGGAAATAGTTACATAGTTAGTCTGGCTGAAAAAAGACACAAGTCCATCTAGTTCAACCAATAAAAAGAGGAAAATAAACCAAAAAAATCTTTTTACAATCCTATACCCACAGTTGAACCCCAGCAAAGCATGACCCAATTTGCTCTGGCAGGGGAAAAAATTCCTTTCTGATCCCCCAAGAGGCAATCGGATACTCCCTGGATCAACTTTACCTATAAATGTTAGAATCCAGTTATATTATGTGCATTTAGGGAAGAATCTAGGCCTTTTTTAACGCAATCTGAGCTGGCCAGAGCCAGCTCTTGAGGGAGTCTATTCCACCTTAAAGTGAATAACTCATACCAAGTTCACTATATGGACCCCTTATGTATTTTTACATGTTGATCATATCCCCCCTTAAAGTGTTACTAAATCCGTAACAGTAAAATCAGTCTGTATATGCAGCATAGCATGCTTGTTATACTCACTGTGGAACTTAAGGGGTTAATCCTCTGCATTGTGTAAAAAGGCTGTTTTATCCTGTATGCACAAATCCTTCCCTCCTGCACTGTCTATTTTGGGAAAACAGGTAACACAGGCAGGGTAGCCAACCTGCACCTGCCCAGTTGTGTCTTTTATGCTGGAGAGAATATTTACTTGTTCTCAGAGCTAGCCAGGTCACATGATATTGACATCAAACATGTGGGTGTGTATACGGGCTGAAGTGGAAATCTCCTCCTACCTGAACTCTCAGCACTGGAAAAATTGTGCAGTTTATCACTGACTGTGGTATACAGATCAGCCAAAAAGGTATATAGTGGCAATATTTGAATGTAAAAAGAAGATTTATAGGCTGTGGACAGGAAGTGAAGGGAAATATCTGCAATGGGACACGGATGGCAAAGTAAAAATCTGACAGGGGTTATAACACTCCCTTGCTCTATCCAAAATAAAAATAACAACTGTTTTCCCATAGTTCTACCTTAAGTTGTATGCTAGTCACTTTAATCTTTTTTTAATTTTATTGAGGGTTAAAATTGTTGAGAGAGGGCTAAGGATATAGGATAAACATCAAAGATGGCAGCATATTGGGCCTACACAGAAAGCAAGAAGACTCTAAGTTTCCAAACACCAATTTAATGTAGAATTTGCCTTTCTCTGGTTTCTTGGTAGTCTTGACCCTTTAAGAACAGTGTTAAATTAGATCTGGGACATTGTATAACCACGATGATGTTACGTTGCAATGGATTTTTCTCTTCCTGGACAGTTTAGGTCCTTGACCCTTTCAGATATCTTATTCTGTACTTAGTAAATCCTTCTTGCCATGACCAGCAGCTGCAGCTTCTACCCAGCTCTCTTTGGACATTCTCCAGCATATATGCATACATCTTCATGTACAGATCTTCAGACCTTCCGGTAAGGCAACTGTAATCCACATACACAGTACTTTTAAGCGAGCTTTGCACAGTTTAAATTGTGGCCGGTTCCTGTGAGTTGGCTGAAATTCAAGCCGTCATTGGCTCTGCAAACACCATCTGGCTTGACAAACATTGATTGAAAAATTGACGAAGCCATGCATAAGTCGGCCACACAGTGACTGCAGCCTTCAATCCTGACAGAATTCTAGTGTCCCAATATCTCAAATAATCAGCTTTCCCAACTATTTTCTGTAAACCCCATAACACTCTGGTGCCCATCCTGTGGCCCAAGGGCTGTGTGCGATCCTTTGGTATATGTGCAGCCCTCAGACCTCAGCAGTCCTGTGGTGGGAGCATTGATTAGGGTAATAGCATTGATCTCTGCTAGCCTCATGTTACATGTTCCTAGTTTCATATTGTCTTCTGCAGCATATCCCCAGCCAAAAATGTAGCATGTCCACATATATAAAGGTTTTTGTGACACTCATGGCCAACATCCGTAACTGTATACACAAAAAACAAAACCAAAAGAATATCCAACTATACAGGCCAGAAAAGAAGCATACAGCAAATTCATAAAAATGCATATTTTATTAAAGTATCACAATGTTAAAAAGACATGGTGTCTTTACACCTATCTAATTTTAAAACAAAACAAGAATTGTTGTATGTGATAATGCATTGTTTGAAAAAAAACTAACAAAAAAAATCCAGAGTACTATTGTGATCAATCTTCATATGTCGACGCGTTTTGCCAGTTAATGCTCCATCCCATATAGACAGAAAAACACAGAATTGTTGACATTTTTGCAGATTTATTAAAAAAGAAAAACTGAAATATCACATGGTCCTAAGTATTCAGACCCTTTGCTGTGACACCCATATACTTAACTCAGGTGCTGTCCATTTCTTCTGATCATCCTTGAGATGGTTCTACACCTTCATTTAAGTCCAGCTGTGTTTGATTATACTGATTGGACTTGATTAGGAAAGCCACACACCTGTCTATATAAGACCTTACAGCTCACAGTGCATGTCAGAGCAAATGAGAATCATGAGGTCAAAGGAACTGCCTGAAGAGCTCAGAGACAGAATTGTGGCAAGGCACAGATCTGGCCAAGGTTACAAAAAAAAAAAATTCTGCTGCACTTAAGGTTCTTAAGAGCACAGTGGTATCTACAAGAGAGAAAGCATCATTTACAAACATAATTAAGTTACATACTCAATGTGCAGACATAATTCTCTACTTGCAACTATATACTCAATGTGCATGACCCACCTCAATGCAAAACCACCCATACATATTAGCTCCCTAGGCAGGGGCTGGAGCATCAAACGAGAGTCTTGACCAGAGAGATCTAAACTTCAAATATCAATGGTAAATATCCACCCAATGTCCATCCCTGTAACAGACAGACAGCGTTTCCATATGTAAGACTTATTATGGGCTAAAGGACACTCAAGTCTGGCAAGACTTTTTTTGTGTAGCATGTCCACACTCAACTGACCCTTATTTCTTCTATTAGATATGCTGTTTGTGACAGTCCACTCAATAATTACATATATTGAACTTTATGTGCAACCCTTTGATGATGTCATGGGTAGAGATGTAAAAATTTCCAGAAATTTTGAAACCATGGGAACAGTTTTTTCCTGTTTTTTTTTCCAGAAAAAAAATAAAATGTTTGGAAAAAATGGAAAAAAGAAATTCGCTGCGGAGTACTTTTACAAATTAAAAGCCATTTTGTCACACTGAGAAGGTGAAATGCAGTGTATATAAGGGTATTATGCTTGAAATAAAAGTACAGCTCATTTAGTAAATAAACTAAACTTGCTTTTTTAAATTTTAATTTTTTTATTACAAATGGAATTACAAGGGCTGTATATGTTAAGAACATTTCAACTATACATTATAACAGGTAATCACCCCCCTTTCCCTCATAATATTGTAAAAGCTTTCTGCCAATATACATTTTCAGTTATTGACAATGCTGATTCAGAAGCATATATTGCTCTATGAAGAGCTTGATCAATTTCTCTTATAATTATTCTGGTGTCATATTATCTATAGATGAAGGGATTGTGTATTTTTGTGAGGCTGTGGTTTGCAACACTTTCTTACTTGAAGATGCTGCTGGTGAAGAAACACTTTGTCATGATCCAGAAGCTGCAGAAAGAATGTTTCTGGAACGATAACTCTGGAGGGAGAGGCTACTTGCACTTTCATTATGGTCCTCATCACTTCATTCCATAAAGTATTTTTTAGTGTTTTTAGGGCACCTCTGGCATGCCATGATGTGTTTTGTCATCCTTGTAGCATTTGGAAATAAATATTTCTTCTTACAATATTTGCAAATTGCAGCTTTGCTCTCAGCAGACATTGCACTGTGGAAATGTTTCCAAACTCTAGGTGTTAGTCTCACCATTTTACTGAGAGGAGGAAAAGTAAAAAAACAATTTACTGACCAGACTATAGAGAAATATTATGCTGTGAAGGTGGAGAACATTAATAGGAATCAAAAGGTTATACAGATTAACTCATTTTTCAGCATTTTGGCTGGGTGGTTGTGGGTGTGGGAACAGCTGTGATGCCCACACCCACAACCACCCGCAATAGTGTGAACCTAGCAAAATACTTTACATAAAGTTTCAGAAATCTTTCATTAGGGTCTTCATGTTATGTAGTTTGAATACCATGTCATAGATACCTTTTTTATCATTGTATAAGTGCATATTTTTAGCCCTGATCACTGTAATAATGTCACTGGTCCCCAAAAAGTGTCAGTTAGGGGTCCGATTTGTTTGCCGCAATGTCACAGTCCCGTTAAAAATCGCTGATCGCCGCCATTACTAGTAAAAAAAAGAAATGAATAAAAATGCCATAAAAATATCCCATAGTTTGTAGACACGATAACTTTTGCGCAAACCAATCAATATACGCTTATTGGGATTTTTTTTGCCAAAAATATGTAGCAGAATACATAATGGCCTAAATTGATTAGATTGAAATTAGATTTTTTTAAAATTTTTTAATTGAATGTTTGTTTTATAGCAGAAAGTAAAAAATGTCGCTCTTTTTTTGTTTATAGCACAAAAAATAAAAACCACAGCAGTGATCAAATACCACCAAAATAAAGCTCAATTTGTGGAAAAAAAAGGACATCCATTTTATTTGGGTACAGCATTGCATGAGCGCGCAATTGTCAGGTAAAGTAACGCAGTACCGTATCGCAAAAAATGGCCTGGTCATTCTGGGGCTGAAATGGTTAATAACATTCAATTACAACTTGTGTCTTGTGTCGCAATTGTATACGCTATATTATTTTTTCTTTATTTGCTATTTTTTTTTCCCCACGAAAGTGGAGCTACCCTTTTAAAAATATATATTTTCCCATTTTTTCTTGTTTTTTTTTTTTCTCCAGGCCTATTTCCCATCTCTAGTCATGGGCCGCATTTAAGGCCCCCTTTAGCTCATAAGTTGACAACCACTAACATAACACCCCTCACCTATATAATGGAGGTGAGGAGAGAAGGAGGTGTTTGTTGCCCAATTCAGCAAAGCCGCCTAGGGTCAGAAATCTGCTCCTTCATAGATACAATGCAGTGAGTGAGCATTGTCACCCTTTGACAGGAAGTGTGTAAATGTCAGGATCACTAGGTGAAAATGTAAGAAAAAACCCTTCAAATAATTGAATTGAATGTCCTATCATCAAAAACTACTGGCAAGAAATATCTAACCCCATCTCTACCTTATGCAACATACATAGTTACATAGTTACATAGTAAGTAAGGTTGAATAAAGACACCATTCCATCCAGTTCAACCTGAGTGAGTATACACTCAGATCAGTCCCTACCCTCAAGGAGCCCACAATCCAAGGTCCCCAACTCACATTCATATACTAGGGCCAATTTTTGGACAGAAGCCAATTAACTTACCAGCATGTCATTGGAGTGTGGGAGAAAACCCACGCAGACACAGGTATAACATGCAGACTCCAGGCAGGTAGTATCGTGGTTGGGATTCGAACCAGCGACCCTTTTTACTGCTAGGTGAGAGTGCTACCCACTATACCACTGTGCCGCCCTATCGTCGCCCTATCGTCTCCCTATCTATGACCCCACTGCATCTTCTTTAGGGACTATCAATCTCTACATGGCCTGGACGCTCCAAAGTTTTGGCAACTCACATCCTGATAGCTGCATGCCTAGCCCTGGCGAAAAAATGGAGGTCACCAAACCCTCCTACAATCTCAGATACCATCCGACTGCTGAACAACAACCACTTTCAATTGGAGTTCTCTTTCGCCAAAGCCAAACTAACCACCTCTTCCTTCTACAAAAACTGGGCAGCATGGATCGCCGACCATAGAAATTCAGCCCTCTAAGATGGGGGCTTTGGTCAGCCTTCTCTTTACCCCTCCAAAATCTTCATCTCTCCAGTTATGCCCCTTCTTTAGTGGTACATCCATCATTCAAACCCTTCCACTCATTACAGCCCCTTCTCTTTAACCTAGCAAATCTAACATGTATCTCAATGTATGACAAATTGATACCTAACCCAACCAGTTTACCCCATATATCATTGCTTATGTTATGCATTGTTAACCAATGATCTGTCTACTGTTATCACTAATAACTTAGGGCTAGTTTACACTTGCTTCAAAACATGGCTTCAGACACGCTTTGTTAAAGCTCTCTGAACACCAGTCAAAGCTCCTGTCACAAAATAAAATGGTTAGCTTACAGTCCTGTTTACACCTTGCTTTTGCTTGGTGCTTCCATGAGGCTTCGATGAGGCTTCGGCGGGGCTTCGATGAGGCTTTGGTGGAGCTTTGATGGGGCTTCGATGAGCCTTTGGTGGGGCTTTGGTGAGGCTTCGTGGGGCTTTGATGAGGCTCCGGTGGGGCTTCAAGCGAGCTTTGCCATAGACTTCTATGCAGGCTTTGAAGACGCTTTGAAGCACTACTAAAGCTACATGGGGTATATTTTGTGAAGCAAAGCCGAAGCAAAGCAAAGCAAAAGCAAGGTGTAAACAGGACTGTAAGCGAACCATTTTATTTAGCGACATGAGATTTGACTAGCGTTCAGAGAGCTTTAACAAAGCCTGACCGAAGCCTTGTTTTGAAGCAAGTGTAAACTAGCCATTAATGTGTGTTAAAGCAGAAGCAAGTGTAAATGAGCCCTTACTGTTATGCTTATATGACTCTATGTATTGTTACTGTGATGAATAATCACTTTCTGTTGTCAATTCTCTTTACAAAATAAAGAATAGATAGATAAATAGTTTAAAAAAATCTAATAAGCCAATACATCATAGAACCAATAATGTGCAATAATATACATTTCTGATTTTGAGATACATTATAACTTTTCTCTGATTAGCTTATCTGGTCTGTATATTTGTATATTTGACTCAGACAGCATTAAAACAGTATAACATCCAGGTAATCAGCATTTTTAGAATTCATTCATTATATTGCTCTCATGACAGGTTTGCTTTAATTATCAAGAAACTCCAGTTACAACATTGTGTACTACTACAGACTATGTACACAACCAATGGGGAATTCTGTTTTGTTTTATCCTACCTTGTAATTACACATAATGCTACTGTTCAGTCACTTGCCCCCAGCCATCAACAACATTTTATGTGCAGCCAAGATCCTTTCATCCTAAAGAAAATAAATATACAAAAAGCGCAGAACAAGTCTGTTAGAAATTTGCATTTCGATACAGTTTTCTAAGAAATGCTGAATGCAGAAAATGGAAAAAAAATCTAACACGAAACCAGTATACTCCTTATATTGTATAAAATAATTCCTGCAAACAAATCTTTGTAAATTGACTAGATTTAATTTTTATCCACATGAATCTGATTCTGGAACAATCGCCCCTGTGCCACGACCTGTAATTAAATACTTAGTGGGAGAAAATGAGCTGATTTAAAATGACCCTTGCTTCTCAAAGACGGTAATCAGAACAAGACCTGCGGACAGTTAACTTCCTGTAGAAGAAGCCCGAGTGTTTGTTCTTTCTCGAAAATATACTCATTAATAAAAGCGCTTTACTGCTTCATCCTGTCAGGTTTAGACGAGCGCACGCAGCGTTGGCTGTAAACGAAAATGAAACACATACTAAAAATGTTCTACTCAATAAATTCTGACATCAGTATTTATATCAGGTTTTTTTATCTGGAATTCCTGGGGACGTTTCGGAGTTTGGCATGAAGTTTAGGTTTAATTTGTGTGTATTGGATGGAGGGTCTCTGTGCCATAGTCACCTTGGTTTTATGAGAAGGGATGAGCAAAACTGAGAGTTTTTACATTGCTGAAATCTCACAAAAAATCTAAATGCTTTGGGACAATGAATTGGAGTCAATGGAAAAAGGTGATGGTAAAGCTGAACTGGATATAACAGATGCAAATTAATGCAACTTTGTATTCAATAAAAGAAAAAAATGGGAGTTGAAAAAAAAACTACTATACATCACGTAGCTGGATGCAGCATCAATTTGATGCTAAAATCTGTCCCCCGCCACCTCAAAGACCGAGAACTGAGCGAGAACTTGAGCTTAGAAAAAATGCAGAGGGGGAGTGGGGAGATAGCTGAGCTGCATGTGTGTGTACAGAGGAAGGTCCTGTTGGGAGAGAAAGTTTGAGCCAAGGATTAGATTAGAGACTTTGTGCTGTATTGGATCCAGAGTCTGTCAGTTCTGGAGAGTGAGGAGGTCAGCTGCATCGCGCTGGACTGAGTGAGAGTTGGTGTGTCACTTCCTGCTGTGATCGAGTTCCGCTCAGGGGCCTACTGCCAGATTTGCCAGGAACCCAGCCCAATGGAATAACATTAGGGTTCACTACTGTCCCGCAGAAGCCATCATTTATTGGTGTATTGCCAGAAGCCACCAGGAAGTCAGCAACAGCCTAAAAGGAGCCCCCTACCTAGGAAAGAATGCCTGATTATGTCAATACAGTAGGGCTAGTGAGTGGTTTGCTGTCCTTTTTAGTGATTTGCCAGTTGACTCTGTGCTAACTCACAGGCAGATTGTTACTGTCTCTTTCATCTTCATTGACACCTTCCATCTGCCAACGGCTGCATATTTACAGTCCTGCTGGCCAGAATTCATGACAAATAGTCATCCCCATATACCCAAGAATTAACTTATGCCTGGCCACCCCTTCATCAGTGCTCTCAGTAGTTCATTGTCCCTATACTGTTTGCAGAGACATCTCTACTCTCTTTTTTGTCCCCTTAGCATGCCAATGTCTTCAAAGGGCCCTAACGTAGCCAGCAGAAGACTCACTTTAGAGATTACACCTAAATTTTCTTCTATCAGGCATAATCTGTCATCCATTTATATCTTTCAGGCTTAAAGAAAGGCCAAGGCCTAGTTTCCTCATCCCAAGTGACTCTAGGCAACTTAGCCACTATCTTTATTTGGTACCAACTTGTTCTTGCCTTAGGCTGCTTTTTTAGCAAGGAAAGCTACAGTTATGCTGGTTCAGTTTGAATTGAATGTAGCACTCCAACCTTATTAAGTGAACCTTTATAATAGTAGCTCAGCCCACCCGTGGCCCCACATCTCCCACTGGCCGCTGCCAGGATTAACACAGACAGGCTCGCTGGCAGTGAGAGCAAGCCTGTCAATAGCTGCAGGAGATCCCCCCCTCTCACGCCACAGCGCAGCGAGCGGCGCTCATTTATCCAGCCACCCGCTCTGCTCCCTCCCAGAGGCTCCGCAGAACGTTTGATCATGTAAAGGCCCAGCTATGCATGAGAGGGATGAAGTACAGTATGCTTTTCCCTGCGCGTCTGCGTGTGGTGGATGTTGAATCTACAAAATACTTTGTCTCCCCAGAGGATGCCTCCCAATGGCTTGAGAATCTGCCTAGAGCAAGGTAACTGTCTTTGTGTGACACCCAACTTTTGCCCCTTTTACTTGCCCTGTTAACTTTGCCCATGCCCGGGGATTGCACCAGCCTCTCTGGGATCGGCTGACTGCACGTGGTAAACTTTTCCCAATAAGTGACTGTAGTGCCAAAAACTGCTGGGAGCTCATCTGTTACAATGCCCCTACGTCTGCTGACACTATCCCCGGGCCCCTCCATCCTATTTGTCTGTCTACTGCCTGGGGGTGGATGTCTGATACGCACTTTCCCTGAGGTCGGATCCGAAGGCAGCAACGAACATACCACCCGATTTGTGGCTGTTCTCCCTCTCCTTGGGCTGTACAGTCTAACCCTCTTCCCCTGACTGGGTGGATGCCTCACCAATATGTCCTTCTGTTAAAATGGCGACAGACATGTACAGCCCCTCAGGGATCTCCCTGTGGTACTCTGCTGGGAGAGCCCCAGGGTCCATTCCCACATTTCCAGAGGCGGATGGTAACATGGGCACCAGGGACAGACCATGTTCAATATTCTATTGTGTTCAGGGTGTTAATTGCAACTAAGCCTGTTTCCACTAGCGTAGGATAGGTGTGCTTTTATGGTGTCTTATTTTACCTTTATTCATTTTAGTTTGTCTTTGTCTAACAAGTTTGTATGCCATACAATCCCGTTTAGCACTGTTATCTTTAGGCAGGTAATCGTGGTTGCGGACCGCGATGATCACACGGTTTAGATGTGTAAGATCTCCTTTTTATAGCTTGCCCCACTGCTCCCTTAGGAGAATTTCCTAAATTGCATGGGGATTATTAATTTTGTAAGTTGGGGGAAAAATCACTCCGAGTTCTTATGCCACGGGGTGGGTGGGGGGAGGGGTTTAGTTATGTACTTTGTTTTCCTTTTTTTTCATTTCAGCCTGATAAATGCAGTGGTTCCTTTCATTTGACGGTGCAGGATGTGCCTAAGCTGCGGTCGGGTGGCGGGTTGGTGGGCGGGGAAATTGCAATACTGTTGATGCTGGATAAGAGACCTCCCCCTCTGGGTCATATGATGAGTGAATTCCTGATTGTCACTGTACACTTAATTGCTGTATGGCCCCCTTACGACTGATCTCCTGGAATGTCAGGGGCTTCAATGACAAAGTGAAACGCTCCCTAGTCATGGCATTCCTCAAACAGCATAGCCCTCACATATGTATGTTGGAGGAAATCCACTTGGTGGGCAGCAAGATCATGAGCCTTAAAAAGCCATGGGTGGGGCACTATTATCACGCTACTTACTCAGGCTATGCCAGGGGAGTAAGTATCCTGATACATAAGTCCCTATCTTTCAAATTTCTAGATGTAAAAATTGACCCAGGGGGCAGGTATGTGCTGTTACATGCAATTGTAGATACTCCTGAAATGTTGATAGTGGGATTATACATACCTCCACCTGCTACCATTTCACTGCTGAAGGGCCTAGTCCCCATTATAGCTACCTATGCAACAGATAACACTTGGCAGGGGACTTTAATATGCTTCCGAGCCCTTCCCTAGATAAACTAGCCTCTGGCACTGTCATGGACTCTCCCCTGTCCAGGTGGGCAACCCTGTATGGTTTGACGGATGTTTGGAGATGGAAGCACCCTACGAGAGGTGATTTCACCTGCCATTCAGCCTCATACCGCACTCTCTCATGGATAGATTTGGTATATGCCAGTGGGGGGCTTCTGCTAAAGGTGAACAAGATTGAGATGCTCCCAAGAGGTATATTGGATCATGCTCCCATGATCTGCTGCCTCCAAACTTCGACCCCACCCTCCAAGAGGGTGTGGCGATTCTCCCGATACTGGATCTCGGACCCTACTATAGAATGTGAGATGGCTAACCTCATCTCTGAGTACTGGCAGTTGAATGACCGCACAGCCGCTTAGGAGGTGTCATGGGATGCCTTTAAGGCGTACATCAGGGGCTGCTATCAGTCCTCTCTAGAGCCTGGTGGAATGCAGCCAACACTATAGAGGAAGCTCAAGGCAGGGCAAGCGCCCTAGAGTCTCAATATGTCCTCTCTAAAAATCTGATTACTTGTCTGGATATGCAGGCTGCCTATCGCGAACTAGTCCTCCTATGGGTCATTAAGGCCAAAAAACATAAATTAGCACAAACACATCGAATTTTTGAACAGGGGGAGAGGACTTGGCGTCTCCTGGCCTGGCTAGCGAAAGAACAACAGCCAGCTACCAGTATAGCCTGCATTAAAGATGACCTGGGGGTGGCTGTGATTGACCCACAAGCCAGTAATGACCTTTTTGCTTCTTATTACAAGTCCCTATACTCAAGTAGGGTAGCGTACATGGCAGAGGAACTGGGAGGATATCTGGATGGGATTGCCTTTCCCAAGCTCACTGAGGTGGCTAGGGACAGTTTAGCCCAATAATCCTCAAGGAAGTGCAACAAGCGCTGGGTGCCCTACAGGTGGGGAAGACTCCCGGGGCAGACGGCTTGCCGACGGAGTTCTATAAACAATACGGCGAACAATTACTGTCCAGACTACACAACATGTAGCTAAGACTAAAGCCTTGGAGAGGGGTGTTCTCCCTACCTCCATGGCGGAGGCAATCATTGTGGGGATTCCCAAGCCAGATAAGGATCCTGAACTATGCACATCCTACCGTCCTATATCCCTGCTTAACGTTGATGTTAAAATACTTACCAAGGTATTGGCTGGTAGAATAAATGACATTATCCTAACCCTGATACATGAGGATCAGACAGGATTTATGCCTGGTAAAGGGACAGATATTAACCTCAGGAGACTGTATACGGTTCTGGCATCCGCAGATTATCTCTCACTCCATCGGATATGGTGGCTTCCCTTGATGCTGAAAAAGCATTCGATTCGGTGGAGTGGGTCTATCTGTGGGAAGTCTTACGTCGGTTCGGCTTTGGACCCAATTTCATCTCGTGGGTTCAGGCCCTATACAGTTCTCCAAGGGCTAGAGTACGTATGGGATCAACCATCTCCCTCTGTCCCCTGCGGATGTAGCACCGCCAACTAATACCCCACTACACACTGTTTCTCAGTTCAAGTACTTAGGTGTCATTATACACAGAGATCTATCACAGTATATCAATCTAAACTTGACCCCGGTGGTCTCTTCCCTGTCTGGGAAATGAGCTGTTTGGAAAACACTGCCCCTTACCCTAGTTGGCAGGGTCAGTCTAATTAACATGTCAATTCTCCCTAAATTCTTGTACCTCTTTAGGCAGACCCCGATCCCCATCCCGACATCCCTTTTTAGGAAACTAGATAGCATAATTACCTTATTTCTCTGGCTTTGGGGTACGCCCAGGATAGCGAGAATGACGTTACAACGCCCGATTTCCCTAGGAGGCCTGGCCTTACCCTGTTTTATTAAATATTATTGGGCCACGGTCTGGGTTAAGGTACGTTGGTGGCTCTCGGAAGAGCCAGTCAACCCAGCTGCCACTCTTGAAGCGGCTCTGCTGGGCTCCTATGCTGAACTGCGGAATCTGGTCCACCAAGGACCCCGGTCCAATATCAGTATTACCACCTCAATAAAAACTACATTGAAGGTGTGGGACACTGTCCGGTCTAAGGTGGAGGAAGTGGTCACTTGGTCCCTGCACACCCCACTTTGGGGTAACCCTCGATTGCCTCACTTTAAAACCATACCTGATCCAGTGCTATGGGCAAGGTTTGGAATCAAGACAATGAGAGACATAGTGGCCAGTGGTAGACTGCTTAGCTTTGATGACCTCAAAAGGGCCCAGAACCTCCCCAACCGCATGTTATTTAGATACTTAAAATTAAAATAGGCATTTCAGGCCCAATTTCCGCGATCCATTAAGTTAGAGGTGGATGCTGTAGAGGCCTTGCTTAAGGCCTTGGAGACGAGAGGGACTCTGTCTGCTCTATACTCCATTTTGGCGGGACTTGATACTTCAAAGGTCTCCCTGCTGTTTTCAGCATGGCAATCGGCTATCCCAGCGCTGGTTGACGACGAGGAGGGTATCCAGCAGTACATCCCATTAATGATCTCGGCCAGAGACCGCTTTACACAACTGAAGTTCATTCATCGGGTCTATTACTCCCTGGAAAGACTGGCTAGAATATACCCAGATAGACAACCGGCATGCCATAGATGCAGTGCAGAGGTTGGATCCTTTTCCATGTGGTGTGGTCATGCCCGCAGCTGAGGCCCTTCTGGACAGGGGTGGTGGAGGTGATAAACTTTATAGGTAAACTAAGGGTCCCCTGCGACCCAATACCCTTACTGCTGGGTATTCGCGACACATTAGAGGCTCATCAATTTAAAAAGCTATTTGTATTTTATGCCGCTTTTTATGCCAGGAAGGCGATCCTGATACAATGGAATAGGCCTCTTCCCCCCACGGTCCAACAGTGGTCCCTGATTGACCTGGCACTGCCGCTGTATAAACTGACATACATGGGACGTAATTGCCCAAAAGAGTTTGACAAGCTATGGGCGGCCTGGGTCCGCGAGCGACGGTTGCCTCTGAGGTAGGACTCGGAACAAGGTAGCACAGTTGATCAGTGATAGGTAAAACTGCACACAATGCCTTATGATGGTAATCTTCAGCTGAAATGGAAGTGAACCCCCTCTTTCCCTCCTACTCTTCACTCCCCTTCTGATCCCCCCCCTCTCCTTTCCTTTCTCCACCCCCCAGGGCGTACGAGGCATCTCCTCCTCTCTCTCATGTGCTTCCAGTGTACTCCGTGCCCCCTGATGATAATCCCCTTTCCACTGCTGTATTGACATCAAAGTGCCACAATAATACTGAATGGATTTTACTGCAATTGGGTACTTAATGTATGGTTGATGAGATTGTACCGCTGTATTTTTTTTCTGTTCTGTCTTAAACTTTTTTGTTTAAAAAAAAGGCGATTGGTCCTGTTGGTGTCATAAGGGCCCTACTCACACCCAGGACTCTAGTTACTATATGAGCGGGTTTAGGACATAAAGGTTGAGTCACTTGCATTGAACCAGATACTGTGTTTGAACTGTTCTTTGGGACTGTGATGCTGAGGTAGAGAAGGGAGAGGTCTGACATAAGAAAGGGTCATTCCTCTTCCCTTCTCCTGCTGGACCTATAGAACCCAACTTAACTACCTCCTGCCCGCCGTATAGTAAAATAATGGCGGGCAGGTTCCCCTCTCGTTCTGGGGCGCCGTCATATGATGTCTCCCCAGTCTCGCATGCCTGCCACCCCGATCTCGGTAAAGAGTTGATGATGCACTTCTTTACCCATGTGATCGGCTGTGTCCAATCACAGCCGGTCACAAGTAAATACGGAAGTGCCGTTTATCGTCTCTCTCTGCCTCAAACTGGCATCTCCTCGCAGGGGAGACTGTACAGATAATCAGGGTAGATTAATCGGAAAAGAAATCATTTATCAAAGTGTGCATGGCCACCACTAGGTTTACTAAAAAGCAGTGTGAAGGCCTACTTAATCGATCCCGCCGATATATATCTATCAGGTAGACCCTTATACTACAGTACATTGTAATACAAGGGATCAGCTTTACCAAAGGAGTAGATTTCAATGCTCAGAAATGCAAAAGGAATGGTGAAAGGGTCATTTTATTTGGAAGAATTAAATTAACTTTTTACCTTGTTTATACACATAGTCTGTCATGGTCTGATTTTTGGTTGGTCATCATGGGCTTCTGGTAACTAAAGCTGAACTCCAGCCCAAGCTTTAGTCTTGCAGAGTTGTACAGTTTCCTCTCCTGTACTGAATTTGCCTACTCTGATTTTACTGCACACTGTGAGCTCCTCACAGTGGGCATTAGAACTGGCAGTAAGTCAGATGGAGCTTGCCTCATGTATTGGCTGGAAGATGTTTAGTGGCATCTAGCTCTTTCCTCCCTAGCCTCGCTGTCACTGGCCCGCCCCATTCATTGATTGGATTTCAGTTCTTTCAATCATGAAGGCTCAGCATCACATGTGGGCATTACCTAGGCTGGTCTTCATGGAAATGCAGCCTGCCTAGGAACACCCACTCCTCCAGACTGACATCCACCCATCAAGGCATTCTGATATTTATATAACTCCTACCAAGAACCAAGCCACTGCTTGCATCAGGAATAAAGGGGTGTTAAGAGAAGTACTGAGGCAGGGGGCTGTGATGGTTTCAGGAAGCTATGCACACCACCCTGCCTGCTCCTCCCACCAGCCATGATTTGCCTGCATTGCATAGTGAAGTATAGAGACTCAGTGATGACATCACTGGGCCCAAAATAAGGTCTATAATGAAAATGAAAAGGTTTATTTAAAAATGTCATTAACGTGTTCATGGGAGGGAAAAAGAAGCAAGCAGGGAGAGCAAAATATAAGCAATTTAAACTTAAAGAGTAACTCCACTTTTGTTAAGAAAAAAAAATTCCCCTCTGGGTGATCTATGTACATTGCAAGGATTGTAACATACTTTGTTGCAGATTCCTACCTTTTTGTTATTCTGAAGAAATAGCTGTTTGTTTATCTGTGTCCATGTGCTCAGTGAATCTGTATGGAAGTGGTTTTATTATTAATAATCACCTGCTGCACCTGCAGGGCTCTAATGAGGAAAGTTGCAGGGTCTGCATCCCTTTAGATGTGATTTCCCTTTGGTAGTATTTCATTGCAGGGAATGCCCAAAAATCTAACTTGTATCTTAGTGCAGACTTCTGGGAAAATCAGTGAGCCAATCACACATCAGGAAATTACATATTTTGGGGGGGGGGGGGGGGGGTTCTGTATTCAATTGGTGTATATAACGCCTCCAGGTAGCCATATTGCATTGCATTTTATAGAAATTACAGAGCTGCAAATTGAAAGGGAAAGGTAGTTTTTAATAACATTCAAACACAATATGATTTGTGTCGCAATTGTATACGATATATTATTTTTATTTTATTTAATTTTTTTGCTATTTATTTTTTTTTTAAGTTTAAAGCCTACAATTGCCATGTGTAGGTTATTCATTCACACCTAACATAACCCAATGCATTAACAAAAAAAAAATCTTCTTTCTGCATCTTTAGTATTGGATTCAACTGCATACTGGATTCAAAAAAGCATTAGGATGAATGGTAACACATGTAAAATGTATGGTAAATATGAAGAAAGCACTTTACTAAAACTGCACCACATATCAAAATATGGATATGTAAATGGAGCGGTTTTATCTCATCACCAGACAGGTAAACTAGACTCTTTTCAGTGGCACAAATGTGGCGGTGACATAAAATCGGGCTGGAGGTCATCCAACCGCCTTTACAGGACAGATGTTAGAAGAAACTGAGAAAGGTTATATCCATAAATATAAACATCACTGTTGGTTTATTTATTGGAAGAAAATGGTCCTAGTGAAGAGCAGTAATAAAACTAGGCTTCCTAATCATTGACTATATCACTATTATTATTCTGATTATCATAATAATCCATGAAAGTATAGTGGGGTGCATGCACTTATGTGAGTCAAAAGTATTAAAGTGGACCTAGAATTATATATCTATATATATAATATATAGCTATAATATAAATAAATATAAATATATATATAGATATATATATAGAGAGATATATCTATCTATATATATATATATATATATATATATATATATATATATATATATATATATATATATATATATATACACAGTGCCTTGAAAAAGTATTCATACCCCTTGAAATTTTCCACATTTTGTCATGTTACGACCAAAATTGTAAAAGGATTTTATTGGGATTTTATGTAATAGACCAAAGCAAAGTGGACCTTTCAGCTGCCTTTGACACGGTTGACCACCCCCTCCTCCTCAAAAAACTGTACTCCCTCGGTCTTCGTGACTGTGCTCTACGGTGGCTCTCATCCTACCTATCCCAACGCACCTTCAGTATCACTTAGGCCCCTTTCACACTGGGGCGGGGGTGGCGTCGGCGGTAAAACGCCGCTATTATTAGCGGCCTTTTACCGTCGGTATTCGGCCGCCAGCGGGGCGGTTTTACCCCCCGCTAGCGGCCGAGAAAGGGTTAAAAATATCCGCAGAGCACCTCTGCAGAGGCGCTTTGACGGCAGTATAGCCGCGCTGTCCCATTGATTTCAATGGGCAGGAGCGGTATATACTCCGCTCCTTCACCGCTCCGAAGATGCTGCTAGCAGGACTTTTTTTCCCGTCCTGCTAGCGCACCGCTCCAGTGTGAAAGCCATCGGGGCTTTCACACTAGAATCAAAGCAGCGGCACTTTCGGGTCAGTTTTCAGGCGCTATTATGGCGCCCCAGTGTGAAAGGGCTCTTACAATTCTACTTCCTCCACTCCTCTGCCCTTTTCTGTCAGGGTCCCCCAAGGTTCTGTTCTTGGACCTCTTTTATTTTCAATTTACACCTCTTCCCTGGGTCAGCTGATAGCCTCTCACGGCTTTCAATATCATTTCTATGCTGACGACACACAAATCTATCTCTCCACCCCTCAACTTACCCCATCGTTCTCCTCACGCATCACTAACTTACTAACCGACATATCTGTATGGATGTCACACCACTTCCTCAAACTCAACTTGTCCAAAACCGAGCTTATAATATTTCCTCCCCCACGTGCCTCTTCCCCTGACTTGTCTATCAAGTGCAATGGCAAAACCATCCACCCGTCCCCACATGTCAGGGTGCTAGGTGTTATCCTGGACTCTGAACTCTTCTTTAGGCCCCACATCCAATCACTTTCCAAAGCTTGCCGCCTCAACCTCCGCAACATCTCTAAACTACGTCCCTTTCTAACCAATGAAACCACAAAGCTCCTGATTCACTCCCTGGTTATCTCTCGCCTTGACTACTGCAACTCCCTCCTCATTGGCTTACCTTTAAATAGACTATCCCTCCTTCAGTCCATCATGAATGCAGCTGCCAGACTCATCCACCTTACAAGCCGCTCAGTGTCTGCTACCCCTCTCTGCCAATCCCTCCATTGGCTGCCACTCGCCCAACGAATTAAATTCAAAATACTAACAATAAGTTACAAAGCCATCCACAACTCTGCACCCAGTTACATCACTAACCTAGTCTCAAAATACCAACCTAATCACCATCTCCGTTCCTCCCAAGATCTCCTGCTCTCTAGCTCCCTCATCACCTCCTCCCATATCCGCCTCCAGGACTTCTCCCGAGCCTCGCCCATACTCTGGAATTCCCTACCCCAATCTGTCAAACTTTCCTCTTCAGGGAAGCCTATCCTGCCTTCATCTAACAACTGCACCGTTTTCTCCATTAGCTCATCCCCCACAGCTGTTACCCTCTTGTATAACTTGACCCTCCCTTCTAGATTGTAAGCTCTAACGAGTTCTGTATTGAATTGTATTGTAATTGTACTGTCTGCCCTCATGTTGTAAAGCTTGGCTTAAACTGTCGGCACTATATAAATCCTGTATTATAATAATAATAATAATAATAATAATAATAATAATAATAATAATAATAAAGTGGAAAATAATTGTGAAGTGGAAGGAAAATGATAAATGGTTTTCACATTTTTTTACAAATAAATATGTGAAAAGTGTGGTGTGTATTTGTATTCAGCCCCTCTGAGTCAATACTTTGTAGAACCTCCTTTCACTGCAATTATAGCTGCAAGTCTTTTTGGGGATGTCTCTACCAGCTTTGCACATTTAGAGAGTGACATTTTTGCCTATTTTTCTTTGCAAAATAGCTCAAGCTCTGTCAGATTGGATAGAGTTTGTTTGTGAACAGCAATTTTCAAGTCTTTCCACAGATTCTCAATTGGATTTAGATCTGGACTTTGGCTGGGCCATTCTAACACATGAATATGCTTTGATCTAAACCATTCCATTGTAACTCTGGCTGTATGTTTAAGGTGGTTGTCCTGCTGGAAGGTGAACCTCAGCCCCAGTCTCAGGTCTTTTGCAGACTCTAAATGGTTTTCTTCTAAGATTGCCCTGTATTTTGCTCCATCCATCTTCCTATCAACTCTGATCAGCTTCCCTGTCCCTGCTGAAGAAAAGCATCCTCACAACATGATGCTGCTACTACCATGTTTCACAGTGGGGATGACGTGTTCAGGGTGATGTGCAGTGTTAGTTTTCTGGCTCACATAGCATTTTGCTCTTAGGCCAAAAAGTTCAATTTTGGTCTCATCTGACCAGAGCACCTTCTTCCACATGTTTGCTGTGTCCCCCACGTGGCTTTTTGCAAACTGAAAGCGGGACTTCTCATGGCAATAGCTTTCTTCTTGCCACTCTTCCATAAGGGCCAGATTTGTGGAGTGCACGACTAATAGTTGTCCTGTGGACAGATTCTCCCACCTGAGCTGTGGATCTCTGCAGCTCCTCCTGAGCTACCAGGGGCCTCTTGTCTGGTTCTCTAATTAATGCTCTCCTTGCCTGGCCTATCAGTTTAGGTAAATGGCCATGTCTTGGTTTGCAGTTGTGCCATACTCTTTCCATTTTCAGATGATGGATTGAACAGTGCTCCATGGGATGTTCAAAGCTTGGGATATTTTTTTCATAACCTAAACCTGCTTTAAACAAAGCAAGGTCAATAAAGACACGGATGAGCGAGTTTGGGGTGGAGGAACTTGACTGACCTGCACAGAGTCCTGACCTCAACCCTATATAACACTTTTGGAATGAAATAGAGCTACAAAGGGTAGGCCAACTCAATATTGAACCCTACGGACTAAGACTGGGATGCCATTAAAGTTCATGTGCGTGTAAAGACAGGTGTCCCGATACTTTTGGTAATATAGTGTATAGATGCAATGTACCTGAGGAAGAGCCGGGGGCTTGAAATTGTTATACATTTCCAATGATTGCTACAAATAAATAACATTTAAACAAGAAATGTTTGGGAGTGCGGTGACTCATTGGAATGGTATATTTACAGTGTACTGTATATACAGTATCTCACAAAAGTGAGTACACCCCTCACATTTTTGTAAATATTTTAATATATCTTTTCATGTGACAACACTGAAGAAATGACACTTTGCTACAATGTAAAGTAGTGAGTGTACAGCTTGTATAACAGTGTAAATTTGCTGTCCCATCAAAATAACTCAACACACAGTCATTAATGTCTAAACTGCTGGCAACAAAAGTGAGTACACCCCTAAGTGAAAATGTCCAAACTGGCCCCAAAGTGTCAATACTTTGTGTGGCCACCATTATTTTCCAGCAATGCCTTAACCCACTTGGGCATGGAGTTCACCAGAGTGTCACAGGTTGCCACTGGAGTCCTCTTCCACTCCTCCATGACGGCATCACAGAGCTGGTAGATGTTAGAGACCTTGCGCTCCTCCACCTTCCATTTGAGGATGCACCACAGATGCTCAATAGGGTTTAGGTCTAGAGACATGCTTGGC
Source organism: Aquarana catesbeiana (assembly GCF_042186555.1). NCBI lineage: Eukaryota > Metazoa > Chordata > Amphibia > Anura > Ranidae > Aquarana > Aquarana catesbeiana. The sequence goes on from NC_133328.1 coordinate 588,497,962, forward strand.
CAGTCCATCACCTTTACCCTCAGTTTCTTTAGCAAGGCAGTGGTCGTCTTGGAGGTGTGTTTGGGGTCGTTATCATGTTGGAATACTATAAAACTATTCAAAACTCCTGCTAAAGTATTAAATCAAAACAAATATATAAAAAATAATAAACACAGAACTGCAGCCGCTGTGCAAAAGTTCTGTAACCTTAAAAGTGATAGAAAATACGAAACAGCGCTGGCAGCATATATTATTCAATACATATCATGGTGATTAGTGCCATATACATCAATGTGTTAGTGCCATACAAAATCAAAATGCAACAAAAATATACAAAATATAATATGCACAAATCCTTAGTGCTTATATGAAAAAAAGTACAATGGTGCTCCAAACTTTGCAAAGTGTGAGGTGACCCCACTCACCAGAAACAATGGACCCTCAGCTTCGCAGTCTGGGGTCAAAAAAGCAGTGATCTATTGATCTGGGGATGGGCGGGATGGTTCTTCAAAAACTCTTCCAAGAGGGTACTTTATAACAGAAAGGATGCGCCACAATCCATAGATGGGGAAAAAAACTCATAGTGAAATACCGCTAAAATAAGTTATCAAGCGCATTAAAGGCGCCACTTACAGGATATCTGGCAAAAACAGGCATCAGTGAAAACATCCGAGTTCGCCGCTGTATGGGGTGCATTCCACGGAGGGGGAAATTGCGTCACGGGTAACGTGAACCGTAAGTGCGTCAACGCGTTTCACCCCTCCTCCAGGGCGTCATCAAAGATCATCACTTCCGGTTACATACATAGTTACATAGTTACATAGTAGGTGAGGTTGAAAAAAGACACACGTCCATCAAGTCCAACCTATGTGTGTGATTATGTGTCAGTATTACCTTACATATCCCTGTATGTTGCGGTCATTCAGGTGATTATCTAATCGTTTCTTGAAGCTATCAATGCTCCCCGCTGAGACCACCGCCTGTGGAAGGGAATTCCACATCCTTACCGCTCTTACAGTAAAGAACCCTCTACGTAGTTTAAGGTTAAACCTCTTTTCTTCTAATTGTAATGAGTGGCCCCGAGTCTTATTAAACTCTCTTCTACGAAAAAGTTTTATCCCTATTGTGGGGTCACCAGTACAGTATTTGTAAATTGAAATCATATCCCCTCTCAAGCGTCTCTTCTCCAGAGAGAATAAGTTCAACGCTCGCAACCTTTCCTCATAACTAAGATCCTCCAGACCCTTTATTAGCTTTGTTGCCCTTCTTTGTACTCGCTCCATTTCCAGTACATCCTTCCTGAGGACTGGTGCCCAGAACTGGACAGCATACTCCAGGTGCAGCCAGACCAGAGTCTTGTAGAGCGGGAGAATTATCGTTTTATTTCTGGAGTTGATCCCCCTTTTAATACATGCCAATATTCTGTTTGCCTTATTAGCAGCGGCTTGGCATTGCATGCCATTGCTGAGCCTATCATCTACTAGGACCCCCAGGTCCTTTTCCATCCTAGATTCCCCCAGAGGTTCTCCCCCCAGTGTATAGATTGCATTCATATTTTTGCCACCCAAATGCATTATTTTAAATTTTTTTACATTGAACCTCATTTGCCATGTAGTCGCCCAACCCATTAATTTGTTCAGGTCTTTTTGCAAGGTTTCCACATCCTGCGGAGAAGTTATTGCCCTGCTTAGCTTAGTATCATCTGCAAATACAGAGATTGAACTGTTTATCCCATCCTCCAGATCGTTTATAAACAAATTAAATAGGATTGGTCCCAGCACAGAACCCTGGGGAACCCCACTACCCACCCCTGACCATTCTAAGTACTCCCCATTTATCACCACCCTCTGAACACGCCCTTGTAGCCAGTTTTCGATCCAGGTACTCACCCTATGGTCCATGCCAATGGACCCTATTTTGTACAGTAAACGTTTATGGGGAACTGTGTCAAATGCTTTTGCAAAATCCAGATACACCACATCTATGGGCCTTCCTTTATCTAGATGGCAACTCACCTCCTCATAGAAGGTTAATAGATTGGTTTGGCAAGAACGATTCTTCATGAATCCATGCTGATTACTGCTAATGATATCGTTCTTATTACTAAAATCTTGTATATAGTCCCTTATCATCCCCTCCTTGAAATCTATTTATATCTGAGGGAAGATCACTCATCCTTCTGGAGAGATCGAAGTGACCAATTGCGATTAGTGTAAAAAACACCAACTTCCTCCTCTATAACATTATTTCCTGTTGCCAAATATATATAAAAAACTTTAATACAAACAGAAGCCGTAATGGAAAACACGCCTTTTGGCTATCATACTACAATCAATCATATAATGCAATTTACAAAAGATTTCCAATACATGATTAGAAATTACTTGAGTATGAACAAAATAAAATAAAAATGGAAATAAAAATAGAAATAAAAATAAATAAAAATAAAATTAAAATTAAAACTGAAAATAAATAAAATAAAGATAAAAATAAAATTGAAAATAAAAATAAAAATAATATATAGCTCTAGACAATTTATTAGAAAAACACCTCTTAAATAATATTACCAATTGGACAGGAAGCAATTAAGATCCAACTCAATGTTGAGGCCATGGGGACTCAAAGTTCGAAGCCTATGTATCCATTGGGTCTCATTCTGTGAGATAGCTTTCTTAAGATTGGATCATCTCCAATGTTCCTCCACCCTATCTATCCCACAGAATATAAGGCCCCTTGGATCCCTATTATGGAACAATCTAACATGATTGGACAGACTGTGATGCTTGTAACCCTTTTTGATTCTATTAACATACTCCCTGAGCCTTATCCCTAATTTCCTTGTGGTCCTCCCCACATACTGGAGACCACAGGGACAGGACAAATGGTAGGTGACATGTGTGGTCCCACAAGTGATGATTTTTTTTTATTTCAAACGACCTACTCTGAGAATAGGAACGAAAGTGGGTAGCTTTCCTTTTTCTATGTTTAGAAGTCTTACAAATCACACATTTTCCACAACTGAAAAAAAAACAGTTTGATCTAGAAAAGCGAATAACATATTGGGTGGGATTAATGCCACCTAGCCACCTAGGGTGGTGGCAACTACCTAATGGAATGTAGCCATTTCTATCTACAACCTTAAAGAAAGTCCTAGTAAATAGTTCTTCCATTTTCTTTATATATGGTGAGATCCAGGAAGTTAACCATTTGGTGACTATAAGTTTCTGAGAAGGTAAAAAAAACCCATAAGAGTTACTTCCCATTTCTTCAAGAAAATTACAGAACGATTCCTGTGATCTTACCCATACTATCAAAATGTCATCTATGTATCTCTTGTAGAATCTGAGCTCTGGTATAATTCTGCCCTTCTCCCATAGCAAAACCCCTTTTCTGTCTATAATATTTTTTCTCATGCCAGAAAAATGTTTTGCTCATTGCCAAATCAAGGGCCTGTAGGAGGAATTCCTTCTGTTTCTGTTTAATGTTGGTACTTCCCAGTGCCCCCTCAACAGCCTTCAAGGCATGATGCTGCTGAATGTTGGTATAAAGGGAATTCAGATCGACGCTCGCCAAAATATGATCATCATCTACTGTCATGGGTTTAATCAATTCAATCAGATCTTTACTGTCTTTTAAATATGCAGGACATTTTTGGGTAAATGGTTGCAAAAAATAATCCAAATATTCCCCCCAGTCTAGAGAACAGTGAGTCAACTCCACTGACTATAGGTCTACCTGGGGGTCTAAGTGGATTCTTATGCAATTTTGGTAACTGGTAAATAACAGTAACTTTAGGTGCGTCTGGGATGAGGTGTCTTGCTTCTTTCTTTTTTAATAGCCATCCCTATGTGCTCCTTTAATTAGCCTCTTCAGTTTAGCTCTGAATTATTTGGTAAGATTCTCCTTCAGTTTTTCAGATGTCTCCTGTCTCCCACTAATCTGTCCAATTCTTCCAATTAGTCAGTTTTATTTAAAATGACCCCCCCCCCCTTTTGTCAGCTGATCTAATAACTCTGCCCTTTTTCTTTTCCAACAACTCTAAACCTCTTTCTAGGTCCTTCTTCCGTCTACTTGGATGAACATCTAGTTTGTCCAAATCTTGCTCAACCAATGACTTGAACACCTCAACAAAATGATTGTTGGTGATTTTAGGGTTTAAAATAGAATTAATTTTGAGAGAGGTATGCTGATTCTCCTATATGGGTTGATCCGCTGATGGACTATTCTTTACAGAAAACTTTTTAATATTAATTTTTCTTACAAATTTTTGGAAATCAATAATATGCTGCAGATACACAGCACAGCCTTTATTTCTTTATGGGGATCGTGTGACTATATGTCCCTTTGAGTGGTGCAATCCAGGAAGACGCTGTGACCATTGCTGTGTTTACCAAAGGCCCGGGCTGGGTATTAAGCTGAAAGCGCTTGTGATCTGCAGTGATAGGAGATCATTGAAAGTCGGTAAGCTGCAGTGTGTTTAGTGGTCATCTTTCTCATATCACATTCTTTGGGTGTATCGTTTGTCAGTTTCACATCATTTTTCATCTTATATTGGATGGACTTTATTTGTGATATTCATTTTTAAATTTTTTCACCATATTTATTAATGATTCAGGAGTCTAGCGCAACTTAATTATTGAAAGATTCATGGTTCCCTCAATGAACTGTAGAGCCCCAGACCATGACACCACCATGCTTTACTGTAGGCAAGACACACTTGTCTTTGTACTCCTCACCTGGTTGCCGCCACACATGCTTGACACCATCTGAACCAAATACGTTTATCTTGCTCTCATCAGACCACAGGACATGGTTCCAGTAATCCAGGTCCTTAGTCTGCTTGTTTTCAGCAAACTGTTTGTGGGTTTTCTTGTGCATCATCTTTAGAAGAGGCTTCCTTCTGGGACGACAGCCATGCAGAGCAATTTGATGGTCTGAGCACTGACAGGCTGACCCCCTACCCCTTCAACCTCTGCAGCAATGCTGGCAGCACTCATACGTCTATTTCCCAAAGACAACCTCTGGATATGACGCTGAGCATGTGCACTCGCTTTCTTTGGTCGACCATGGCGAGGCTTGTTCTGAGTGGACCCTGTCTTGGTAAACTGCTGTATGGTCTTGACCACCGAGCTGCAGCTCAGTTTCAGGGTCTTGGCAATCTTCTTATAGCCTAGGCCAGGGGTCCGCAACCTTTTTCTAGTTAAGGGATGGATTCATGTGAATGCATGGAGGGCCGCATTCACCTGCTAATAAATGAAGATAATAATAATCCTAACATAGTAATAATAACAGTACAGGTTTACCTCACTAATACAAAGCCAGTTCACCCTGAGGGAGCATGTGGCTGGGGATTCAGATATTACTGCCCCCTCCCCCATCCTGGCATCCAAGGGTCGCTGACCCCAGCTCTGCCAGCCAGAATGGTCTGGAGATGGGGGCCCCGTCCCTAGGGGTGATGGGGCCCGGTCCCCAGGGGAGATAGTGTCCTCTGCCCCCATAGTGTTCTCTGTCCTCTGCCCCAATAGTGTCCTCTGCCCCCACAGTGTCCTCTGCCCCCCTGCACCCCACCCCACGGGCACAAAAACACACACTGTGTAGGTAGAACTCTCCTACCTTACACAGGCGTAGAGCGCAGCAGAGAGCGGCTGGTATCACAGGGTTGAATGGGCGTGGGAACTGCTGAAGTTAACTTTTTACATCAACAGGCTGGTGATTGGTTGCTAGGATGACCCAGCAACCAATCACCTGCTGTTTAATGTAAAAAGTTAACTTCAACGGTTCCTGCCCCCATCCAGCCCTGTGATACCAACCGCTGTTGTCCAATGAAGAGGACAGCAGCGAAGATATCCGCGGGCCGGGTGCCCGTGAATTCATCACAGGCACTGATGGGCTGGACAATTGGTGGTGATGGCCCCTGGCCTAGACCATCTTTATGTAGAGCAACAATTCTTTTTTTCAGAGCCTCAGAGAAATCTTTGCCATGAGGTGCCATGTTGAACTTCCAGTGACCAGTATGAGAACGATAACACCAAATTTAACACACCTGCTCCCCATTCACTGAGACCTTGTAACACTAACGAGTCACATGACACCGGGGAGAGAAAATGGCTAATTGAGCCCAATTTGGACATTTTTACTAAGGGGTGTTCTCACTTTTGTTGCCAGCGGTGTAGACATTAATTGCTTTGTGTTGAGTTATTTTGAGGGGACAGCAAATTTACACTGTTATACAAGCTGTACTCTCACTACTTTACATTGTAGCAAAGTGTCATTTCTTCAGTGTTGTCACATGAAAAGATATAATAAAATATTTACAAAAATGTGAGGGGTGTACTCACTTTTGTGAAATACTGTATATATTACAAAATATTCTGATATGTGAGGGATTTCTTCATGCAGACTAGTAAAATAATGGTATCAAAGGAAAGATACAAAACTATAAGATTTAGCAGCTACCAAAAATGTAAATATCATCAAAATGGTCCTGAAATCACATCTAAAGTTCCCAGCCAAGCATATTCTATAAGCTGTGTGATGCATTTCCCCTCACACAAGCACTCTCCCATTAAAAAAAAAAAAAAAAAAAAAAAAAAAACTTAAAGGTTACCTCCATCTTTATCTACTGTACTGGTAACAGGACATTTAAAGCCAAGGTAGCAAAAAAAATCAACTTTGTAAACAGTATTTACTACCATTTCATTACAGGACCTGGATCTTCTGATTATTCTAAGTCAATAACGTCCAAATGGTCCTTGCTGCCAGGTGCAAACTGTAGAATCAATAACCGGATCTATGTGAACCCTTAAAAGCTAAAGATTGACACTATTGCGTGAAGCAAATTTTTAACATTTGAATGCCAACACCATCTTTGTACAGGGATCATCCAAATAATTTTAATTATAATCTAATCTCAAGACAGCATACAATGGCACAATAATGTAAACCCTGGTGTTTGAGCATTTCTTATACCGATCGGCTCTCTGTCCCTGCTTGTCACCTTCTGATTTAAAAGTACAATGTATGATCTGAAGGATTGTTGGGAGAGAGGAGTCTGATAAAATGCTTGCATCTGTCTGCAACATGCTGGTGATAGCATTCTCCCAGATTCCTCCTCTCAGACAGACACAGAGTGATTATCTCTTAGACATTTAGTTATTTATCTGGAGCTCAAGACCTGCTTTCTGCAATAAAAGCTGCACTTAAAAAGTAAAGCTTCCTTTTTCGGTATCAACCTGAAGCTATACATTCAACTGCTGGCTCAATGTCTTATGGATCTGATCCTGTTTTTGGTGTACCCTGTCCAAACCAGTTTTTCCTAAGCTTAGACAGGCTCCATATGCCACAAGGAGGCTCATTATACTGAGCAAACTTGGATGCCTTCTCTGTTTTTGACATTGGATGCATAGAAGGCATTGGATAGAATCCACTGGAGCTACCTCATTCCAGGTGCTTCAGGACTGATACTTTCAGCTATCATACAGTAATTCTTTAAAACTGTCCTTCCACTCAGCTCATATATGCTTTCTAAGCCCAACAGCAGTAGAACCTGCCAGGGATGCCCCTTCACCCCTTTATATTTTAAATTGTCAAATGTAATTTTATGCAGTTGGGGGCCAAAAATATGTATACATCATACATACTAGGAGGAGAATAGCTTGAGAGGTCAATGGTGGAGAAGGATCTGGGAGTTCTGGTAGATCACAGACTTAATAATAGCATACAATGCCAAGTTGCAAGTTAGCAACATATTTTTTTTGTATTAAAAGAGGTATGGACTGCAGAGAGAGATATGTAATTTTGCCCCTGTACAAATCATTAGTAAGACCTTATCTAGAATTTGCAGTTCAGTTTTGGGCACCAGTTCTCAAAAAGGATATCGGGGAACTGGAGAAAGTGCAGAGAAGAGCAACCAAACTGGAGGAGCTCAGCTATGAGAAAAGATTAGCTGAACAGAATGAATTCTCTTTTGAGAAGAGGAGATTTGATTAACTTGTATAAATACATGGGTGGTCCAAAAAGTTAACTTGGTGTAGCGTTATTCAGTTAAAAGTCATTACAGAGGACAAGGGGCACTCTTTATGTCTGCAGGAAAACAGATTTAACCTCCACATACAGAAAGGTGTCACTGTAAGAGCTGTGAAAATGTGGGATAGAATCCCTCAAGAACTAGTTCTGGCTAGCTCTGTGTATTTTTTTTCTATTGGTTGAACTTGATGGACTTGTATCTTTTTTAAACCTAATTATGAAACCTCTAGAAATTTATATTAGGTTTCATTTGTAAATGATACTAAGTCGTACATTTTGAACCTTGGGGTAGTTTGTTCATTTGGCAAATTAGCTTCCTTCAAGATGATGATGCTTTCTCAGCTCTTGTGTCTATTTAGAACCTTGCCCATTCTACTTTGCTGTACTTACTTTAATTCCTTGTGCCCCATAGTGAACTTAATATGCCGTACAAAAGGGAAGATGTGCATGCCAGGTTAATCAGCATAGATCAGCAGGTGTAATGGTATTGGTTTGTAAGACTTTTATACTGTGGTATTACTAGATCAAATTATGTTCTAGGTTAACCTATCTTCTGATATACTATGGAGTGATATAGCAAGGTGTCAGGTTCTTGGTAAGACCTTTTACATGTATACTACTCAACAAAATAAAGTATCTTCACATCTCTCCCCAACTATCCAGGCCTGCATAGGATTTGCATAGGATTTGCTCCCTTAAGGGTCTGGTATGCAGGGCTTTTTTACTCAGAGAATAGGTGCAGGAACTCCCCCTTTCTGAGTCACCCCTTGTCACCGCCCCTACCCACCTCCGAGCCCTATTCCTTGCTTCCACCCCCTACCCACCTCCCAGTACCGCCCCTTTTAAAGAATACAGAACCACATATAATTTTGTGGTGCTCAGTAATTTGTATGGAATTTGGTAATGATAGCAAGAAAAGCAGTAAAATAGATCCCCTGCAGCCAGTAACAATAGGGTCCCACGCCAGCAACAATAGATCCCCCTAACAACAATGGATCATACGCAACAACATTTCCCCTCTACTAACAATAGACTGTCGGCAGCAACAACAGATCTCCCCGCAGCCAGAATCAATAGACTCTCTGTCAGCCAAAAACACTAGATCCCTCTCTCAACAGTAGATCTCTCCCAGAAACATCTGACCCCCCCCCCCCCAGCAATATAAGACCCACCCTCAGCAACAATAGGTCCCCCACCAGCAACATTAGACCTCTTCAGCAACAATAGACCCCCCCTGCAAAAATAGACCCCCTCCAACTAGAATAGATTCCCCCAATCAATAGTCCAGCAGCACACCCCAGCTTTTCTTGCCATTACATACAGTCAGTGCTGGAACTGCGTTCCCGCTGAAAAAAAGCCCTGCTGGTATGTATGGGGGGTGGGATCCCCATGTCTTTTTATAAAGAAAACTAAGCTAGCAGGGAAATGTCATTTACATTTGCAATTTAAACAGAATTTTTTCTTTGTAATTTAAAGTTTTGCTTTAGAACATTTTACAGATGGGTAACTTCACTGGGAGGTTTAAGGCATCCCCCAGGCATGTTATTTAAAGGAATTTGGAAATTTTAATCTTTCACTTTAAACATTAAATAAAATTGCTGCCCCCTCACAAAACCGCATTTAATTTTTTTGCATTGGTACATGTCCCTCCTGGCATTGCCCAGCCCCCTTCCCCATGCAATTTGTTTATTAATGCATTGCCTATTGGTCTTGAAAATGCTCAAAATTGATTTTAAAGTTGTAGTAAAGTCATTTTTTTTTTACTTGTACCTACAGGTAAGCCTATAATAAGGCTTACCTGTAGGTACAGTGAATATCTCCTAAGCTTGCACTGTCACTGGCACATACGCTCTGAGGGGAAGGCATACCCGTGCCGTCCCTCCATAATCTTGTGCCGCAGCTGTGACTCCCTCGTGCATGTACGGGAGCACAAGAACGTCGAAGGAACACCGGGTGAAGATGGAAGCCCTTTCAGTGGTGACAGGATGAAACTGGAGGGATGGGACGGGATGCTTTGTTCTAAGGTAAGTATTTCACAATGCGCTTGTATGTGATGCATACTAGCACATTATCCCATTGTCTTGCAGGGTTTTTTATTTTTTTAAACCTGCGGTTTACTACCGCTTTAAGGTTTTGCCTCTCATTGACCTCAATAGGGTTAGAAATAATAATCAGAAATTGTGAGCTGATCAGCGGATGTCCTGCAAACTAATTCCAGGCACGTTCAGCTCATCAGTAATGGTAGCCATTGTATTTTGTATTTTTTTTTTTAGCTGATTATAGCTTAGCACAACCATTCTCATTCTAGAAAAATAGAAGGAAAAATGAATTACATTTGTCTCTTTTTTTTTTTTTAGAAAATATATGCCTGTAATATGAAGATTAAATTTGTGCTTATCACAAGTTAGCATTAGTGAACATCTATATTTTGTTTCCTCTGTTAGTATAATTCTTTTTTAAATACTGGCACATAAAGGCCAACTATTGGAAAATTGTTTTTGTTACGTGTTATCTTACCCGCCATTCTCTGAAGCATCAGGGAAATATAAAATAATCTCATTTTTCCAGTTGGAGCTGAGCTATTTAACAAGCAGAAGTTTTTTCAGTCATGTATCAAAAATGGTGACTGTTGTAATGTGGTTACTTATGAAAGGCCACCACTAAATAAATAGAAACTATTAACGCATTTGTCTCAGCTTTTGAAGCCCATTGAACTACTTAGTAGTTCATTAGCTGATCCCCTGAAGGAGACGTCTAAAATATTTTTTTGTCTTTGTCTACTTTAATAATCGGTTGACTGAGTACACCCCACTTTAAAGCTGAACTCCAGTATGATAAAAAAGACACAGGCCTGAATGAAAAAACAGATTCTTCTATCCACACAAATGAGGTGGTTAACGGAATACCCGAGCCAGGACATAGTATTTTGACAGGGATGTGAACCGCTGTCAGAATACGTAAGTCAGTGGCTGCAGCCGATTGGCTGCAGTTGCTGAACAGTGGATAATTTTCAAACATATCCCTTTGACAAAAGTCGATCAAATGATCTTCTGTCAAGCAGGGGAGCCTACACACTGATCGAAATTTGGCCAGTTCAGCCACCCTGCTGGACTTAAAGAGCTGCTGAAATGTTGCGTGTGCCTGAGCCACATGCTGTTGTATCGGGGTGACGTGGCTACTGTGCTGCAGGAGGAGAGCAGACTGTTAGAATGAGCTGCTGTGTGTGGATCCTGCTGTTCCTGATCCTGCGGTCAGAGACTGCAGCTGAGATCTGGTGGGAGACTGAAAGTGATCCTGATCTAGAGAGAGTCAGTGGCTGTTCCTGACCTTCACTGTAGAAGACTGTCTAGTGCTGCTACAGCAAGCCAGCTAAAGAAGGATGAGACCTTTTGCTGGCCGCCAAGGGATTTCTGAGACCCAGGCTTCTTGGCCAATTACATTTTGTGCTGCCCTTTCCGTGGGCTATGGCTGCCTATTTTTCTGAAGACAGCTTTTACTCTCTCATTCTGGAAGCATCCTTTTCCTATTGCGATTAAAAATATCCTCAGAAGGGAGGGTTGAGCACTTCACCAGAAACTAGAAGGGTCACAACACCGACAGCACGGGGTTATAGATATTGTCCTATTGGCCAATAGAGTAGTCAGTGCCTTTTGCTTGTCGGTAGACCATCATTTTGACAAGTGTATTTTTGTGCTGTAAACTGTTTGCATTTGTTTGACTAACCTTTTCTTCTTGAGGCTTTTGTGTTAATAAAGTCCATTGAAATGTTTGTCTTATCCATGGTCAGGGTAGATCATCAGTGGTGCAGGGCAGAGGGACCCAAACAATCCAGCAGCTCGTATGAGGTTAGCACTATATATCAAACAATTGCCATGTTTTTTAATCCCCCTTTGCAGATCAGCAGCCTCTTTGTTGCCATTTTCTGTCTACATGCATTGTCCCAGTGACAGCTGCGTGAAATTTCTCAGTGTGCATTTCCTGTTTGCAATAACAGTGGTCCATGTCTGTGTGTAATGTGTGTTTAAAGTGGTTGTAAAGGTTAAAGATTTTTTTCATCCTAATGCATTTTCTGCTTTAAAAAAAAAAAAAAAACCTTTCACGGTGGATGTAGCTCCCCCCTCCCCTTAATACTAACCTGAGCCTATCTTGGTGCAGCGCTGCTCTCTATCTCCCTCCTTACTGGACACTGTGAGAGCATCAGGAGCCAACCTGCTACTGTAAATCAAATCCAGTGATGAGGAAGCGTGGGGCGGGGCCAAGCCGCACTATGTGTGTCAGTAGACGACCAGTGTGGCTTGGGATCGAGCCTGCAGCAAGCAGCTTGCTAGGGGGGTACTCAAAAGGGGGAGGAGCCAGGAACCCCAGCATGGGACACGAGAAGAGGAGGATCAGGGCTGCTCTGTGCAAAACCATTGCACAGAGCAAGTAAGTATGACACAAACCTTTAATATCACTTTAAATGGGCATTTGTTTCTATCTGAAGCCTGTGTCACCCCATAACAGAAGGCCTGAACAAGGATAATCATTGCAGGAGCACTAGCTATTATTCTGATGAAAGCTGTAGTTTTAAAAATATTAAGAATTGCTTTTGGATTTTCCCTTTTTTGCCCACCCCAGATCTGATGAATGATTCCTGCAATAGAAGACACCTAATACATACAGTACCTTTCCATTAATTTGTCTTTTTTTTAGACCAGTGCAGTTCTTTTAGTTCGTTTTCGTTTTCATTATTTGGAGATTCGGATGTATCCAAATCTCTGAACAATAGTAACAAATTTCAACTAATCAGAAATAAATTATAATGGAGCAATGGAATGTATTTGTTTCATTCAGATGGTTGAAGCATCCAAAGTAAGGAATGATGTGAATTGATTTGTGAATACAACCCCCAGCAAAAAGTATAGAATCACCATTCTTGGAAAATGTTCATTCAATTGTTTAATTGTGTAAAAAAAAAAATAATAATTACAGACATGCCTCAAAACTATTTTCATTTAACATTCCAGCCTTCTGGCTTTAAGAAACACTTAAAAAAGTAAAAAAAGGAAGAAGACTGTAATCAGTTGCAACTGTTTTTGCAGATCAAGCAGAGGAAAAAAATATGAAATCACTCAATTCTGAGGAAAATATTATGGAATCACCATGTACTTTGCAGTTCTAAAACAAACATCTGCATCAGATTACATCCTGAAAATGATGTCATCATCACCAAATATCCTTTCAATTGATGGAATAAGAAAAGTGTCCAAAATCTCAACATAAACTTGTGCATTTATTGAAGATTTAATGACTGTCTTCTCCCCTGTACCTTTACCTGACATGCAACCTCATATCATCAATTATTGTGGAAATTTGCATGCTTTCTTCAGGCAGTCGTCTTCATACATTTCATTGGAACGGCACCAAACAAAAGTTCCACCATCATCATCACACTGCCCAATGCAGATTGGTGATTCATCACTGAATATCACTTTCATCCAGTCATCCACAGTCCATGATTGCTTTTCTTTAGCCCACTGCAACCTTGTTTTTCCCTGTTTAGGTGTTAATGATGGTTTTTGTTTGGCTTTTCTGTATGTAAATCCAATTTCCTTTAGCCAATGTCTTACAGTTCAGTCACAGACATTGACTTCAGTTTCTGACCATTTGTTCTTTTGTTTTGTTGCGCATTTTCAGTTTTTAAGGCATATTGCTTTAAGTTTTCTAACTTGACACTTTGATGTCTTCCTTGGTCTACCTGTACCCTTCCCTTTAACCACTTCAGCCCCGGAAGGATTTACCCCCTTCCTGACCAGAGCACTTTTTACAATTTGGCACTACGTCGCTTTAACTGCTAATTGCGCGGTCATGCAATGCTGTACCCAAACGAAATTTGCGTCCTTTTGTTCCCACAAATAGAGCTTTCTTTTGATGCTATTTGATCACCTCTGCAGTTTTTATTTTTTGCGCTATAAATGGAAAAAGACCGAAAATTTTGAAAAAAAAACGATATTTTCTACCTTTTGTTATAAAAAAATACAATAAACTCAATTTTAGTCATACATTTAGGCCAAAATGTATTCAGCCACATGTCTTTGGTAAAAAAAAATGTCAATACGTGTTTATTTATTGGTTTGCGGAAAAGTTATAGCTTCTACAAACTAGGGTACATTTTCTGGAATTTACACAGCTTTTAGTTTATGATGACTGCCTATCTCATTTCTTGAGGTGCTAAAATGGCAGGGCAGTACAAAACCCCCCCAAATTACCCCATTTTGGAAAGTAGACACCCCAAGGAAATTGCTAAGAGGCATGTTGAGCCCATTGAATATTAATTTTTTTTGTCCCAAGTGATTGAATAATGACAAAAAAAAATAAATTTACAAAACGTTGTCACTAAATGATATATTGCTCACACAGGCCATGGGCATATGTGGAATTGCACCCCCAAATACATTTATCTGCTTCTCCTGAGTATGGGGATACCACATGTGTGGGACTTTTTGGGAGCCTAGCCGCGTACGGGGCCCCGAAAACCAATCACCGCCTTCAGGATTTCTAAGGGCGTACATTTTTGATTTCACTCCTCACTACCTATCACAGTTTCCAAGGCCATAAAATGCCAAGATGGCACAACCCCCCCCCAAATGACCCCATTTTGGAAAGTAGACACCCCAAGCTATTTGCTGAGAGGCATGGTGAGTATTTTGCAGCTCTCATTTGTTTTTGAAAATGAAGAAAGAAAAGAAAAATGTATTTTTTTTTTCTTTTTTCAATTTTCAAAACTTTGTGACAAAAAGCGAGGTCTGCAAAATACTCACCATACCTCTCAGCAAATAGCTTTGGGTGTCTACTTTCCAAAATGGGGTCATGGGGGGGGGGGGGGGGGTTGTGCCATCTGGGCATTCCATAGCCTCCGAAACTGTGATAGGCAGTGAGGAGTGAAATAATAAATTTACACCCTTAGAAACCCTAAAGGCGGTGCTTGGTTTTTGGGGTCCCGTATGCGGCTAGGCTCCCAAAAAGTCTCACACATGTGGTATCCCTGTACTCAGGAGAAGCAGCAGAATGTATTTTGGGGTGTAATTTCACATATTCCCATGGCATGTTTGAGCAATATATCATTTAGTGACAACTTTGTGCAAAAAAAAAAAAAAATGTGTCTTTTTCCCGCAACTTGTGTCACAATATAAAATATTCCATGGACTCGACATGCCTCTCAGCAAATAGCTTGGGGTGTCTACTTTCCAAAATGGGTCATTTGGGGGGGGTTTGAACTGTCCTGGCATTTTATGCACAACATTTATAAGCTTATGTCACACATCACCCACTCTTCTAACCACTTGAATACAAAGCCCTTTCTGACACTATTTGTTTATGTGAAATTTTTTTTTTTTTGCAAGAAAATTACTTTGAACACCCAAACATTATATATTTTTTTAAAGCAAAGGCCCTACAGATTAAAATGGTGGGTGTTTCATTTTTTTTTTTTTCACACAGTATTTGCGCAGCGATTTTTCGCATTTTTTGGGGGAAAAAACACACTTTTTTAAAATTTTAATGCACTAAAACACACTATATTGCCCAAATGTTTGATGAGATAAAAAAGATAATCTTAGGCCGAGTACATGGATACCAAACATGACATACTTTAAAATTGCGCACAAACGTGCAGTGGCAACAAACTACATACATCTTTAAAAGCCTTTACAGGTTACCACTTTAGATTTACAGAGGAGGTCTACTGCTAAAATTACTGCCCTCGATCTGACCTTCGCGGTGATACCTCACATGCATGGTGCAATTGCTGTTTATATTTGACGCCAGACCGATGCTTGCATTCGCCTTTGCGCGAGAGCAGGGGGGGACAGGGGTGCTTTTTTTTTTTTTTTTTTTTTTTTATTATTTTTTTGCTTTTTTATCTTATTTTTAAACTGTTAAAACTTTCATTTTTTTTTTTTTTAATCATTTTTATTGTTATGTCAGGGAATGTAAATATCCCCTATGATAGCAATAGGTAGTGACAGGTACTCTTTTTTGAAAAAATTGGGGTCTATTAGACCCTAGATCTCTCCTCTGCCCTCAAAGCATCTGAGCACACCAAGATCAGTGTGATAAAATTCTTTCTCAATTTCCCAATGGCGCTGTTTACATCCGGCGAAATCTAAGTCATGAAATGCTCGTAGCTTCCGGTTTCTTAGGCCATAGAGATGATTGGAGCCATTCTGGTCTCTTATCAGCTCTATGGTCAGCTGGCGCAATCACCGTCTGCATTCTCAGGTTCCCTATTGGGACAGGAAAGCCAGAGAAAAACATGGAAGACGGTGGGAGGGGGGGACATTCCCTCCCACTGCTTGTAAAAGCAGTCTAGAGGCTAATTAGCTGCTAGGATTGCTTTTACATGAAAGCCGACCGCTGGCTGAAAAGAATGATACCAAGATGATACCTAAACCTGCAGGCATCATTCTGGTATAACCACTCAAAGTCCAGCAACATAACAGTACCTTGCTGGTCCTTGCTGGGCATATATTGTAATCTTTTTTTTCATGCAGCCTGTGGCCTGGACGAAAAAAAGAGATTGATCGGTGGGTATGCCCACCATTAGAATACCTCCCTTCATCCACCCACTTCTAATGATGGGCATACATGCACCATTTATATGCCGAAGCATGGGGGCATCCGCTCCAAAAATTAGGAGCAAATCGCTCCTCCACCCCTGCTGCCCCCATGCTTTGGCATATATCACCTCCGCTGGAGTCACGGCTTTATATATCGTGGGAGCAAACGCTGTTGCTGTCAAGATAAATAAATCCGCGCTGCAGCTGAATGGTGTACCTGAAAACAAAAAAATGGTTAACAATAAAACACAGTAAACAGTAAAGTATAAAAAATTGCATACCTGAAAAGCAAACATGATAAAACATAATAACAATAAAACATTGCAGAATAGAATACAGTAAAAAAGAGCAGAACGATAGAGAGAGAATAGAGAGAGAGAGAACAATAAAACGACAACTATTTGTGTTTTTTTTATTTTATATATATATTTTTTTTTTACACTTTTTTTTGTAACTAACTTTTATAACTGTAACCGGTTCCAGGTTTGGGTCTCTCAAAATGCGATGGCATCTTGGGAGACCCTGTGAAAGTGTGCCTAGTCTGTGCAATGCTGTACGCTAATACTCAACTAGTGTATGGTAGCGTTCAAAACATTCACCAATGCAAAGACCAGGATTGTCAGGACAGGAGGGACAATAATAGCGGGTGTCACGCCTATATCCGCGCTTGCTGCAGAAACGACATCTTTTTTGGGGGGGTTCGTTGGGTAGGGGTACTCGGGAGGACATAAAGAAAATGCCTCTCATGCAGCCGACTGCATTTGGTTGGGGATGTGAATGGGGGAAGTACGGGCGCTGCAGAAGTGGTGGGTTCCCAATTAGGATTGGTGAATGCAGCAGGAAGGGCATTATGGGCACGACGGGCCTGTGTTTGTCTTCTTCTTGGTGGCAGCGGGACACTACTTGTGCTTGCCACCTCACCAGCTTGAACTGCACTTATGGGACTGACCACGTCACCAAGTGTTACTGCAGTGCTGGTTTGACTACGACCGGGGTGTACTAGGCCGCTGGTGCTTGCCAGTTCACCAAAACACTACCAAAAAAACTGTTAGCGATCACAGGGATCAGGCCTGACTCTGCGAATGCTGCAGTTATGCGTTTAGTGTTTTGTAAGTGACAGTGATCGATTGATACTGCACTTGGGTGATAGGGCTAGGCTGGGCGGAGGGGCAAAATGCAGGTGCTAGCAGGTATCTGGGCTGATCCCGCTAACACTGCGTTTTTGGGAACCCTAAACTGCTGGGGACGCTAGTATAGATCTGATCAGATATTGATCCGTTCAGATACTATACCACTAAGGGAGGTGTATGCTGCGTGCGTGGGTGTTAGCGGTACTGGCGCTAACCTGACGCTGCCTGGGGCGACGCAGACCCTATCTGACCCTAAAACCTAAGTTATAGCACCGCCGGGCGATCAGGGGGCTAAACCTTTATTAGGTAATAAACGGCGGGTGCCCTGACACTATAAAAAATAAACTAACTAACCAGAGTCACCTGTAACACTTATACGGTGATCACTGGTGAAAGGGTTAACTAGGAAGCAATCAAGGGGTTAAAACCTTTATTAGGTAGTATATAGGGGTCCCTGACGCTATAAAACGCTGACGGCAAACCTATATATTTACCTCCCTAACTAGCGTCACCTGTGTCACTAATACAGCGATCAGAAAAACGATCGCTTAGTGACACTGGTGACAGGGGGGTGATCAAGGGGTTAAAACTTTATTAGGGGGGTACCCTAGACCTAAAGGGGGCTAACACTAACTGCCCTACCACACTAACTGTCACAAACTGACACCAATGCAGTAATCAGGAAAAAAAAAAAAAACTGCTTGGTGTCAGTGTGACGGGGGGGGGGGGGAGGGTGATCGGGGGGTGATGGGGGGTGTAAAGTATGCCTGTTGTGTATTACTGTGTGTGTTGTGTTGTGCACTCGCATTGAAGTCTTCTCTCTTGGGCGCCGGAACAGAAAATACCGAGCCGAGGAGAGATGACATAATTTCCTCTGCCGCCGTTTACTATACAGCAGCAGAGGAAGATTCTCATTCGTTGGGAGCGATCGCGAGGGGGTGGCCATGAATGAGTGGTCTCCCCCTCAGCCTGGATCGCTCCCCTAACGAAGCTGACCGCTTGGGGCACCGGGGGGGGGGGGCACGATGCGCCCCCTGCCCGCGGGAGGCAGATCACATACCAGGTACATGATTTTGCCTGCCCGTGCCATTCTGCCGCAGTATATCTGCGTTAAGCGGTCGGCAAGTGGTTAATAACCTTCTCATTTAATTTGTAATAACAAAAACCATTATTAACACCTAAACAGAAAAAAACAAGGTTAGAGGGGGCTAAATAAAAATAATCATGGACTTTGGATGACTGGATGAAAGTGATATTCAGTGTTGCATTACGAATCTGCATTGGGCAGGGTGATGATGGTGGAACTTTTGTTCGGTGCCTTTCCAATGAAATGTATGAAGATGACTGCCTAAAGAAAACATGCAAAATTCCACAATCATTGATGATATGGGGTTGCATGTCAGGTAAAGGTACGGGGGAGATGACAGTCATTAAATCTTCAATAAATGCACAAGTTTTTGTTGAGATTTTGAACACTTTTCTTATTCCATCAATTGAAAGGATGTTTGGTGATGATGACATCGTTTTTCAGGATGTAATCTGATGCAGAGGTTTGTTTTAGAACCGCAAAGTACAATAGTGATTCCATAATATTTTCCTCAGAATTGAGTGATTCCACATCTGCAAAAATAGGGTAAAAAGGAAAACAAGGTGTGCCAGACTAATTTGAATCAAAGCCAAATGGCTACTCACACAACATCGATGAGAAGCGACGATATGTAGTACAGGTGTCAGTGGTCTCTATGAGGTCACTGTGAGGTCCGGAGCTGTATCCAGAGAGGCGTCCCAGTGGGCTGCAGCGGATGGCTCAGTAGGGCGATGGACAGAACCAGCCTGGTTCCTGCTTATTGGCGTGCGCACCAGCATGGAACTAACTCAGAGAAGTCCGTAAACCAGAAGTGAAGTATGGGCATGATGACGCGTTTCAAAGCTTCCGCTTTTTCTTCAGATCTAATTGGTTGTTGAAAGCATCTGTCTTTTAAGGCTTTTTCAGGACTGAAGCCAACAACATGTGACAACGTACGTGTTAGCAGTGGGATTTAAGGGGCCAGAGACATATCATCTCAAAAGAAAACATGATACCTACTATAATACACTAATTGAATAAATAGAGATAAAAAAGTTGATAATATGTACACAGAATATAAAAAGTTTGACACAAAGTATTAAAATTACTATAAATGAATAGTATCTATATATGTGTGTCGTTAAGCGTAATATCCTAAAGTAATTTAATAGTAAATAATAAAATAGAAATATAATAATGGTAATAATAAGTAAAAAAATATTATTATTAGAAAAATTCCTTGATCAATAAAAAATCATTAATCCAAAAATTATCAATTCATTAATGAAAAATTAGTACAAAATTGAGAGTTGATTAGTATATATAAAGGGGATAATTGGTTAGAAATAGAGAGTTGATAAATATATATGAGGGATAATTAAATACAATTATATTAAATAAAATTATATTAAATTGTATTAGATAGCAGCTGGGTGGGGACCGCCGTATGGGCATGAATAGAAGATAAAATAAATATGGGAGATTATGAAAAACTAAATAACCAAAAGACTCATTCATAAGTAATGATGGACAACAGTGAAGTGGTGGGCATGTCATGATCACAAGTGCATAAAGACATGTACACATGTACAATGTGCGCACGTGTCTATAACCCACACATGGTGCATGGAGCAGGGCCAATGGGCCCAAGAGTAACTGTGTCCAAGAATCCGAGTATCCACGCTGGCACGCATAGGTGCACATAGGCACCCACACACATTTACATATGTATAGGTGCGCATGCGCAAACACCAGCCTATACCAACATGAAGGAACTATATGTGGTTGGATCGTAACAATCTACTTACCTCCCAGCAGGAGGATGTGTAGTCTCAAAGGGGGAATGAGATGGAAAAAAAAGAGAGACAAAAAAGGAGTAAGGAGAAAGCCCAGAACCTGAAAATAATGCGCATATATATAAATATATATATATTATATATATATATATACAGTATCTCACAAAAGTGAGTACACCCCTCACATTTTTGTACATATTTTATTATATCTTTTCATGTGACAACACTGAAGAAATGACACTTTGCTACAATGTAAAGTAGTGAGTGTATGGCTTGTATAACAGTGTAAACTTGCTGTCCCATCAAAATAACTCAACACACAACCATTAATGTCTAAACCGCTGGCAACAAAAGTGAGTACCCTAAGTGAAAATGTCCAAATTCGGCCCAAGTGTTAATATTTTGTGTGGCCACCATTATTTTCCAGCACTGCCTTAACCCTCTTGGGCATGGAGTTCACCAGAGCTTCACTGGTTGCCACTGGAGTCCTCTTCCACTCCTCCATGATGACATCATGGAGCTGGTGGATGTTAGAGACCTTGCGCTCCTCCAGCTTCCATTTGAGGATGCCCCACAGATGCTCAATTGGTTTTAGGTCTGGCCAGTCCATCACCTTTACCCTCAGCTTCTTTAGCAAGGCAGTGGTCATCTTGGAGGTGTGTTTGGGGTCCTTATCATGTTGGAATACTGCCCTGAGGCCCAGTCTCCAAAGGGAGGGGATCATGCTCTGCTTCAGTATGGGACAGTACATGTTGGCATTCATGGTTCCCTCAATGAATTGTAGCTCCCCAGTGCTGGCAGCACTCATGCAGGCCCAGACCATGACAATCCCACCATCATGCCTGACTGTAGGCAAGACACACTTGTCTTTGTACTCCTCATCTGGTTACTGCCACACACGCTTGACAACATCTGAACCAAATAAGTTTATCTTGGTCTCATCAGACCACAGGGCATGGTTCCAGTAATCCATGTCCTTTGTCTGCTTTTCTTCAGCAAACTGTTTGCGGGCTTTCTTGTGCATCATCTTTAGAAGAGGCTTCCTTCAGGGATGACAGCCATGCAGACCAATTTAATGCAGTGTACGGCGTATGGTCTGAGCACTGACAGGCTGACCCCCCACCCCTTTAACCTCTGCAGCAATGCTGGCAGCACTCATACCTCTATTTCCCAAAGACAACCTATGGATATGACGCTGAGCATGTGCACTCAACTTCTTTGGTCGACCATGGCGAGGCCTGTTCTGAGTGGAACCTGTCCTGTTAAACCGCTGTATGGTCTTGGCCATCGTGCTGCGTCTCAGTTTCAGGGTCTTGGCAATCTTCTTATAGCCTAGGCCATCTTCATGTAGAGCAACAATTCTTTTCTTCAGATCCTCTGAGAGTTCTTTGCCATGAGGTGCCATGTTGAACTTCCAGTGACCAGTATGAGAGAGTAAAGCAATAACACCAAATTTAACACACCTGCTCCCCATTCACACCTGAGACCTTGTAACACTAACGAGTCACATGACACCGGGGAGGGAAAATGGCTAATTAGGCCCGATTTGGACGTTTTCACTTAGGGGTGTACTCACTTTTGTTACCAGAGGTTTAGACATTAATGGCTGTGTGTTGAGTTATTTTGAGGGGACAGCAAATTTACACTGTTATACAAGCTGTACACTCATTACTTTACATTGTAGCAAAGTGTAATTTCTTCAGTGTTGTCACATGAAAAGATATAATAAAATATTTACAAAAATGTGAGGGGTGTACTCACTTTTGTGAGATACTGTATATATATATATATATATATATATATATATATATACTAGTAGACTGTGTATGTATGTATGTATATATATATATATATATATATATATATGTATATATATCTCAAATACACTGCCTGTACTGACTGACTATAGAGTTTACACTGTATATATAGGCTACCCTGAATGCAGAGTATAGTATATATATATATATATATATATATATATATATATATATATATATACTAATCTGACTGTATATATCAAATACACTGCCACTAACTAACTAACCTGCCTACCTAATCTAGCTCAAACTCTCTATCTCCGTCCACTATAACACATTATATGGGCGCTGTGTAAGCAGCCTTATATAGTGAACTTAGTCCCCCTGAGCCATGATTGGCCAAAGGCACCCTGCCTTTGGCCAATTATGGCTCTTGCTGAGGAGCGTGCTGTGATTGGCCAAAGCATGCAGGTCAGGTGTATGCTTTGGCCAATCATCATACAGCAATGCACTGTGGTCTTGCAGTGCATTATGGGGCGCTCGAATTTGCTGACAATGCCCCATAAAATTCGCTGTTCGGCGAATGGGCGAACACCCGATGTTCGAGTCGAACTTACGTTTGACTCGAACTCGAAGCTCATCCCTAATCTTATTTAATTTAATATAATTTTATTTAATTATTCCTTATATATATTTATCAACTCTCTATTTCTAACCAATTATCTCCTTTATATATACTAATCAACTCTCAATTTTGTACTAATTTTTCATTAATTAATTAATTGATCATTTTTGGATTAATGATTTTTTTATTGATCAAGGAATTTTTCTATTAATACAGGCATACCCCACTTTTAAGTACACAATGGGGTTTATTTACTAAAGCTGGAAAGTGCAAAATCAGGCTCACTTCTGCATAGAAACCATTGAGCTTCTAACCCCAGCTTGTTCAATTAAGCTTTGATAATAAAACCTGGAAATTCATTGGTTTCTATGCAGAAGTGACCCTGATTTTTCACTTTCCAGCTTTAGTAAATAAACCCCATTGTGTACTTAAAAGTGGGGTATGCCTGTAATAATTTTTTACTTATTATTACCATTATTATATTTCTATTTTATTATTTACTATTAAATTACTTTAGAATATTATGTTTAACAACACACATATATAGATAATATTCATTTATAGTAATTTTAATACTTTGCGTCAAACTTTTTATATTCTGTGTACATATTATCAACTTTTTTTATCTCTATCTATTCAATTAGTGTATTATAGTAGGTATCATGTTTTCTTAAATCCCACTGCTAACACGTACGCTGTCACATGTTGTCGGCTTCAATCTGGAAGAGGCCTTAAAAGACAGACGCTTTCAACAACCAATTAGATCTGGAGAAAAAAGCAGAAACTTTGAAGCGCGTCATCACGCCCATACGTCACTTCCGGTTTACGGACTTCTCCGAGTGTGTTTCACGCTGGTGCGCACGCCTACAAGAAGGAACCAAGCTGGTCCTGTCCATTGCCCTGCCAAGCCATCTGCTGCAGCCCCCTGGGACGCCTCTCTGGATACAGCTCCGGACCCCATAGTGACCTCATAGAGACCACGGACACCTGTACTACATATGCTTGTTTCTCACCGATGTTGTGTGAGTAACCATTTAGCTTTGTTTTGAATAAATCGGTTCCAATATACTGCACTTAGTCTGGCGCACCTTGTTTTCCTTTTTACCCTGCCTTCCAGAGTTTGCTTCTACTCCCAAGGGAGGTGCCGCTGGTGCTTATTGTCAATCCTCATCATCATTTACTGGGACTTGTTGCTCACCTATTACTTTTTTATATTATAATAATTGTTATAATGTTTCTTCACCCATCTTATTTGTAATTATTTAGGCTGTGCATGTTTCGATTCTTGTGCCATCTTTCCTTTTCCTAATCTGCAAAAACAGTTGCAACTGACTTCAGTTTTCTTTCTTTGTTTCTTTTTTCAACTGTTTCTTGAAGCCAAAAGGTTGGAATGTTAAATGAAAAGAGTCTCGAGGCATGTCTGTAAGTAGTTTTTTTCTACACAATTAAACATTTGAATAAACATTTTTCAAGAGTGGTGATTCTATACTTTTTGCCAGGCGTTGTAGCTCGTTAACCACTTCAGTCCCGGAAGGATTTACCCCCTTCCTGACCAGAGCACTTTTTACAATTTGGCACTGCGTCGCTTTAACTGCTAATTGCGCGGTCATGCAATGCTGTACCCAAACGAAATTTGCGTCCTTTTCTTCCCACAAATAGAGCTTTCTTTTGATGGTATTTGATCACCTCTGCCATTTTTATTTTTTGCGCTATACACGGAAAAAGACCGAAAATTTTGAAAAAAAATGATATTTTCTACTTTTTGTTCTAAAAAAAATCTAATAAACTCAATTTTAGTCATACATTTAGGCCAAAATGTATTCGGCCACATGTCTTTGGTAAAAAAAATGTCAATAAGTGTATATTTATTGGTTTGCGCAAAAGTTATAGCGCCTACAAACTAGGGTACGTTGTCTGGAATTTACACAGCCTTTAATTTATGACTGCCTATGTCGTTTCTTGAGGTGCTAAAATGGCAGGGCAGTACAAAACCCCCACAAATGACCCCATTTTGGAAAGTAGACACCCCAAGGAAATTGCTGAGAGGCATGTTGAGCCCATTGAATATTCATTTTTTTTCTCCCAAGTGATTGAATAATGACAAAAAAAAATAAATTTACAAAACGTTGTCACTAAATGATATATTGCTCACACAGGCCATGGGCATATGTGGAATTGCACCCCAAATACATTTATCTGCTTCTCCTGAGTATGGGGATACCACATGTGTGGGACTCTTTGGGAGCCTAGCCGCGTACGGGGCCCCGAAAACCAATCACTGCCTTCAGGATTTCTAAGGGCGTACATTTTTGATTTTACTCCTCACTACCTATCACAGTTTTGAAGGCCATAAAATGCCCAGATGGCACAAACCCCCCCCAAATGACCCCATTTTGGAAAGTAGACACCCCAAGCTATTTGCTGAGAGGCATGGTGAGTATTTTGCAGCTCTCATTTGTTTTTTGCACAAAGTTGTCACTAAATGATATATTGCTCACACGGGCCATGGGCATATGTGGAATTGCACCCCAAAATACATTCTGCTGCTTCTCCTGAGTATGGGGATACCACATGTGTGAGACTTTTTAGGAGCCTAGCCGCGTACGGGGCCCCGAAAACCAATCACCGCCTTCAGGATTTCTAAGGGTGTACATTTTTTATTTCACTCTTCACTGCCTATCACAGTTTCGGAGGTCATGGAATGCCCAGGTGGCACAAACCCCCCCCCCAAATGACCCCATTTTGGAAAGTAGACACCCCAAGCTATTTGCTGAGAGGCATGGTGAGTATTTTGCAGCTCTCATTTGTTTTTGAAAATGAAGAAAGACAAGAAAAAAAATGTTTTTTTTCTTTTTTTAATTTTCAAAACTTTGTGACAAAAAGTGAGGTCTGCAAAATACTCACTATACCTCTCAGCAAATAGCTTTGGGTGTCTACTTTCCAAAATGGGGTCATTTGGGGGGGTTTTGTGCCACCTGGGCATTCCATGGCCTCCGAGACTGTGATAGGCAGTGAAGAGTGAAATCAAATATTTACGCCCTTAGAAAGCCTGAAGGCGGTGCTTGGTTTTCGGGGTCCCGTACGCGGCTAGGCTCCCAAAAAGTCTCACACATGTGGTATCCCCGTACTCAGGAGAAGCAACAGAATGTATTTTGGGGTGTAATTTCACATATTCCCATGGCATGTTTGAGCAATATATCATTTAGTGACAACTTTGTGCAAAAAAAAAAAAAAAAATTTGTCTCTTTCCCGCAACTTGTGTCACAATATAAAATATTCCATGGACTCGACATGCCTCTCAGCAAATAGCTTGGGGTGTCTACTTTCCAAAATGGGGTCATTTGGGGGGGTTTTGAACTGTCCTGGCATTTTATGCACAACATTTAGAAGCTTATGTCACACATCACCCACTCTTCTAACCACTTGAAGACAAAGCCCTTTCTGACACTTTTTGATTACATGAAAAAATTATTTTTTTTTGCAAGAAAATTACTTTGAACCCCCAAACATTATATATTTTTTTAAAGCAAATGCCCTACAGATTAAAATGGTGGGTGTTTCATTTTTTTTTTCACACAGTATTTGCGCAGCGATTTTTCAAACGCATTTTTTGGGGAAAAAACACACTTTTTTACATTTTAATGCACTAAAACACACTATATTGCCCAAATGTTTGATGAAATAAAAAAGATGATCTTAGGCCGAGTACATGGATACCAAACATGACATGCTTCACAATTGCGCACAAACGTGCAGTGGCAACAAAATAAATACATTTTTAAAAGCCTTTACAGGTTACCACTTTAGATTTACAGAGGAGGTCTACTGCTAAAATTACTGCCCTCGATCTGGCCGTCGCGGTGATACCTCACATGCATGGTGCAATTGCTGTTTACATTTGACGCCAGACTGACGCTTGCGTTCGCCTTAGCGCAAGAGCAGGGGGGACAGGGGTGCTTTTTTTTTTTTTTTTTTTTTTTCTTTATTATTTTTTTGCTTTTTTATCGTATTTTTAAACTGTTCCTTTCATTTTTTTTTTTTTTTTTTTTTTTTTTTAATCATTTTTATTGTTATCTCAGGGAATGTAAATATCCCCTATGATAGCAATAGGTAGTGACAGGTACTCTTTTTTTGAAAAAATTGGGGTCTATTAGACCCTAGATTTCTCCTCTGCCCTCAAAGCATCTGACCACACCAAGATCGGTGTGATAAAATGCTTCCCCAATTTCCCAATGGCGCTATTTACATCCGGCGAAATCTAAGTCATAAAATGCTTGTAGCTTCCGGTTTCTTAGGCCATAGAGATGTTTGGAGCCACTCTGGTCTCTGATCAGCTCTATGGTCAGCTGGCTGAATCACCGTCTGCATTCTCAGGTTCCCTGTTGAGACAGGAGAGCCAGAGAAAAACACGGAAGACGGTGGGGGGGGCATTCTCTCCCACTGCTTGTAAAAGCAGTCTAGAGGCTAATTAGCCGCTAGGATTGCTTTTACATGAAAGCCGACCGCTGGCTGAAAAGAATGATACCAAGATGATACCTAAACCTGCAAGCATCATTCTGGTATAACCACTCAAAGTCAAGAATGGCGTACCTGAAGACAAAAAAATGGTTAATAAAGCACAGTAAACGGTAAAGTATGAAAAATTGCATACCTGAAAAGCAAACATGATAAAACATAATAACAATAAAACATTGCAGAATAGAATACAGTAAAAAAGAGCAGAACAATAGAGAGAATAGAGAGAGAGAGAACAATAAAACGACAACTATTATTTTTTATTTTATATTTTTGTTTGTGTTTTTTTTTTTTTTTTTTACACTTTTTTTGTAACTGTAACTTTTATAACTGTAACCGGTTCCAGGTTCGGGTCTCTCAAAATGCGATGGCATCTTGGGAGACCCTGTGAAAGTGTGCCTAGTCTGTGCAATGCTGTACCCTACGCTAATACTCAACTAGTGAATGGTAGAGTTCAAAACATTCACCAATGCAAAGACCAGGATTGACAGGAGGGACAATAATAGCGGGTGTCACGCCTATATCCGTGCTTGCTGCAGACACAACATCTTTTTTGGGGGGGTTAGTTGGGTAGGGGTACTCGGGAGGACATAAAAATGCCTCTCATGCAGCCGACTGCATTTGGTTGGGGATGTGAATGGGGGAAGTACGGGCGCTGCAGAAGTGGTGGGTTCCCAATTAGGATTGGCGAATGCAGCAGGAAGGGCACTATGGGCACAACGGGCCTGTGTTTGTCTTTTTGGTGGCAGCGGGACACTACTTGTGCTTGCCACCTCACCAGCTTGAACTGCACTTATGGGACTCGCCACGTCACCAAGTGTTACTGCAGTGCTGGTTTGACTACGACCGGGGTGTACTAGGCCGCTGGCGCTTGCCAGTTCACCAAAACGCTACCAAAAAAACTGTTAGCGATCGCAGGGATCAGGCCTGACTCTGCGAACGCTGCAGTTATGCGTTAAGTGTTTTGTAAGTGACAGTGATCGATCGATACTGCACTTGGGTGGGCTGGGCTGGGCCGGGTGGAGGGGCAAAACGCAGGTGCTAGCAGGTATCTGGGCTGATCCCGCTAACACTGCGTTTTTGGGAACCCTAAACTGCTGAGGACGCCAGTATAGATCTGATCGGATCAGATATTGATCCGCTCAGATACTATACCACTAAGGGAGGCGTATGCTGCGTGTGTGGGTGTTAGCGGTACTGGCACTAACTTGACGCTGCCTGGGGCTGGTGCTTGCCAGTTCACCAAAGCGCTACCAAAAAAACTGTTATGCCGCGTACACACGGTCGGACTTTTCATCTACAAAAGTCCAACGGACGCCGACGGACTAAAGCTGGCTGGTAATCCGATCGTGTGTGGGCTTCTCCGGACTTTCAGCAGACTTTTTCAGCCTCAAATTCGACGGACTTTAGATTTGAAACATGCTTCAAATCTTTACGTCGTAACTACGACGGACCCCGAAATCTGCTCGTCTGTGTGCTAGTCCAACGGACAAAAACCCATGCTAGGGCAGCTATTGGCTACTGGCTATGAACTTCCTTATTTTAGTCCGGTGTACGTCATCACGTACGAATCCGTCGGACTTTTGTGTGGTCGTGTGTAGGCAAGTCCGTTCGTTAGAACGTCTGCTGCAAGTCCGCCGAAAGTCCGCCGGAAGTCTGTCGGACAGGCTGTCGGACTTTTGTAGACGAAAAGTCCGACCGTGTGTACGCGGCATTAGCGATCGCAGGGATCAGGCCTGACTCTGCGAACGCTGCAGTTATGCGTTTAGTGTTTTGTAAGTGACAGTGATCGATCGATACTGCACTTGGGTGGGCTGGACTGGGCCGGGCGGAGGGGCAAAACGCAGGTGCTAGCAGCTATCTGGGCTGATCCCGCTAACACTGCGTTTTTGGGAACCCTAAACTGCTGGGGACGCTAGTATAGATCTGATCGGATCAGATATTGATCCGTTCAGATACTATACCACTAAGGGAGGCGTATGCTGCATGCGTGGGTGTTAGCGGTACTGGCGCTAATCTGATGCTGCCTGGGGCGACGCATATCACCGCCAGGCGATCAGGGGGCTAAACCTTTATTCAGTAATAAACGGCGGGTGCCCTGACACTATAAAAAATAAACAAACTAACCAGCGTCACCCGTAACGGTTATACGGTGATCAGTGGTGAAAGGGTTAACTAGGGGGCAATCAAGGGGTTAAAACATTTATTAGGTAGTATATGGGGGTCCCTGTCGCTATAAAACGCTGACGGCGAACCTAAATATTTACGTCCCTAACTAGCGTCACCAGCGACACTAATACAGCGATCAGAAAAATGATCGCTTAGTGACACTGGTGACGGGGGGGTGATCAAGGGGTTAAAACTTTATTAGGGGGGGTTAGGGGGGTATCCTAGACCTAAAGGGGGCGAACAGTAACTGTCCTAACACTGTAACTGTCACAAACTGACACCAATGCAGTAATCAGGAAAAAAAAAAAAAAAAAAAAAACCTGCTTGGTGTCAGTTTGTGATGGGGGGGGGGTGATTGGGGGAGGATCGGGGGGCGATCGGGGGGGGATCGGGGTGTTTTGTGTGCCTGGCATGTTCTACTGTGTGTGTGTGTGTTGGTGCACTCTCATTACAGTCTTCTCTCCTCGGCCCGGAACGGAAAATACCGAGCCGAGGAGAGATGACATCATTTCCTCTGCCTCTGTGTACAATACAGAGGCAGGGAAATGATCCCATTGGCTGGGAGCGATCGCGAGGGGGGGGCCACGAATGGATGGCCTCCCCCTCACCACCAATCGCCGGGGGAGATTTGCCGACCGCCGCCCCCCACCCGCGGGCAGGCAAGGACGTACAGGTAAGCCCTTTTGCCTGCCCGTGCCGCTCTGTCGACGTACATCGTCGTGCGGCGGTCGGCAACTGGTTAAGGAGCGGACGGCCGCTGTGTCATTAACTATGACTCATCTGCGGTCAGCGGGCTTCCCTGCTGAAAGCAGCATGTAAAGAAGAGAAGTCGACATTAGAAAATTTTAAAAAATGGGTATTTTAAGGGGAATTCCATGCCCAAAAAATGGCGTGGGGTCCACCCCAAGATCCACACCGAACCCTTATCCGAGCATGCAGCCCGGCAGGTCAGGAAAGGGGAGTGGGGATGAGCTCGCTCCATCCGAATCATACCAGGCCACATGCCCTCCCCCCATACTCATGAGGACAAGGGCCCTTTACCAAAACCCTGACCCAGTGGTTGTGGAGGTCTGTGTGCAAGGGGCTTATCGGAAACTGGCCCCCAGATCCTGCTCCCCCACCCATATGAATCACCTATTCATTCACCAAAAAAATGTCAAAAGTAAATAAAAACCCAGAGACAGTTTAAAAAAAAAAAAAAAGCCCCCAAAGTCGATTCAACATCAATCACAATGAACGCCGACACTCACGAAAAAAATAACAAAAAATCTGCCACCTGCTGAATACGACATATCCCATGGAGAGACACTCGTTGAATGACAAGTAAACAGAGGTGGGGTCTTCCTGTGACTTTTTTTTTACTATGAACCCCACACTCAATCACATAGGGTCCTTTCACGCGGGGGCGTTGTCGGCGGTAAAGCGCCGCTATTGTAAGCGGCGCTTTACCGTCGGTATGCGGCCGCTAGCGGGGCGGTTTTACCCCCCTGCTAGCTGCCGAGAAAGGGTTAAAACCACCGCAAAGCGCCTCTACAGAGGCGCTTTGCTGGCGGTATAGCCACGCCATCCCATTGATTTCAATGGGCAGGAGTGGTAAAGGAGCTCCTTCACCGCTCCGAAGATGCTGCTGGCAGGACTTTTTTTACCGTCCTGCCAGCGCATCGCTCCAGTGTGAAAGCCCCAGGGGCTTTCACACTGGAATTAAAGCAGCGGCTGTTTCGGGTCGGTTTGCAGGCGCTATTATTAGCGCAATAGCGCCTGCAAACCGCCCCAGTGTGAAAGGACCCATAGGGGAGCTGTGACCTGGGGTCCCCCCTTGTTAAAAGGGGCTTCCAGGATCCGATAATCCCCCCCACCCACAGACCCCCACAATCACCACAGGAAATAGTTTGTTTGGGGCAGCTTGGCCAACAAGCTATTTAAAGTAACATAAAAACTGGAGTTAGGATTTAAAGTAGACGTTCAGCCTAAAACTAAGTTCTTCAAATCTACTGCAGCCACAATCTAATGCCGCGTACACACGAGTGGATTTCTCGTCGGAAAAAGATATGACGGCTTTTCCGACAGGACTCCGCTCAAGTTCGCCTTGCATACACACGGTCACGCAAAAGTTCACTGAAATTACGACTGTCTAGAACGTGGTGACGTACAACACTACGACGAGCCGAGAAAATGAAGTTCAATGCGTCCAAGCATGCGTCGAATTGTTTCCGAGCATGCATAGGGATTTTGCGCGTCGGAATTGCCACAGACGATCGCATTTTCGGATAGGAACTTTTCCCGACCGAAAAATTGAGAGCATGCTCTCAATCTTTTGCTGGCTGGAATTCCGCCAGCAAAAGACCGATGGAGCGTACACACGGTCGTATTTTCCGATGAAAAACTCTCAGCTGTCTTTTGCGGGCTCACAACACACACTATATAAGGCTGCTTACAGAGCAGCCGTGTGTAGTGTTGTTGGAGTGGACAGAGAGATAGCTTGAGTTAGATTAAGCAGGCAGGTTATTCAGTTAGTGGCAGTGTATTTGATTTCATATATATATATATATATATATATATATATATATATATATATATATATATATATACTATTAGACTGTATGTGTATATATATATATATATATATATATATATATATATATATATATATATATATATATATATATATATATATATATATATATATATACTAGATAGATTTTATATATATATATATATATATACTATATTATACATATACTAATATATACTATATTAATACACCGTCTGACGTCTATTAGAAACTGTACACACTGTATTAGATACTGTGTACACCGCCTGAAGTGGATTATAAACAGTACACCATGGAATGCACTGTAGATATAGGCTACACTGGATGCAGAGTGTATATATATATATATATATATATATATATATATATATATATCTATTATATATATCTATATCTATTATATATATCTATAATTATCTATTATGGCTACATAATATGGCTACATATACAGAGATATATATATATATATATATATATATATATATACACACATTTATTAATACACTGCCTGCACTGACTGAATATAGAGTAAACACTGAATATATAGCCTATGCTAAATATATATATATATGCTCTGCATTCAGTGTAGCCTATATATACAGTGCATTTGTGGTGTATACTTTCTAATACACTTCAGGCGGTGTACACAGTATCTAATACAGTCTGTACAGTTTCTACTATACTTCTGGTGGTGTACAGAGTATACAATACAGTGCAGCTGTTGTACACTTTCTAATACAGTGCAGGCGGTGTACACAGTATCTAATACAGTGTGTACATTTTCTACTACACTTCTGGTGGTGCACACAGTAAACAATACAGCGCAGCCGCTGTACAGTTGCTAATACAGTGCAGGCGGTGTACACAGTATCTAATACAGTGTGTACAGTTTCTACTACACTTCTGGTGGTGTACACAGTATACAATACAGTGCAACCGTTGTACACTTTCTAATACACTTCAAGCGGTGTACACGGTATCTAATACAGTGTAGTGTGGTGTTGTAAAACAAAAAATACATCATGTCCGGCAGGCCAACAAGGAGAGGCAGATGCTCACAGGCACTAAAAGAGGGATAGGCAGCCTCTGTGCCTACAGTCAAAAGTGGTGGTCGTGGACATGGTGCATCCTCTGCAGGTGGTGGGGCACGCTTGTCCTTTTTTGCTGCTGCTGGCCATGTTATTGAGCCACAACATGCAGAAGAGTTTGTGGAGTGTATAACGAAGCCGTCCTTATCCTCCTCATCCTCTGTCTCCCAGGCTCAGAGTAGTTTGCCTTCCAATGCAGCTGGCAAAGCGGCTCCTTGTCCACAGTCACTCCTTCTGTAGCCCCACCATCATGCACGGAGGAGTCCCCAGAATTATTCCACAGTGTCGGCTTTATGCTGTTGGAGGATGTGCAGCAATTTGAAGGCTCCGATGTTGGGTCACAGGTTAAAGAAGGGAGTAACAGGAACCTAGAGAGAGGGGGTGCCACAGAAGGACAAGAAATTGGCAGTCATGTTCCCCCAGGTGCAGCATACTGCCAAGTTTGTTCCAGTGACGGGGAGGGAGGGGATGATGAGGTCATTGACTGTACTTGGGTGCCTGAGAGAAGAGAGGAGGAAAGTGAGGAGGAGGAAAGTGAGGAGGAGGAGGAGGGGGAGGAGGCACAACTCCAAGGAGGCAGGATGTCCTCTACGGGGCAGCTTAAGGGCAGCCACCCTATTGCATCGCACCGCAGAGCTCTGCAGGTGCAGTGCGCTGCTGACTCCCTGCTGACTTTTAAAAGTTCCTTGCTGTGGGCCTTTTTCCACACATGTGCAACAGATCGCACCGTTGCTGTTTGCAACCTATGTCAGAAGCGGATCAAGCCTGGCCAGAACAGCAGCTGCTTGGGCACCACATGCTTGACCAGACATATGACGACCTGCCATTCAGTCCGTTGGCAACAGCACTTGAAAGAGCCACATCAAGGAAAAAGATGGACTTCTCCTTGCTCCTCATCTGGGATCTCCAACCCTACTATACCTCCAGTCCTCTCAAAAACCTGCACTGACAGGAATGAAGGTATAGCAAGGTGTCCCAAGTCCTTGCAGCCAATCTGCTAGCAGGACACCACCATCTGATTTTAGCAGGCAAATTTCCCTACCCCAGTTGCTGAACTGTAAAAGAAATTCGGTCCCAGCCATCCACATGCGCAGCGTCTAAATGCTAGATTGGCCAAATTGCTAGCACTGCAACTGCTGCCTTTTCAGCTGGTAGACTCTGCCCCCTTTCCGTGAATTTGTGGAATGTGCTGTACCTCAGTGGCAGATTCCAAAATGCCATTTCTTTTCACGAAAGGCCATTCCTGCTCTCCACCGGCATGTGGAAGGCAATGTTTTGGCCTCGTTATACAGGGCAGTCAGCAGTAAGGTTCATATTACCGCTGACTCTTGGTCCAGCAGGCATGGGCAAGGACATTACCTTTCCTTCACGGCGCACTGGATAACTCTGCTGGCAGCTGGGAAGGATGCAGGACAGGATTCGGTGTTGTTGGAGCTTGTTCTGCCACCACACCTCCAAAATGCTAGTGGTGATTCTGCCACAGCTCTCTCCTCCACTCCCTTCTCTTCTTCTTCCTCTATGGCCTCTTGTGCAAGATTTGTCCTCTAAACCAGCGATGCTCCGTAAGCGTTCAAGGGGCTACACAAGCAGTCAGGCTAAAAGATGCCATGCAGTGCTTGCGTTGGTCTGCCTAGGGGACAGGAGCCACACTGGGGCAGAGATTCTGTGAGCTCTACAGGGGCAGGCTCAGAGGTGGTTGACACCACGCCAGCTTCAGCCAGGGATGGTTGTATGCTACAATGGCACCAACATTCTCTCTGCTCTCCGACATGGACACTTGACCCTTGTTCCATGTTTGGCACACGTCCTGAATTTGGTGGTACAGTGGTTCTTGAGCAGGTACCCAGGCTTACAAGATCTCCTGAGGCAGGCCAGAAAAGTCTGTGATCATTACCGCCGGTCATACAATGCCAGTACTCGGCTGGCTGACATTCAAGGGGAAAGCAACCTGCCCACCAACCACCTCATTTGTGACATGCCCACCAGGTGGAACTCCAAGCTGGCAATGCTGCAGGGGCTGCAAACACAACAGAGGGTCATCAATGAGTACCTGTGAAAGTATGGCACCAGGACAGGGTCAAGTGAGCTTGGCTTCTTTTCGCTACTGATCAAGGATGCATGCACTGTTCTGTCACCATTTGAGGAGGCCACAAGGATGGTGAGCAGTGACACTACATGCATCAGTGACACTGTCCCTCTAGTCTTCCTGCTGGAGCACGCGGTTCGTGGAATCACAGACAGGGCACCTGAGGCAGAACAGCGGGAGGAAGAGAAGGACTTCCTTTCCTCTCAATGGCCCCTTTATCCATGGCCCGCCAAACACACAGGAAGAAGAGGAAGAGGAGGATTGTGTTAGCATGGATGTAGAGGATAACACTCAGCAGCAGTCTTCAAGGGATGGTTTCAGTCCCCAGAAACCCAAGGAGTTGTACGTGGCTGAGAGTAGGTAGTTACAGATCATGTGATCCTTAGTGACCCAGAGGACTCAGAATCTAATGTTTCTGCAAACTTCCGTTGCATGGCCTCCCTGATTCTGCAAAGCCTGCGAAAGAACCCTAGGATTCATGGTATCAAAGTGAGGGATCATTACTGGCTGACAACCCTTCTTGATCCACGTTACAAGGGTAAGGTTGCAGAACTCATCCTGCCTTCGCAGAGGGAGTAGAGGATGAAAAATCTTCAGGAGGTCTTGAAGAAAGGTTTGTGCAATGCATTTCCAGACCCTGGGAGGTTACCATTTCCTGGTGCTGGACAACGTGTTGCTGAGGCTTCATTCAGTCAGAGGAAGAGCGGTGGAGAAGGTGGCCGGTTCACCGATGCCTTTAACCACTTGCTGCCCGCCCACCGTCATATGATGGCGGGACGGTGCAGCTGTTATCCTGGGCTGCCGTCATATGACGTGACGGCCTTCCAGGCCTCCCCAGGGGGTGCGCACGCAGAGTATATAGGACAGGCCGTATAGTATATATACTGCTGTTCAGAGCATATAGTGCCTGGGGGCCCCCCACGCCATTTTTTTAAATAAAATTGGTGCGGGGTTCCCCTTAATATCCATACCAGACCTGAAGGATCTGGTATGGATTTTGGGGAGGACATCCACTGCATTTTTTTTTTGTGGTATTTTTATCTATTGCCAGGATCCAACAATACATTACAGCTGCGAGCAGTTTTAAATGACATTTTTTTTTGTTTCGTTTTAAGCATTATTAAAATCACTGCTCCCAAAAAAAAGTTTTTTTTGCATTGATATATGTCCCCTGGAGCGGGACTCGGGTCCTAAAACACTTTTTATGGCAATAACTTGCATATAAGCCTTTACCCACTTAAGCCCTGGACCATTTGGCTGGCCAAAGACCAGAGCACTTTTTGCGATTCGGCACTGCATCGCTTTAACTGACAATTGCGCGGTCGTGCGATGTGGCTCCCAAACAAAATTGACACACTTTTTTTCCCACAAATAGAGCTTTCTTTTGGTGGTATTTGATCCCCTCTGTGGTTTTTATTTTTTGTGCTATAAACAAAAAAATAGCGACAATTTTGAAAAAAAACGCATTATTTTTTACTTTTTGCTATAATATATAGTTCCAAAAAATATTCTAAAAAAAAAAATTTTTTTTTCCTCAGTTTAGGCCAATACGTATTCTTCTACATTAGGGATGCACCGAATTGGTTTTTTGGTGCTGAAACCGATACCGAAAATAAATCTTCCTTGATCCCGAAAACCGAAACCGATACCGAAACAACACTGATACCGAAAGTGACTGTTTTTAAAAATATTTTTATACAGGAGATGGTCAGCGACTGGGGACATGGTACAGGAGATGATCAGAGACTGCAGAGATGGTACAGGAGATGATCAGAGACTGCAGAGATGGTACAGGAGATGGTCAGAGACTGAGGAAATGGTACAGGAGATGGTCAGGGACTGAGGACATGGTACAGGAAATGATCGGAGACTGCAGACATGGTACAGGAGATGGTCAGTGACTGGGGACATGGTACAGAAGATGGTCAGAGACTGCAGACACAGTACAGGAGATGGTCATAGACTGGGGACAATGTACAGGAGATGGTCAGAGACTGGGGACATGGTACAGGAGATGGTCAGAGACTGCAGACATGGTACAAGAGATGGTCAGAGACTGCAGACATGGTACAGGAGATGGTCAGAGACTGCGGACATGGTACAGGAGATGGTCAGAGACTGAGGACATGGTACAGGAGATGGTCAGAGACTGGGGATATGGTCAGAGAGTCAGAGACTGCGGACATGGTACAGGAGATGGTCAGAGACTGGGGACATGGTCGGAGAGTCAGAGACTGCGAACATGATACAAGAGATCAATGCAGCCTCACCAGTGCCCGTCAGATGCAGCCAGCCTGTGTCCCCAGTAGTGCAGCCTGTGTCCCCAGTAGTGCAGCCCGTGTCCCCAGTAGTGCAGCCCGTGTCCCCAGTAGTGCAGCCCGTGTCCCCAGTAGTGCAGCCCGTGTCCCCAGTAGTGCAGCCCGTGTCCCCAGTAGTGCAGCCCGTGTCCCCATTGCAGCCAGTGAAGGGAGAAGAGAGCTGCCTGTTTGATTACAGCGCCGGGAACATCACAGCTTTCATTTCAATAGCAGTTTGTTCCCTGTTGCGCGCCGTCACATACAGACCCCCCCCTTGTCCGGGCACTTTGATAGACAGGTCACCTGTCCCAGGATTGGACGGGTGATCTGTCTATCAAAGTGCCGGACAAGGGGGAGGGGCTGTATGTGACGGCGCGCAGCAGGGAACACACAGCTATTTAAATGAATGCTGTGATGTTCCTGATGCTGTAATCAAACAGGCGGCGGCTCTCCTGTCTTCTACGATATAGGAAGCCCCCCTGATAAGCGGCACCAGGGACGGGAGCAGAGCCCCGCCCCATTTTCGGCGCCAGTATTGGCAAGAATTCTCTTTTGGCTTTTTGCCAAAAGGGCCATT
Organism: Aquarana catesbeiana; assembly: GCF_042186555.1. Taxonomy (NCBI): domain Eukaryota; kingdom Metazoa; phylum Chordata; class Amphibia; order Anura; family Ranidae; genus Aquarana; species Aquarana catesbeiana. Next base: position 588,536,220 of record NC_133328.1, read on the forward strand.
TTCGGCTGATATGTTTCGGTGGCTGAAATTTCGGTGCATCCCTATTCTACATACTTTTGGTTAAAAAAAGAACGCAATAAGCGTTTATTGATTGGTTTGCGCAAAAGTTATATCGTTTACAAAGTAGGGGATATTTTTATGCCATTTTTATCAAAATTTTTTTTTACTAATAATGGCGGCAATCAGCGATTTTTATCATGACTGCGACATTATGGCAGACAGATCAGACACTTTTGGCGCGATTTTGGGACCATTCACATTGATACAGCGATCAGTGCAATTAAAAATGCATTGATTACTGTGTAAATGTGACTGGCAGTGAAGGAGTTAACCACTAGGTGGCGCTGTAGGGGTTAAGTGTGTCCTAGGGAGTGATAACTGTGGGGGGGAGGGGCTGTGTGTGACACAACACTGATCACCGCTCCCGCTACAGGTAGCTGTGATCAGTGACAGTGTCATTAGGCATAATGGGGGAAATGCTTGTTTGCACTAGCATTTCCCCATTCTTCCTCTCTGTGAGACGATCGCGGGTATCCCCGCGTACATCAAGTCCATGGGACTCGCGATCACGCGCACGGAGCTACCGGCGGCGTGCGCCTGCAAGCCTCCTCTTAAAGGGCAATGTACAGGTATGCGATTCTGCCTGTACGTGCCCTTCTGCTGCAGTATATGTGCGTGAGGCGGTCGGGAAGCGGTTAAAATTAGTACTTTTTCGCATTTGCGTCCCGTAGACTTTAACGGTGTTCATGTTTTCGCACAAATTTTTTGCCTGTTCAGCTGCAAATCGAACCAAGGGGTGTTCGGCTCATCCCTAGTATCTATTTCTGTAAAGTAAAAATCACTATACATACCTTTTCTGAAGCCGTTCCAGTCTGGTCCCATGCTGAGCTGTCAGTGGCAATTTCTCTGTGGAGGTAGGTGCTAAAGAGGCAGCCGACAAAAGAAGTCCCATAGTAACTATAGATTATGTCTCTTTCTTGGCATTTCCCAACCGTTGTTGGGAAATGCCAAGAAAGTGACATAATCTATAGTTACTATGGGACTATAGCACCTTGTCCTCATGTTGATGAGGACAAGGGCTTCTTCCCGACAACCCTGGCCGTTGGGTGTCGGGGTCTGCGGGCGGGGGGGTTTATCGGAATCCGGGAGCTCCCAAAGCACCCAACCCCCATGTTGAGGGCATGCGGCCTGGTACGGTTCGGGGGGGGGCGCTCGCTCGTCCCCACCCCCTTTCCTGACCGGCCGGGCTGCGTGCTCGGATAGGGGTCAGGTATGGATTTTGGGGGGACCCCATGCCGTTTTTTCGGCGTAGGGGGTTCCCCTTAAAATCCATACCAGACCTAAGGGCTCGCAAAGTGTCAATCTCGCCGATAAAAGCTGCGAGATTGACTTCCTTTTCTAGTCCCGTCGTATCCGAGTCACGTTCAAAATGAACGGACTTGTTCATGTGTGGGCAAGTCCGTTCATTCGGAAAGTCCGTCGGGAAGACCGGCGGACATAGTCTGCCGGAAAGTCCGGTCGTGTGTAGGCAAGTCCGTCTGTAGTCCGGTCGTGTGTAGGCAAGTTCGTTCGTAAAAAAAGTCAGTTGGAAGTCTGTCAAAAGTCTGTCGGACCAGTCCGGTCGGAAAGTCCGCCCGTGTGTACTCCCCATTAGAGATTTTAGTTTTAGGCTGAATTTCCACTTTAAGCAACACAACTAGGTCACCTCTCTGATCCCAGCCTGTGATTGGACAGGTTCAGCAGCAGACTCATGCAGGACTCCTGATTGGCCCCTAATGTTGCCCCTTCCTACATCAGCCACAGTCCTGCTGGAAATAAGAGACTAAAGTCAAATTCAAACATTTGTTATAGCTGCATTTTAAAAATGTAAGCATTGAGCATTTCTGGAGTTTTTCTTTAAAACTACACTGCATCTGAGCACAACAAACCAAACACTTTTTATTTAATCTCTAATGATCAAAAAAAACCTCCCCCATCCATCCATGTCTCCATGCTTTATTTTTTCTGAGAATTCACTTTGAAAAACACCCCCCCCCCCCCACCCAGCATTTATGACTGTGGCCATCTTGAGTAAGGGCAGATGATTCATGTAGCATTTAACTTCCTGGAATCCATCTGCCTCTAGTTCATGTATGCAGGCAGGAGGGTGTGCTTATCAGAGAAAGCCCCTCCGCCCAGGGTGCCCGGGACTGTCCCGCAATTGACATGTCTGTCCTGGGTCTCGGGCACCTTCATTCTGGGACAATACAGTGTCCCGGAATGAAATAGAGGACACAGCCCCCAAACTAACTACATTGCCAGAACTGATTGCTAAGGCCGCCCCCGCCTGGTGTCTAGTAATCAGCGATATCAAAGACTCTCAGAATGAGGCCGGGAGTGAGGCCCGCGACTAGTGCTGCACCTAGTCTCCACCCATCTCCTCCTTCTCCAGCGCATGGCGTGATGCAGACAGAGGGAGTGACTTGCACTTGCGGCAGGGACAGGTGTAATTGTATTCACTCTCGTCTCCACCCACCTCCTCCTTCTCTGACAGCTGCCGTCATGCAGAGGGAGTAACTTGGAGCAGTGACTGGTGTGATCGTGTGCTACTGCTGGCTCAGATCGATTCTACGGCCGCCCTACTTCTTCTCCTCCCGCCCGCGGCCTGACTGGGGGACCTCACGCACCAGAGGGGATAGAAGGTGAGGGAATGATAATGAAGAAGGTGACACAAGTGGGGGACAGTAATGAAGGTGACAAGTGAGGGGATATGAAGGGAACTGAGGGAATAGTAATGAAGAAGGTGACACAAGTGTGGGACATTATTGAAGGTGACAAGTGAGGGGATATGAAGGTGACACAGGGGAACAACTGAGGGAATAGTAATGAAGGTGACACAGAAAGTGGGGGGACAGTAATGAAGGTGACACAGAGAAGTGAGGGAATAGTAATGAAGGTGACACAGGGAATTGAGGGCTACACTAATAAAGGTGACACACAGGGAACTGAGGAGACATGAATGAAGTTGACACACAGGGAACTGAGGGGACAGTAATGAAGGTGTCCTTGAATGGCAGTTTGGAAATGTGGCCACCCTACCACCTCCCCTCTTGAAGACTCCTGGGATGTACATAGTTGCCAACATTGCAAAAAAAAAAAAAAAAAAAAAAATTGGGGGCACTTCTTGCATGTAGGCGGAGCCTTGCTATAATTAGGGGGCGTGGCATTCTTGTGTAGGTGGGGCATACTGTAACAGAAAAATGTGACGCGCAAAAAATGGGCGTGGTTTGAGCAGAATAGTGTGCGTGTCTTAAATGGTCGTTGCTCAGAAGGGGTGTGGTATGAGATGAATGAGAGATAGAGGGAGAAAGAAAGAAAGAAAGAAAAAGAAAGAGAAAGAAAAAAGAGAAAGAAAAAGAGAAAGAAAGAGGGATGGAGGGACAGCAGGCCCAGATCCTACACAACAGTAGAAATATGTGTATTCCAGATAGTTTAACAATCAGCAGATAAAGATACTCCAAATACCTGGTGTTAGCGTTTCAATCATCCCGGCACCAAGGTTGTTATGGTGTCAGGATGATTGAAGTGCATTATTTCTATTATTACATTGTAATATAGAATGAAATTATTTAACTCACCATAATGCAGAATCAGTGGGAACCCTGAGTGTGTCACCTGCCACCAGATGCCATAAGGTGTCCCCAGCGGAGTCCTCCCTTACATCAGGCATTTCCAGCTGACTCCTACCTTACATCAGACATTGCCAGCCGAGTCCCCCCTTACATCAGACATTGCAGCCGAGTCCCCCCTTACATCAGACATTGCCAGTGGAGTCCCCCCTTACATCAGACATTGCCAGTGGAGTCCCCCCTTACATCAGACATTGCCAGTGGAGTCCCCCCTTACATCAGACATTGCCAGTGGAGTCCCCCCTTACATCAGACATTGCCAGTGGAATCCCCCCTTACATCAGACATTGCCAGTGGAGTCCCCCCTTACATCAGACATTGCCAGTGGAGTCCCCCCTTACATCAGGCATTGCAGTGGAGTCCCCCCTTACATCAGGCATTGCAGTGGAGTCCCCCCTTACATCAGGCATTGTAGCGGAGTCCCCCCTTACATCAGGCATTGCAGCGGAGTCCCCCCCTTAAAGCAGTGGAGTCAAATAGCCGGGTGACTGCCAATAGCAATTGAGCTGCGGCGCCGCCCACCCCCGCCCCTTCCCACATCAGGTCACAGACAGACGGCAGCAGGGTGGAAAGTGGGCGATGCCACAGCTCAAATTCTATTGGCAGTCACCTGGCCATTAATAAATAGTAATTTGGCCTCCAGGAAAATGGCGGCCGGTGGAGACATTGTCTCCGTCGGCCACAGACCTCTAGCGGCGGCGAAAAAAAAAAAAAAAAAAATATCGGTAAAATAAGAATTTCCCGGGACATTTCCCGTGAATGGCTACATCCGGGAAAGGGGGCTAATTCCCGGGAATGTCCCGGGAAATTCGTGACAGTTGGCAAGTATGGATGTATGACAGCATTTGCATAGAGCTGGAAACCAGGAAGTAACTAAAGGAAATGTAAAAAAATATAAAACCACACACACGTAAATATTATATACTTTCCTATCTATTTACAAATAATAGCATCATAAGGATTACAATTATTAATGTTGATCAGAAGAGTGAAGTTACACTTTAGGCCCCTTTCACGCGATAAGCCAGCTCGGATCCACCTATCCATTTTTCTGAGGCGGATCCAAGCGGGCCACCCATTGACTCCTATGGGCAGGCGGATGTCGGCGGAGATGTGTCACCCGTCTGCTATCCGACCCGCTCAAAACAGACGTATGGCAATACGTGGATCGCATGGGATCTGATAAAAACAGACATGCTGTCGATTTTTGTTTGATCTCCCCATAGAAATCAGCGGGGCTCTGACGGGTCCCTCCCTGTTCAGTGAGCAGAGACGAACCTGTTACCCGCCAGCTCAGCGGAGATCAACGCAGCGATCTCCCGCTGAGTGGATCTGCCCCGTGTGAAAGGGGCCTTAATCTCTCTTTTTCAGCTTTAAAATACAACACTTTGTTTTTGTTTACAAAATTCACCCATTGGTGTCCACTCCTAAATAAGGCCTACAGAGCCAATTCCTCACCCAACTGTCTCTAGTAACGCTCAAGCTGCCTGCATCTGGCCTTTCCGAATAGTAAAGATTTTGGGGAAGGTTTGCTGCTTTCAATGAGAATTATGACCAAAATAAAATCTGTTCCATTGTGATTTCAGAGGCGGTCTTTCCCATAAAATGTTGATCTGTATGCCTTGGGTCATTTAAGCACGTCTGTTGCTCTGAAGGTATTATGTGCCTTTAAGGAGAACCATGAATAACATCTAAATAGAAACCACATCTATATTAAATAGGACCATAAACAAGGTTGCATAAAAAGGCTTTGAAATAGTCAAGAAAATGAAGATATCATTTCAATTTCAAGAAAGGGAAACTCATTGTGGCATTATGCGATATCAAATGTCACCTAAAAAGTCATTGATTAACAATATTATTAATCAAAAAAAGCAGCTAGTAAGAGCAGCTGATAGTAATCGTTAGCAGTGCAGTTGTGGGCATAAAAGGGGATTTCGGAAAACAATATGCGCAACATACAGTTTTATATTAGTAACAGATGCAGAAATGTGTGCGCACTACCATAGTGTGTGCATGAAGAATGCCTTCTCTCATCGTTTACTTGTGCCATATAATGATTCCCATACAGTGTGTCCTCATAAGGCATGGCCAAGTCCATGTAAATTAATCTGACCGTTAGAATCAGATTCCACAAGATTGGACAGCATTTTCAATGGGCGCCAGGGCTAAATAATACTGCAGAGAGCCCTTTACCTTTTCAAGATGTTCAAATAATTGTTCATAAATTCAAAGACATACCCAAACTATAAGGTCCTGTTCACACGATTACATTGTAGAAATGTGTGCGTTCTCCTGCATGCTACCACAACCACCATCACTGCACGCTACTTACAAGTGTAGCACCATTTAGCTAGTGTATATAGTTGGCTGATCATGTAGGTAAATTGGTTTGGCTGGGAGCCAGGCCTGGGTTGTATCTGGGTCAGGGTTGAGTGACTTAGGGAGGCTTGATGACTCAGCAAGCAGCATCTCTGGTGCCTCTGCCGGTTTTCTGGAACCGTGGAGAAGCTTCCAGATGTAGTGGGAGGAGCTGCTTGACATATTTATGAGGGCCCCAGCCAATTCCCATCAAATGGGCTGACAGGGCGGCAGGCCTCCTCATAAATAGGCGTAAGTCATGCCAGCAGGGGCAGTCAGCTGGCAGAGGGAATGAGGAGGCAGCTGTCGGAAGGTGCCCCCTGTCTGGAGGGACCCTCTACAACACATGGAGGAATCCTTTCCTGGAGGCAGAGGAGCAAGTGAGGATGACAGAGGGAGCAGATCAGCACATCCAGGAGATCTCCTGAGCAGTCAGCCGGGTGGGCTGGTGAGTATTAATGAATGCAGCCACCACATTTACAGTGGTTGTAAACCTCAGTCATGAAATCTGAGCAAAACACATATCTGTAGTGCTTACTTTTCTCTCTCCAAAGCGCTAAGTGTCTTTTCTCTCTGAGGCTTCATTCTTCTGTTATCAGCATGAGTCACTTCTGAGTAGTTTTCCCGACACAACATAAAAATTTGGGTCGGGGAGGGAGCTCAGCACACAGCCTGTCTATTTCCAACACAGTTCTTCTGCTGTGTGGAGGGGGTGTGTTCTTTTCTTCCAATTGGCTCTCACACACTAACTGCAGCCTCTCCAACCCCTTCCTCTGTGCTCCTGACAGATGAAGGATTTTACCATGATCCTGCCCTTTTCAAGGGGTGTAAAGAAGACTGCAGATAAACAGATAAAACCTATGTCTGAGGATATGTTTCATCTCTGTGCATCATCTGAGGCTGTTTACTTCACTGGGTATCTGTGAGGGTTTAGAACCACTTTAGGGATCATTAAGATGCAATTTTAAAAAGCCACGAAGACTGATGTACAGTATCTCACAAGAGTGAGTACACCCCTCACATTTTTGTAAATATTTTATCTTTTCATGTAACACTCAAGAAATTACACTCTGCTACAATGTAAAGTAGTGAGTGTACAGCTTGTATAACAGTGTAAATTTGCTGCCCCCTCAAAATAACTCAACACACAACCATTAATGTCTAAACCGCTGGCAACCAAAGTGAGAACACCCCTAAGAGAAAATGTCCAATTGGGCCCAAAGTGTCAATATTTTGTGTGGCCACCATTGTTTTCCAGCACTGCCTTAACCCTCTTGTGCATGGAGTTCATCAGAGCTTCACAGGTTGCCACTGGAGTCCTCTTCCACTCCTCCATGACGACTTTACGGAGCTGGTGGAGGTTAGAGACCTTGAATTCCTCGACTTTCCATTTGAGGATGCTCAATAGGGTTTAGGTCTGGAGACATGCTTGGCCAGTCCATCACCTTTACCCCTCAGCTTCTTTAGCAAGGTAGTGGTCGCCTTGGAGGTGTGTTTGGGGTCGTTATGTTGGAATACTGCCCTGCAGCCCAGTCTCTGAAGGGAGGGGATCATGCTCTGCTTCAGTATGTCACAGTATATGTTGGTATTCATGGTTCCCTCAATGAACTGTAGCTCCCCAGTGCCGGAAGCACTCATGCAGCCCCAGACCATGACACTCCCACCACCATGCTTGACTGTAGGCAAGACACACTTGTCTTTGTACTCCTCACCTGATTGCCACCACACACACACACGTGACACTATCTGAACCAAATAAGTTTATCTTGGTCTCAACAAACCACAGGACATGGTTCCAGTAATCCAGTCATGTCTTTAGTTTGCCTGTCTTCAGCAAACTGTTTGAGGGCTTTCCTGTGCATCATCTTTAGAAGAGGCTTCCTTCTGGGATGACAGCCATGCAGACCAATTTGATGCAGTGTGTGGCGTATGGTCTGAGCACTGACAGGCTGACCCCCATCCCATCAACCTCTGCAGCAATGCTGGTATCACTCATACGCCTATTTCCCAAAGACAACCTCTGGATATGACACTGAGCAAGTGCACTCAACTTCTTTGTTGGACCATGGCGAGGCCTGTTCTGAGTAGAACCTGTCCTGTTAAACCGCTGTATGGTCTTGGCAACCATGCTGCAGCTCAGTTTTAGGGTCTTGGCAATCTTCTTGTAGCCTAGGCCATATTTATGTAGAGCAACAATTATTTTTTTTCAGATTCTCACAGAGTTCTTGGCCAAGAGGTGCCATGTTTAACTTCCAATGACCAGTATGAGAGAGTAAGAGCGACAATACCACATTTAACACACCTGCTTCCCATTCACACCTGAGACCTTGTAACACTAAAGAGTCACATGACACCGGGGAGGGAAAATGGCTAACTGGGCCCAATTTGGACATTTTCACTTAGGGGTGTACCCACTTTTGTTGCCAGCGGTTTAGACATTAATGGGCATGTTGTATCATTTTGAGGGGACAGCAACTTTACACTGTTATACAAGCTGTACACTCACTATTTTACATTGTAGCAAAGTGTAATTTCTTCAGTGTTGTCACATGAAAAGATATAATAAAATATTTACAAAAATGTGAGGGGTGTACAAAAATGTGAGGGGTGTACTCACAGTTTGAACTATCCACAGCAACTGCCATCTGAAAGATTTTTGACTGATCAAGGAGGTGATCCACCTAAAACTGAACAACCATCTCTAACCAGGGGTGAGAGGCTGCGACACTATCCGTCACCCACATATCAAATACCATCATAACATCTCAACCCCAGCAATTCGACAATTTATACCTTCAGCCATAGAACTCGAGTGATTACACCTGTCTCAGAATTCAATGGCACAAGATGATGTATTGGATGTAATTAGAACATGGTGTCTTCACAAAATGTTTTGACCTCCCTGTGATGGGAGTCACTTTGGGCGGGGGGGCCCTTGGAACTCAGAGGTTGGAAAACCCTTGCTTCAGCTCCCCATGCACCTCCAAAAGTGTCCTGCCTTGTTCCTGGTTGTAATATGCGGCTAATGTCTAATATCTATATTCAGACTGGAGGAAGCGGCATATGACGGAAGCATTCACTCGGATTGTGGGAAGTGATTCCGTGACACTCCCATCTTGTTCTTGGACAATCCTCATCTGCCTTGACATGGGTGTTGGGAATAAAGTGTAATTATGGGTAACATTCAAAAGTACATATGATGCAGTTTGTCACTAGCACTAAAGTAAATTTAAACCCAAAAGCAAAATTGATTTAGATTGCAGCTTACTAATCCCTGAACATTGCTGCTCCATTAGTCATTTAGGCTTTTTTAGCTGGTGATCTGGATAGTAAATCTGATTTTTAAGCTTTTAACAGACCAAAGTAGTCCAGGAAAAGTGTTGCAGACAAACCATTTAACATTGATAGGGGTGCTTATGATCGTCAACTTTTGTTAATTTACAGTATGTAAAACCTTTATCCCAAAAGCAAAAAAAAAAATGGCTGTTGTAACTGCTAAAAGTGGCAGGAGTTTGCCTTTAATTTGTTAAAATTAGGTAAATGCACATACAGTATAATCTTATGGGAACATTTTTGTTGAAATTAATGGTCTGGCAACGGAGCCTGTTTAAAGTTGGATTCCAGGATTGGATGCTTTTGCACAGATACACTGGTCCAGCTTGGACAAATGTAATTATGCATAAGCCATACCTGTGGGACCCCCGTGGAAGCTTGAAATCACTGTCTGTAGTAACTGCCAGTCCTACAGTTATAGCTGCTTACTTCTGCTGGGTCCCATGTTGAAAGGCTGCTCTGCTGTATAGTGATCGGGGGGGGGGGGGGGGGGGGGTTGCCCAGTTGGTAAGGGCACCCGTTACAGAATGCCTTGCATTTTTCCCAATGAATTCAAGGCATCCTCTAATTGGAAGAGGTGGCAGATTATGATGTCACCGCCCTGCCTCTCTACCTCATCCAATAAGAGAATTCAGTTAGAGAAATACAAGACATTCTGTGACTGGAGCCAATGCAGAGTGGGCAACCCCCTATGGTCACTCTGCAGTAGGGCAGCTGTTTCTGGGACATAGGAGACAGAGGCCATCGCTGCGGGGCCTACAGCGATTTCCAGTTTTTGCAGGGATCCCCCAGGAATGAAATATGCATACTTAAATTCTCCCATGCTGGACCATTGTAACTATGCAATAAAATCCATATGTGAAAGTCAGCTTTATAGAACAAGCCCAGTTGAAGGGACTACATCCTGCTATACCAATGACCTGGATGAATGAAAACCTTTACAGATAGACTGAACAAATGGTTTCCCAACATATAACCTACCAGTACCTTTACTTCCAATTAACATAAGACGGTACTATATACACAGTAAATACGTTTATTACATGTAGCATCTCAGCGCTATGTACAAAGTATAACCGCTGCTGTATCCATAAGCAGTTACTGCCATGTTACTGTGTTATTAGCATCAACAGTTTTCTTACACAACTGTTTTTTTTCCCCATTAGAATAGGCACTCCGAGAACAAATATCAGCTAAACAAACATTTGAAATACTGTTTAAAATGTACAGTATGGAAACCATAAAAACGTAAAAAACCCAAATATGATTAAAAAAAAAAAAAAAAATCTACTTCCAATTTTTTTGTTTCGGCTCTTTTACACAGATATACACAAGTCCATTTTTTTTTCGTTTGCCAATGGCTGAGAATACAGGCAACAGTCCCATTCCTACACACTGGCAGTTTCCATCATAGGCACTGAATTAAAAAAAAAAATACAAAAGATAATAAAAAAACAAAATAAAAAAAAAAAAAGTCTTTGACACATCTTATGTCACTGATTTAACTCAGTATTTCCAACCTCCGGGATCCCCAAATCAGAGGAACAAAAGAAAAAAAAAAAAAAGTATAAATAACACAAATAGGTTTGTGATAATTTCACAAGATATTTGTAACCAATACTGTTAAAGCAGCCATTCTGCAGTTCATGTGTGTGCAAGAGCATGTAGCAGCCTTTGTGCACTTAGCAAATAGAAAAAAAAGGAGGGGGGGGGGGGGGCGGGGTGATGAACTGTCTCTTTATTGGCTGGTCCGATCCGTGGAGAGAAAAACGCTGTGTTGTTCCTGGGCCCTTTCAAGTAACTTCTTTTTCTTTTTGTTCTTTTTGTCCTTCTTCGTTGTTCTCTTCCCTAAAAAAAAGAAACCGGACAAATGTAAAATATATCATGCATAATATTTGGTATTTTTAAAGTTTTGGATTTTTAGAACACTAAGAAAAATATTTTAAGACAACCTATACAAAAATCTACGAAAAAATTAAAAATTCTTAAAGCTGAACTCCAAGCAGCCAAATATACACATCCAATACATATATAGAATCTGTTCCATCTGCTAAAGTATTTGTATCTCTAACCATCCACTCCTGAAATTTATACTGCTCTGCCACACAGCCCAGGCCTGTCTGGCATGGCCTGCTTGTTCTTTGCTGCAATTAGTTAATATTTGTAGGTCTTGCCCCTTGCCCGGCCTTTGACTGGATTGTGAAAAGAGGAGCAGTACACGGACAAGCTCCTTTGCTACTCTGATCTCTCCTCATAGCAGTGTGCCCCTTGTTAGCACAGAAGCATTTTATTGCAACTGATGGGCTTCTTGTGCTTCTGCTGCCTCTCTAGTCTGCATAGTGTATTGCAAGATGCTGATACCAAGTCAAATTCAGGTACTCACAGGACTTGCAATAAAGGAAAATGCATTTAATTTTTTTAAAGTTTAGAAAATTCCTCCTTGCAAATGGGCTGCTCCTGCCCTGCAGAGATTTACTGCTGGCTTCGGTCTAGAGGGAAGAGTAAAACAATTTTGCTTTTCCAATCCTACCCTCCAGCAGTGGACCGTTCCTTGGCTTCATCACACCCAAAGTAGCTCTATGAACCCTGCTTTTGTCTGGACGACTGCTGGAGCATCGGGGAGAAGAGGTTTTGGTGACTAGTCTAGAAGCGTACCCCCTTTTTTTCCCCATGACATAAATAAACAGTTAACACTTGTAATGTCAGCATAGCTCCAATGAGAGGAGGAGTTATCAATGTTCTTGAAGTTGGGCTTTCGTGATTATAGAGCTACAATTGTCTTTGACATCTGCCTAGAGTTCAACTTATAGTGGTTGTAAACCCCATTCATGGAATGTGAGCAAAGCACATATCTGTAGTGTTTCCTTATCTCTCTCCAAAGCTCTAAGTGCCGTTTCTCTCTGGTGCTTCATTCCTATGTTATCAGCCTGAGTCACTTTTGAGAAGTTCTCCGACACGCGAGATAACATGAGCAGAAAATTTGTCAGGGAGGGTGCTTAGAGAGGTAAATAAGCAGGGAGTTTGTCTATTCAGACTACAGCTCTGCATGTTCCTTCATTCCTCAGCCAATGTGGAGGGGGATGTGTCCCTTTCCTCCAATCAGCTCTCACACAGTGCAAACTCCCCACCCACCCCTATGTACTGCTGAAAGATGAAGAAAGATTTTTAACATGATCTGCCCTTTTCAAAGGGTGTAGAAAGGGGAAGACAGCAGATATACAAGTAAAACCTATGTAGGGAGATTTGTTTCATCTCTATGTATCATCTGAGGCTGTTCACTTCACTGGGTATACGTGAGGGTTTACATCCACTTTAACTGGTTCCCGATCAGCTCATGCAGATTTACTGTGGCACAATGGCTCTCCTGGGCGAAATCCTGTATATATGCCCTTTAAGAGCCACCAGAGGATGCGCGCGCCCGCTGCACGGCGGGGGAACCGATGCACGTGGCAGGCGGGCACGATCGCCGCCGGCCACGTGCGATTGCGTGCACGAGTGCCAGCATGGGGATTTGTGTGTGTAAACACACAAATCCCTGTGCTGTCAGGGCAGAGGAGACATATGGTTTGTTCCTACTAAGTGGGAATAACGATATGTCTCCTCGCCTTGTAAGTTAGAACACACATTTAACCCCTTGATCGCCTCCCAGTGTTAACCCCTTCCCTGCTAGTGACATTTACACTGTAATCAGTGCATATTTATAGCAAAAGCGTCTGATCTGTCCGCCGCAATACTGCTAAAAATCGCAGATCACCGCCATTACTAGTAAAAAAAAATAAAGATAAAACTGCCATAAATCTTTCCCATAGATTGTAGACGCTATAACTTTTGCGCAAACCAATCAATATACGCTTATTGCAATTGTTTTTACCAAAAATATGTAGAGGAATATATATCAGCCTAAGCTGATGAAGAAATTTGGGTTTAAAAAAAAAAAAATTGGGGGGGGGGATATTTATTATAGCAAAAAGTAAAAAATTTTTTTTCAAAATTGTTGCTCTTTTTTTGTTTATAGCTCAAAAAATAAAAAACGCACCTCCTGCACATCGACGTCATACATTGACGCCGCGTCTGAGGCGTCACTGACGTCTTTGACAGTCTCTTCCATCTTTGGCTGCGGACGAGGTGGGCGAGGACACACTGCTGATGGCTTAGCCGTGCGCAGGTGGGTACCTTCTCCTCGCTCCCCTCGTGTTGCTTGGCCAATTGAGCATGATGTGGACGGGGCCCCTCCCTGGACGGGAAGTATAAAGCGAGCTGGGATGGCTGGTGGTTCATTTGCTTGATTCAGTCACATGGAAGCACATGCAGAGCCGGCTGACACACATTATTCACAGACCAACATTGGGGCTAGTTCATTCCTCTATTCACATTCACTGGGAGTCTTGTCATCACTTTTTGGTATGTTTTTATCTGGGTTTAATTAAACATTCACTTTCTCATGTAGTCCCCTTGCGGGAACACTTAGAGATATCCTCGCATTTCCTTATCCTCACTAACCCATTTAATATTTATTACATATTTTCCATAGGACACTATGCACGTTATGTGCACATTTATCACACTGGATCATGCTATGACCACCTTGTCGTCTCATGGGTGCTCTCCTCGGTCTTTGGGGGGCCTCCCCGTCTCAACCCCGGGGGAGATATCATGCCCGGTATCCCCACTCTCCTGTGCAGACATCAGGCCCAGCTTTGAAGCCGTGCAGTAAGTTATCTAATTTTTCCCCATCTTGTTCAAAATATATATATTTCTTTGTTCCCCCTTCTTTAGTGGCCATCTTCAACAACCAATATTTATTTCCCTTTCTAGTACATTACATCATTACACTCCTGATGAATGGCTGAAATGCCAAGAAATGCGTTGAGTGCCACTAGATGTCAAAAGATACCTGGTTTCATTATGTATTCTTATCCTCTTAAGTATATTTTTTTCATATTGTATTGCATGCTATGAGCAGCATATTTTAGTGTAAGTCATGTGACTACCTATATATTTGATACATTTTTTTTTTTTTACGAATCTGGTATGAATTTTTGTAACAATAAACCATGTACTGTAATTTTATCTATTGATATTGTCTCCATTTTTGACATGGCGGGCCTCACTCAAAGTCCCAATTACCTCTTTTTTCTATAAACCAACATAGGGATGGAGGCACGCCATGTGTGTCAGGTCACATCCAATTCACTGAAAAAACACAGAGGTGATCAAATACCACCAAAAGAAAGCTCTATTTGTGGGAAAAAAAAAAAAGACACAAATTTTGTTTGGGTACAGCATTGCATGACTGCGCAGTTGTCAGTTATAGCAACGCAGTGCCAAATTGTAAAAAGTGCTCTGGCCAGGAAGGGGGTAAAATCTTCCGGGGCTGAAGTGGTTAAAGTAGAACTATAGCAAAAAAATCCCCCCCCCCCCATTTTTGATAGATTAAGGGAGAGTTAAAACCCCTGTTTATTTAAACAACTCACTAGTGTAACCAAAATGTAACCGCCTGCATTCAGGTGTGGTGCTCAGAATTGGAAAGAACTCTCCTCTTGGCTATTCCTGTGGGTGTAGCGCACAACTACCCTCTCAGGACTGTAGGTATCCTTAAGAGATTGTTTAACCCCGCTATAAATCCCCCCCATCTATATCCCATTGGGGAGACTTACCTCCACTTCCTGTCCCATAGCCAAAATAAGAAGGGAGAGGAAATCCCTTCTAAATTAAGGGAATCCCTTTGGGCCCCCCGGGTAACCAGAACTAGTGTTCCTATTGGAAGATTTCTGCTCTATTACTTTTCTAGGGACAACACAAAATTTTCTTTTACTTGCATTTTCAATATTAATGGTAAAACAGGACTATTAAAAAGAGGGGGAATCTCCCCAATGGGGGCACAGACAGCAATAAAAACCCAATAGGTGTTCTAATCTATCTACAATCTGTGCTTAAAAAAAAAAAAAAAAGTTTTGGCTTTAGTTCTACTTTAAGCAGTCGCTTTACCTTGCTGACCAACCTGGTCATAAAGTAGGACAATTAAATGGATCTTTGAAATCATCTAAATTAGTTTTCTTAAGTGAAACTCAAGGGTGTTTGTTTTTTGATACAATGGGTAAAGAATCAAACCTTGCTTAGGTTTTGTTTTATAAAAAATTGGTATATAACTTACCTTCCTTACTCAATTTCCAAAAGACCTCTAAATTAGTCACACCATATACCAAAAACTATAATATAAAAGGAGGTACCGAAGGAGACCTTCTTAAAATTAGAATCCTAAAATATCACTTTTAATAAATCCACTAAAATTTTTCAGTGACACGCAACTTAATCACTAAAAAATATCCTGGGGGCTCCAGCAATATTTACAATATTCTTCACACAGTAAAAGTGTCAATTCTCATATCCAGGAGACTTAATTATTATATTAACATTTGCATTGCACGCTGAGATTTTCCCTCATATAGAAACATGAACTCTTTGAAAGTAGATGTATATGGTGGTGAATTTAGCAGTTCTTAATAACCCCTGTTGTGTAATTCTGCCAGGTCAATGCAAATATAATGGATGTCAGATGCTGACAGCATGGTGTAGATATGAGAATTGACACTTTTACTGTATGAAGTATTCTGAAAATTTTAGATATTGCTTTTAGTAATTCAGCTGAATGTCACCAGATCTGATCTTCTTTGGTACATACATATATTTTTTTTTACTATCCGGCCCCCAAAATGTTACAAGTTGTCCCGAAAGCAGGTAAAGTAGTATTTTTCCAATGGTGACACCTGCCAAATATGGGATTTACTCTGACTTTGGGGAAATTTACTCTCGCTTCCAGCTAGGACTCTGGAATAGGTGGAATGGCAACAAGTGAAGTACAGTCAGTGCTAAGCGGCATTGTGCCTAAGCAATACCCTGAAAAATGTTGCATTGTGTCTGAGATTTCTCCTGAAAAACAGCAGTGCTCTTCTGGATATGCGAGGATGCCTAGGAACTCTTTGTGTTTACAGTCTAACTGTATATTGGCGGTGTGAGATCTAAGGCACTGCTGTATCTGATTCACCTCTCAGTAAATCTGCAGAGCGATTTGGTGATGCCACCCCTGTGCTGATCACCGTTTTGGTTGGAGGCTGTGACTTGAGGAATCAAAGTCCTGCCACTACCAAGATGGCCACCTGCCACAAGGCATGGTAAGTCAGTAATGTAGAATAGAACAGCTGCAGAGAGACCACAGACTATTTTTTTTTTTTTTTGGGGGGGGGGGGGACAGTTTTCACAGTTCAATTTCTCTTTAAAGCGGAGTTCCACACAAAAATGGAACTTCCGCTTTTCGGAACCCTCCCCCCCTCCGGTGTCACATTTGGCACCTTTCAGGGGGGAGGGGGGTGCAGATACCTGTCAAAGACAGGTATTTGCACCCACTTCCGGCATAGACTCCCATGGGAGTCTACGCCTCTTCCCGTCCCGACTGCGCTGTCTGCTGGGAACACACAGCTCCCAGCAGAGAGCGGGGACCACTAGGGACGCGCAGCGCGACTCGCGCATGCGCAGTAGGGAACCGGGAAGTGAAGCCGCAACGCTTCACTTCCTGATTCCCTCACCTAGGATGGCGGCGGCAGCTGCCGAGAACCGAGCGGTTTCTCGGCGTCCCCTGCCGACATCGCTGGACCCCGGGACAGGTAAGTGGCAATGTATTAAAAGTCAGCAGCTGCAGTATTTGTAGCTGCTGGCTTTTAATATTTTTTTTTTTTTGGCGGTGTGGGTGAACCCCCGCTTTAAGTGTACTTTTAAAAGAGAGGAATGGGAATATTTTTTATTTAATCATACTTACCTAGGTGGATGCAGCATTGGTCCGCTGTCTTCCGCCGGGTTTAACACTTAGAACCGAGAGATCAAACACTGCCAATCTCTCAGGTTTTCACAGCTTCCTGAGCACTTACTGGGCTGTGGAGGGGGCGGGAGCAGACAGTTCAGGCTCTAAGCGGCTCGCTGAAAGGCTGAACCAGGTGGACCAGCTCTGTGACGTCAGCCGACAGCGGGCTTCAACCTGCTGTCTTCTGAAAACAGATCACAAGAGTGCAGAACAAACTGTAGTTAACCTTATTCCTCATCCCATAGAGTTACGGGGGGCCTAAAACCCCTTACAGTGTGACCCTCTTGCTTCCCTCTCTTTGCATTTCTCAGAGCTGGGCTTTAAAGATGACCTAAAGGCAAACCCCTAAATACACAGTTGAATTCCATTCCATACATGTGAACTATCAGAACTGTCAAAGGATTTGTTATTCAATTTTGTCATTCCTATGGTGCCTCCAACATTGCACAGCGAAGAAGGTAACATTGCTATTTCTGATTTCAGCTTTTTAGCATCCTGTGTCACATCATTAGGAATTAATCTGATCTTCTGTTCAATGAGCAAGCAGGTGAGAAAGGAAGTGGTAAAACTGAAAACAGGTATGTGCGGTGTCACTTCTCTGGAGTGGCAAGAATGCATCAGTAAAAAGGATAGCTATACACAAGAACAGGGTCAATCTAACTGCAGTTCTACTAAATAGAAGAAATGTATTTCCCAAACCAGACCTTACTGCTTAAGAAGATTGCAGTTGATTCGTAGTGACTTTGTATATAATTATCCTGCTACAGAACAGTAGTTTACTACACTCAAATCTCTTAATATTCTGATCGCGGTCATGAAACACAAGCACTAATCATGGCTTTAACTGGAACATGTTACTATTGTGATCCCCAGTGGTTTGTAGTGCCGGCCAAAAATCTGGATGCACTTAATATCTTAATGAAGCCATGTTTTATTACATAATCTACTAAAACACAAACAATAGGCTGCAGCCCCAACCAGAAACACATGAAAGCGATTTGTTGTCAGTCAGATTCAGATTGATAGTCTACTCTTATCAGAATCTAAAAGTATAAAATAAAAATGGCTATTTGTTGATGGTTGCTGGCACTTAAATTGCAAAGGCTTTATGATGTCAGTTCGGTGGTCATTAGTGAAGTCACATCTGCAAAAAAAAAAAAAAAAAAAAATTTCTACGTAGATAAAGCTGCTACCATATAGGGCAGGAAGGTATCTGAGATACTTGGCTCAGCTGCTTCCAGGAAAACTAAGGTGCTGAATCGTGACAACTGAAAAACATTGGAGAGGTTGCCCAGCCAATCAGGACCTTTCGTTTTTGGTAGATGGTACAGAGTGAAACATCTTGACAGTCATATATACTATATGGCTAAACGATTATGGACATTTAATGAACACAAATGCATGCAGTTGTCAGACATAATTCAAAAATCTTAGGCATTAATATGGAATTACCCGTCCTCCCTCCTTTGGAGTTTTACAGCCTCCACGCTTCTGGGAATATTTTCTTACAAGATTTTGGAGGGTATTTGTGCCCATTTAGCCAAAAGAGCCTTTTATAGGTTCAGATGCTAATGATGCATGAAATGACCTGCCGTTCCAAATCATCCCAAAGGTGTTCAGTACGTTTAAAGTCAGGGCAATCTTTAGGCTATTTGAATTCCTCCACGCCAAACTCCTCATATGTTTATGGACCTGGCTTTGTGCACAGAAGTGGCACAGACGTGCTAGATCATAAAAGAGCCTTCGAAAGAAATTTTGGATAATGGACTTTGTAGGCATAACACAAAAGTTTAAAAAATTACAGTATTTATTACAAAAATAAAACTAGAGAACACATACATAGACTTACATACATTCACAGATAATACCTACGAGCATATTAATTACACCATCTACATGATCAAATTAGAGAATGAAAATATCCAATAACCGAGCAATTCACTCTTGTAAATAATATCAAATTCCGAAGAGACAGAATCATATGACTCGACTCAGCTTGCTCTACATGTTATGCGTTCAATAACGCTTCATCAGGAGATTTGGCATATTCTATGAACAAGAAAATATGCATAAGTTCATAACATTCTACATATATGACATACATTAATACATAACACTGTTGCGCCCGTGACCTTGGCAGTTAGGACCCAAGCCCCTGGCCGAAGCCTTAACCCCTACTACCATAGTTGCACAAACAGAAAACAGAGAAGGGCAGATTAGAAAACAAAAACAAAAAACAGAGAACAACAAATCAAAAAAGCATTGGTATGGAATGTGGGGGAAACTATGAGAACAGGTGTAGCATTCCAGATGTTTGAATGTTCATAGAATATGCCAAAGCTCCTGATGAAGCGTTATTGAACGCGTAACATGTAGAGTGAGCTGAGTCGAGTCATATATGATACACTGTCTCTTCGGAATTTGATATCATTTACAAGAGTGAATTGCTCGGTTATTGGATATTTTCATTATCTAATTTGATCATGTAGATGGTGTAATATGCTTATAGGTATTATCTGTGAAATGTATGTAAGTCTATGTATGTGTTCTCTAGTTTTATTTTTGTAATACTGTAATTTTTTGTAAACTTTTTTGTGTTATGCCTACAAAGTCGATTATCCAAAATGTATTTCAATGGCCTCAACTATCGGGACGTGGCATTATTTATTAGTGTGTCGTATCCACAGTACCACTCTGTGGTGATATGAAATTGCTTTAAATAAAAGAGCCTTCCCCAAACTGTTGCCACAATATTGGCAAGTGTAGAACATTTTACAAATATATCTGTGGTGTATGCTCTAGCTTAATCTTTCGCAAGAGCCCAAAAACTCAGTAATTTGATTGCTCAAAATACATTTGGTCTTAGAGCATCTCTCAGGAACTCTATTTGTGAAATCTCTGCAATTAAATTCTTAAAATTTGCACACCTGTTGTGACCATTATGAGGGGTTCCCAAACTGTCCGCTCCATTTTTTTAATTAATTGCTTAAGGTTTGGAAGATGAAAAGTGGAGAAAAACTCCGAAACACTTAAGCAGGCAAAAACAGAGTCAAGGATTTAGGCTGGAAAATCCTGCTTTTGGAGTATCCAAGACCAAACATCTATAAGAAGAAAGTGCTAACTACTAGGTCTAACCATTGATAAAATATAATTTTTATGTAGGATGGCCCTTTAATTTATTTTGTCTATGTCTTAAAGGGTTTACATTTTGCACAAATGGTTTTCCAGTTTTACTGATCAGCAGCTAAGTGTACTTAGTTTCTCTGAGTTATTTAGAAAATCAGCTGCGTCTCCTAATCCAAAGGCATATGCTCTATGATTAATCAGCTCCATTGGGTTAACTGAAATTTGTTTTTCTGCTATAGAAAGATCTGTAAAATATAATTGCGATTAGCAAATTAAAAAAAACACACCACTAAATCAGATTGTAACAGCTACTAGTTCTTTCCATTTGAAACAGGAAGATAGGGTGTTGGGCAGGAAAGAACTACTGTTAAGAATTTGAATTTAGGATGAGTTAATTTAAAGTGCTGTAGACAGTATGGCCAGCAGGCTAAAATACATAACACATTTTCTCTAGATTACTTTTAAAAAGTTTAAATTAAACAAATTGTAAAAACTGAAACTCCTGACTAAAGCATATTGGCTAACAATGATGGGGGGGGGGGGATGTTCTAAGGTTTAAAATTAGCAGTACAGAAACTGGAATATCTACTTCCCACAGTTAAAGAAATTATTTTCCTACAAGAAACATGGATCTGTATTTCTAGACTTCCTCTGGAACCATTAGTTGCCTGGCTGTCAAACTAGCCCTTCGATATAGTTACTGAGTGACTGACCTGGAACAGGTTTACAGATCCGAAAGGTCAGAGTACAATTAGAAGTACTTAACCACAGTCCTCAAGGCACCTCAAGGCGCCCCAACAGGTCATGTTTAAGGATTTCCCTCAAATGAAATGGCTGTGGTAATTACAAAGGCAGTGAAACTGATCAAATCACCTATGTAAAATAATGGCAAGCCTGAAAACATGACCTGTTGGGGAGCCTTGAAAACTGGAGTTGAGAAACACTGACGTATAACGGGCCAGTACACTCAAAGCATTCAAGGTAGAGGGTAAGCATGACAGCGATGACGGCCTCCATGTTTTTCGTAGTGATTATTTCCTTAAAATTCAGCCAAAGTCAGTACAAAGGCTTTAAAATTCAACGGAAGAGCCCAACAACTCTGGTAAGGTGTACGCCCAACAGAAGTTACACACACTTGAAATCTATGCACATCCTAGAAGACGACAATTATGGATTTTCCACTAGTATTCTATTTGTTCCAAAAGGAGAGGCATGGGTAAAGCTTTTTTGATCTCTAGGTCACAGTGGTACACTTACTTTTTCTCTCCTTCAATATTGTAGGGATCTACCCAGCTGCCTGACTGACAGCTGGCTCTGCCTCTCAGTGCCTGGTTGAGACCCAGAGCCAGCTGTGCCTGCCCACTCCCCAGCCCGATCCTCAAGTGAGCACTGGAGGGGCAGAGCGAAGACCAGTGACTAACAGTCACCACTTTCCATAACCCAAGAACTGAGCGGTCATTTGATTGCTCAGTTTCTGTTCTTAGAGCTGACGGGAGGTAGCTGCAGCATCACACTGATGCTGCAGTATAGAGGTATGCGTTTTAATATTTTTCTTTTAGAACTTCAAACCTATCTTTTAAGCTACCTACAAACAGTTAATGGAATGGGAAATTCATATTTATGTCTTCCTCAACCTTCGGCTGAGCCTTTTCAGGCAGGAAGTCAATTGTCAGGATGGTGTTCACCTGGCTGATTATTAGTGTTCCGTTTCACCAAAATAGACCGGTTCTATTAACCGAGCGCTACCCATCCACTCTCTATTGAAATGTACATGTTCACCCTATTCCAATATGCATGAATGTACATTGCTTACTGCACCACCAACTACCCAACCTCTGCATAATGTACTGTGGCCATTCTGTTGATGCCTGTAGGTACCATTAGAGTAAATGCATTGTCTTAAATTCCAGCTCCACCTCTCTGGATAATGCACTATAAGTCCGTAAATTTCTCAGCCTTGTAAATAGTATTTATCCATTTCTCTGCTTCCTTATGCTTGAGCAGGCTTTAAAAACACATTATCTACTAAGTTCTGGCTAAAATAACCACATAAATGCTTGTTTGGTTGGAACTATACTCATGAAATGCTTGGTATGTGTGCTGCATCAGATGGAGGGATATGCCTTTGGTTATGGCAAGAAGCACAGTTTAAACATTTCTCATTGGGCACCGTACATAATATCAGCCCGTAAAAACGCAAGGGATCAACAGTGGCAAAGTGCCCAAGTCCAGTGTGCCACATTTGCCTGCCTTTAGGTGGGAACTTAGATTCTCCCTATGCAATAGAAAACCAATGCAATGAAGAACAATAGTTCAAGTGAGGGCATGCTAAACCAAAACATGTTTTACTTTAAAATGTGCAATAAGGGCAATGTAAACATCTCAATGTTAAAATTACAATATTACGAACGTTTAACCCCATTTTGTAGCTTAACAATCCACAAGGGGGGCAGTGTATTGTCTTATTTAAATAAATGTAATTTTATATTCCTGGTTTTGTAATACAACTAATTTTAAATGCTATAAAAAGGAGGAATGTGCACAATATAACATAACATGTGTAAATGTATGCAACAATATAGCTTCTGAAAAAACATTAAAAAGGATAAGTCATGTGTCAAATGTATAGCAACATGAAATAATACCCATTATAACCATCTGTGTCGACTGTAGTAAGCAATATTTATGCTGGCCACAGAATATGCAATTTTTTTCCCCTTCAACCCTAGGTTGAAGGAATGCAAATCGCTGGATTCCCCCATCAACACAGTCCGTGTTGATGGGGGGAATACCTCCCACTGCACTATTGTATTCTGACAGCAGGAGGTTCTCCAGTCTTCAAAATGCAACGATCGCTGCTGGCAGCTATAGCCACAGGCAGTAATCGTATGTAAAAAAAAACAAAAAAAAAAAAACAAACAAACAGGCTGGTTGTATTGAAGTTGACCAATAGCATCAAAAGCATCACAGCTTGACTGTTCCTCAAGTTCCAGTACTGCAGAAATATTCAGTCTGGAATGCTGAAAGCCTTTTTTTAAACTCTTAAGCCGCGTACACACGAGCGGAATGTCCGACAGAAAAAGTCAGACGGAAGCTTTTCATCGTCTATTCCGATCGTGTTTAGGCCTCATCTGACTTTTTTTCAAAAATTCTGACAGACCTAGAAATGGAACATGTTCTAAATATCACAGGCGGAACCAATTCCGATCGGGAAAACCGCTCGTCTGTATGCTGTTCCGACTGACCAAAAACGACGCATGCTGTGAAGCAAGTACTAGACAGAAGCTATTGGCTACTGGTTATCGAACTTCCATTTTCTAGTCCCCGTACATGTTGAACGTCACCACGTTCTGGACGTTCGAACTTTGGTGTGATCATGTGTAAGCAAGACCGCTTGAATGGAATTCCGTCGGAGTTCCGTCAGAGAAACCTTTGGAGTTTATTCAGATGGCAAAACCGGTCGTGTATGTGGCATATTGCCCTGTACACACTATAGGATTTTCCGATAGAAAATGTGTGATAGGACCTTGTTGTCAGAAATTCCGACCGTGTGTAGGCTCCATCACACATTTTCTATAGGAATTTCCGACACACAAAGTTTGAGAGCTTGCTATAAAATTTTCCGACAACAAAATCCATTGTTGGAAATTCCGATCGTGTGTACACAAATTCGACACACAAAGTGCCACGCATGCTCAGAATAAATTAAGAGATGAAAGCTATTGGCTACTGCCCCGTTTATAGTCCTGACGTACGTGTTTTACATCACCACGTTCAGGACGATCGGATTTTCCGACAACTTTGTGTGACCGTGTGTATGCAAGACAAGTTTGAGCCAACATCTGTCGGAAAAAATCCATGGATTTTGTTGTCGGAATGTCCGATCAATGTCCGATCGTGTGTATGGGGCATAAGAGTACCTCAAATTACTGCTTAACCTTAACAAATTACTACTGATTACATGACAATAAGGGGGTCATTCTACTAAGCGTGCTTAAACAACTTGAGCTCCAAATCTTACACCCACAAAGCCTGATACATATGGACAAAACGTCTGCCCCTAATCTAGGAGTACAATGTTCTCAATGTTAGGATTTATGGACCTAAATTGTTAGAAATGTTATATACTGAAATAAATGTCAATTAATGGAGCAATAAAAGCTGACATTGAGCAGTTTGTTAACCAGGGTTTCTCCAGTGGTTAAAAGGGGTTCCTTGCACAGGGGCAGATTGATCGATATCCTGCCTGCACTTACCGTCAATGTAAATGGGCAATTTTCAACTGACAACATAAGAGGGGTATTTC
This sequence comes from Aquarana catesbeiana, assembly GCF_042186555.1. NCBI lineage: Eukaryota > Metazoa > Chordata > Amphibia > Anura > Ranidae > Aquarana > Aquarana catesbeiana. Next base: position 588,560,869 of record NC_133328.1, read on the forward strand.
TCAGCTAAGCACCAAGTGCAAGTGAACACCACAATGACCAACGTAGGGGGCAATCCTATACTATCCACTAACGTAAGAGGACACTACACCAACCGCCAATCTAAGAAGAAGAGCATTTTTACATTATCTAGTGATGTAAAAAAGGTCACAAGAGTGTTGAGTTTCTCCTAAAAGTTTCCTGTCTGGCCATTAATAGTATTGGTTTCATTTCAAAATTATTGCTGAAGATAATTTGTACAGTGGGGGATGTCCTTTGGTTGATGTGGTTATAACAAGGCCATGGCTGCAGCTGCAGTCATAACCTCAGTATCTTTTTTTTTCAGTCGGCGATGCTGAATAAAGTAAAATCGTTTAGAGGGGTTAAATAGCCGCTGGATCACCTTTAAATGTGGCCGAAAGGGTTCCCCCTCCCCCCCACTGCCTTCCACGGCTCCCCCACCCCCCCGGGAAGCCCAGGACTGAAGCCGGTGGAACTGTCTCACTGTCATCTCTATGGTCCAAGACAGCGTTTCTCAACTTCAGTCTTCAAGGCGCCCCAACAGGTCATGTTTTCAGGATTTCCCTCAGATGAAACAGCTGTGGCAATTACTAAGGCAGTGAAATCAAATCACCCATGCAAAATAATGGACAGCCTGAAAACCTGACCTGTTAGGGTGCCTTGAGGACAGGAGTTGAGAAACACTGGTCTAAGAAACCAGGAACGATGAGTATTTTGTCACTTTCGGTTTAACGTAAAGCATTTGATCAAACTGATCTTGGTTTGATTATGATGCTTTTAAGGGCAGAGGATAGATTAGAGACCCCTAACAGACCCCAGATGTTTCAGTAAAGAGAACCTATTACTGCCCATCCAGGGATGTTGTTCATTGCTTGTGATAGCAATAAAAAAGTGATAAAAAAAAAGTGTGAAAAAAACAATTATTAAATGCCCCCCTATCCCCCTGTACACACGCACAAAGGCAAACGTTTTTTCTTGAATAGGCATAGATGGGATTTTTAACTCAGAAGAGACATACTTTCGTTTTGCCATTTTAGTTTTCACTTTAAAGTGTTTATTCTGTTGCGATGTTCTAAAACCTCTACAGGAAGGTACATTAATTTGTAGAGGACCACTGTCCGAGATACGCATCCATAAAGGAAGAGAAGAAACTATTTCATGCTAATGTTCATTTGGGCTTGCCAATGAAACTTATTTGAGAGAGAGAGAGAGAGAGAGAGAGAGAGAGAGAGAGAGAGAGAGAGAGAGAGAGAGAGAGAGAGAGAGAGAGAGAGAGAGAGAGAGAGAGAGAGAGAGAGAGAGAGAGAGAGAGAGAGAGAGAGAGAGAGAGAGAGAGAGAGAGAGAGAGAGAGAGAGAGAGAGAGAGAGAGAGAGAGAGAGAGAGAGGGGGGGGGGGGGAGACACAGTCTTTAAAGAACCACCAATAGATTTAGAATACATTTCAAAAAGTAAAAAAACATGCCCTGAAGGCAAATTCTCAATGTTCCTATGAAAGTTATCACAATATCATTTACATTGCAGTTTTCCCCCCTGCTTATGAAAAATGCTTTTATGCATGGCCTAGTACCTGCGTTCGATATCCAATTTAACACTGAAATATATCCAAGAACATGTAGAAATCTCCCACATTGTTTCCTGGTTGTTTTGAAAAGACCACAGAAGTAAAGAAAAAAATAAAAATAAAGGCTTTCTTTCGTGACCCAACAGAAAAATAGAGTGTACACACAGATTCTGGCGCCAAGCAGATTTGATTTCAGTGTAAGAAATTAGATTATCTTCCATTAAGTCCGTGCATGCATTTAAGAGGTTGTAGCTAAGCTTATTTGTAACTTACTCTGCGAATCCTTCAATTGAATACATAGAAATTCCCTCAAATTCAGCATATGCCTAAAGTGGTTTCACCGATAAAGGTACTTCATCTTCCACTCAACGAGGATTGTTTACATAGCTGCAAAATTATAGAGGTTGTAGCTTGAATGGGGCCAAAGGAGGAAATGGGGGCATAGAGACGTGGGAGTGTTATTTGCACTGACCAATTACAGGACAGGCTTGATTTTCTGGAGATTACAAAATGAATGGCATTAACCAATTGGTTGGTAATGACATCAATCACCTTACTGGCTTATAAACCGATATAGTTCCAGGAATTATAAATTAATAATGGGTGTGCATTTAGTCGGTCCTTTGGGTTTTTTTAATGGTTGCTATGGGTTTTGGTTATTGACTGCATTCCCTCGTGGTATTTGGAAACTCACCAGTACTGACACAGATGGAGAAATACCAACTCAGTATCTTTTTTTTTATTCTCTCCACATATTATTGGAATATCTACTCTGCATGCTGCATTGTTTAAGTGAACTTCGCTAGATCTAAAATGTTATTAAGGTGTGGGCACCTTGAGACGTCTGCAAGCATCTGTATTAGGGCCTTGGGCTTGCAGTGATTGGTAAATGAAGGTTGCTTTCAGGTGCATTCAGCTTACATTTCCCATTAGTTTAAGATGCTTCTGACATCACAGGTCATTGGCAGGTGCATTTGACTTGCAGTTGACCTTCTTCTGCCCCAGAGTTTAACTTCTAAGCTGCATCAAGCCCTTGTAAACTTTTTTCAATCTCGTTGACTTGTATAGGAAAAGAAGTTGTTCTTGTGAACAAAAGTTCACCACCTCTGGCTGCCATAGTCTTCCAATTAATCCCTATGATCCTGTGGAACCACATGGATCCTAGATCTAGTCTTCAAATGAAGCTCAACTAATGCCCAAATCAAGATTAAGGTATGTGTAAAATTGGCAAAATATTTATGGTCTGCAGTGTTTAAAGTGGAACTAAAAAAAAAAGGCAAAAAAAATGTTGATTTTGGCTTGCGTAAGGAAGGTGATATCCCCTGTCAGTTTTTTCCCCCCACGATCTTTGTCCCATTGCAGAGATTTCCCATGACTTCCTGTCCCATAGCGAAACAGGAAGTGAGAGGAAATCCCTGAAAATGAAGGTGATTCCTTAGGAACCCCCAGGTCTTCATTGGAAGATTTTTCTTCATTTACTTTTCTGGGGACAACACAAAATTAGGGATTTTCGTTTACTTTTCACTTTCAATGAGAACTGTCACCAGGACAAATGGAGAGAGTGAATCTCCATAACTGGGGCACAGAGAGAAAAAAAAAAAAAACTGTCTCGTGTTGTAATCCTTCTGAACTCTATGCAAAAACTTAAAAAAAAAAAAAAGTTATATTTTAAGCAAAAAAAGTAATAGAGCTAGGAGTTAACATCTGCTTTAAACAATGACAGTTGGCCCCACCTCCTGTGATTCAACCGTTAATATCAGAGCTTCAGTGGACTGTAGATTCTCTGTCAGTGGACACTTGAACAATTGGAGGGATACATTTAAGTTGTGTAAAAGTTAAAAGCCTATGAAAAGCAATGGTCCAAGCCAGGATTTAAACACTCGGTCACAAGTGTAGTCACAAATAAAAAAAATAAAATAAAAAATAGCACAAGGGACATTAGTCAGTGGAATGGGTCCCCTGTGCTGCTGTCTTCTCTTAGCTGAAATCCCCCTGGATCAGTCCCCTACACACCTGTCCCTGTAATCTACAAATGGAGGCGGTGGAACGATCAATCATCCACCTGTCCCCCCATTCATAGTTCCGGGGTCATTCACAGAAGCTATAGTAAAGCTTCTATGAACGGAGGAGATAGACGGAAGGGGTGGGCATAGTCAAGCACATTTCATGAGTCCCTCTCACAGCTCCTTCCTCTCTATTAAACCCCTTCACACTGGAAGATTACAGCAGTAGCATTTCAGTTAAAACCGGAGACAGCAGCACAAGGGACATATCTTACTGACCGAGTCATATCTCTTGTGCTTCTTTCCCCCCCCATTTGTGACTAAACATGAGCTTTAAAAAATGGGGGCTCCATAGGTACACAAGTACCATTTGATCTTCAGAATGATCCCCAAGTTTGATTGTCATCTATAAATGTCAGATCCACTTTAAAGCGCAACTCCACTTTTGTTGAGAAAACCACACTCCCCTCTGGGCAATGTACATTACAAGGATTTAACAAACTTTGTTGCAGATTCCTACCTTTTGTTGTTCTGAAGAAATCACTGTGTTTGTCTGTGTCCATGTGCAAAAGTGAGTCTAATGGGAATGGGTAAGTCATGAAATTTAAAAAAAAAAAAAAAAAAGTTTCCAGAAGTGGAAAAAAAAAAGCAGACAATGCACTTACAACCTCTGTGGCTTCAGCATAGGATTAAATAACTGTAGGAAATTGGGGAGCCATCCAAAATAGAAGTTATGGAGTACAAATGCTGGAATAGGACGTGAGTGCTGGTATAAGAGAAGCATTAACATAATGGTCATTTGGCACTCAGCACAATATATTTATACGGTGGAGATACTTCAACGCACAACAAGAGTTTTCTTGTGTAACCACAATCCACCAATTTTAATTCTGGATTTACAGACAAGTTCATAATATAGACGTCCAACCTAAAACACACACACGCGCACGCACGCACACACAAATGCAGCCAATAATGATGAACTCTGAGCACATATAAAAAGACAGAAATTAATGCAGCTCAGTATTCATTAAGAAATCAATAAAAACGTAATTTTATGCAAGGTACATACTTCAATTGGACCGGGTATCAACCTTTTGCAACTCCATGTACAGCAGTCTTCTGGACTCTGCTATATGAAAGGGTCTCGCGGGAAACATCCCAACAGGTGAAGAAAGCATAGTAAACAATATTGATGACTTGGATACTATAGCCCACATATGATTCAATTTTATTTCCCTCTAGCATGGGTTGAAGGAAAGAAGATTGCTTGATTCCCCCATCCAGTCAGTATTGATTGGGGAATATTGTGTTCACAGGGCGGGGGGGGGGGGGGGGGGTGGGGGAGCATTCTTGGAGGGCAGAACACAATGATTACAGCTTGAGGCTACAGCCGTTCACAGTAATCGCATGCCAAAAATCATACAGGCTAAGGATGAGCTCCGGCGTGTTCGCATGCTGCACGTGCAGAGCCCGCTAGGAAGTCGGTGCGCTGCGCTAATCACAGGCAGTGAGACATTTTCCGATCTCTGCAGCCGCACATCGGGAAATGTCTCACTGCTTGCGATTAGTGCTGTGCAGTGCCGAGTTCCTGGCGGAATCTTTACGTGCAGCATGCGAACACGCCGGAGCGCATCCTCACTACAGGCTAGTTGTACCCAAGTCGAACGATAGCTCGACTTGGGTACAATCAGCCTGCCCATACATGGATCAAATCTTGGCTGGTCCCTGCTGAACCGGCTGAATTGCAAACCATATATGGCTGTATTTAGTTATTTAGCCAATTCTTCATTGTTGGGTGCCAATCAGGGGTGCTGCATTCAAATATGCGGATAAGGATCATGCTGATTGGAGGCGAGAGCAGAGCAACAACATCATCTGTCTCTTACTTCTCCTTCACTGTTCTATCAGCGAGCTGAAGTTGTAGGAGGTAATAAATATAGTATTCCTTATAGTCTATAGCATGGGTGCTCCACCTGTGGCCCCCCAGCTGTTGCTGAACTACATGTCCCATCATGCCTCAGCCTTTGGGAGTCATGCTTGTAACTGTCAGCCTTGCAATGCATCATGGGACTTTAAGTCCTGCAACAGCTGGAGGGCCACAGGCTGAGCACCCATGGTCTATAGTTTTTTTTTTGTTGCAAGCAGTAGGTAGATGAATCTGAATTGGTACTAGCCTCTTTACAACTATGTACAGACTAGTGAGGGAGAAGCTGCACAAGTACACAATCAATTGCACGGCCATGTAAGGAGCATGCTGACAGGAGAGGAAAGCGGAGTGGCCTAGATGAGCTCATCAGTCTGCTACTTCTACTTTCATGGTTTAATCAGAGTGGGGGAAGAGAAGGAGACTTGTGGCAGGTAAAACGTCTACCATATTTGCATTTCATGTGTGTCACAGTTTTCCTGGACTTTAAAAAGACCGGTGAGATATCATGCTAGGAATGTAGGTTTAGTTCATTGCAACCAATCAGCTGCTTCCCTTTACATTTCTGCAGAAAACTGGAAGAATGGAAGGGACATTCTAACTGGGTTCAGCTCGCATCAAGATAACCCTCACATTAGACATTCTCATTATGCAGCCATCCAGATCTTCACACCTACTGATGGACTATAAATCCCAGCATGGTCTGCTGCTGATGGAAGGCACCTGTGAAAACACTTGCCTCACTGCCAGAGCAAGAAAGGAGTATGACCTTAACGAGTATGAAAGGAATCTCTAGCGTGGTATGAAATCTGTCCATTATTAAGCATTTTATCATTTCAGCTAAATTCCACCTTTTCCAGTACGTAATGACTTTTACTTTTGTTATGTTAGCCAAGAGTTTAAATCATAGAGACTCGATGCCTTATAAAATTAGGTTGTCTTCCAAAAACAACTTTCTCTCAAAGAAAAGAAGGTCATAGCACTTGGTTATATTAGGGCTGTTCTTACACACAATACATGCATGCAGTTATGAGGACCACTCACCCAACACTGTGTGGGAGCTGGGTGGTCTTGCAGATCACATCACCATTATTTCCTGCATGCCACTGCCAGAACATAGCAATACATGAGGATAGTGTGCTGTCCATCGTACATAGCGGAGTCAGCAGGAGAGAGTCTTAAAGGATAAGTACACATTTAAACCAAATATGCTTATTTTTGATTTTCCCTCGCTATACTAATCCCATTTTCCACAGAGGCATACTTACCACACAATTCTGCCTTCTGCTGGCATCCGGTGTTCATATACATCACCCCCCCCCCCCCCAAAGAAATTTCCTCAGTGCGCAGAACGTGCCTGAGCAGTACTTTCCTGTAGGCATCCATGCTTCCATGCAGAGCAAAACGAGTGCATCCTCCCCTGATAAAAGAGGCTCATACCATGTCATTTGCTTGTATTTAAATTAAATACATTTAGATATACTGCAGAATAGGCATTGTGATGGGTTCCAGACTCTGAAAAGACCCTTTTGAATCCTAGCTGAACAAAAACCCACTGGGATATAGGCCAAACCAATGTAGAATGTTTCAATGTATCTTCAAGCATGAGACCCCCACACTAATCGCTCAGACAATATTTCACTTTTAAGTCTCATATTATGTTTTTTGAGAAGCTTACCGTGCAACAATATGATACTTTAGGTCACCAAACTGTGGCCCTTTGGCCAAATACAGCACTTTGCTTGCCTGGATGCAGCCCTTGGGCACTGTTCCTCACATTGATACCAACGATGGGGCACTGATCCTCCCACCGACACCAAAGATGGTCAAGGTTGGGAGCCATACATAAAATAACGGTTATAAATACCAAGCCATAGACACAGATTTAAAAAAGGACCTGTGAAGGTGAAATAAAAAAAAAAGCTTGACTTGTTGGGGGTACTTGAGAGCTGAGCTTAGCTTAAGATAAAATCAATGCAATCTAGAACCCCAGAATAGACCATTTCTTCCCCCCCCCCCATCTTCCACAGGGACCAGCTAATTTTTCTGTATGCCAAGCTGGGTATCACTACCCCCCCCATCTCCCTCCCTTTTACCTAGTATTTCTTCCCACTTCCAGGCTCTGCAACAATCCCAAGGGCTGATTCTCATCATCCTCTCCTCCATGTCCTTCTGTTAGTTCCTGAATTGACACCAGCTTATTCCCTCAGCTCCTCATATAGAGGCAACAGCCCCTCTTTGGAAAAGATTAATGCTGGCCATACACTATACGAAAAATCGGCCGAAAAATCGTTCGTATGGACACTTCGTTCGTTTTTCGGCAAGTTAGTGGGTACAAATCGATAATCGTTTGTGACGTTTTTGTGGAAAAAAAAACGAACGGCATGTTTGGAAAATTTCTGCCGAACGTACGATAAATTGCAAGGTTAATGTGTTTCCCGTCCGAACTGCCTGCACTAGGTATATGTAAAAAAACGAACACAAAATTATTTATTCATGTCCACTGAACAGATTATCGGACATTATATGATGGCACGATCGTTTGCGGTCACGGTCGAACGTTCGTTTTTCGAAAATGGGTTCGGCCGATTTTCTGTATAGTGTATGGCCAGCATAACTGTTTGGCTCATTGGATCTGCAACATTAGGGTATCCTATTGGACACCTAGGAGGAGGGTGGAGATGCACGGCGGGAGCTGCCGTGATGCAGAAGAGGAGGGAAGGACACAGGAGCCGTTGCCCGTGGGACACTGCAACCTAGATGGAGTAAGTACCGGGCTTGATGACCGACCAGCCGCCACTGCTTATAGCTCTGAAATCGGCAAAGCTCATGTTCCCTGTTTATTGCAGAGCTATATAGGTCTAAGGCTCCATTAACATTTTGGCCATCAAAGTCGCATGACAAGTCATACCCCATATTTTCCAATGATAACTATTCATATATGTATGACTTAAAGTCGAAGCGACTTCAAAAGTAGTTCATGCACTACTTTGGTTCGACTTTTGTGCAACTTGAGGGCCCTAGACTTCAATGCTAATCCTCAAAACTTGCATGAAAGTCATACCTGAATGTTACAGTGCAGCAGCTGTCCATTATCAGTTGTCCAAAAGGCCTGGTATGGACTGGGGGGGACCCCACGCCAATACATTACAGCTGCAACCACGTTTCAATTTTTTTTTTTCCTTTAGAAAGTTCAACATTGCTGTGACACCGTTCTACACAGCACACAGATATGCCACTTTACAGGCAGACTAAGGGGACCCCCAGTCACAATATTTAAAGGAATATTTCACTTTAAACATTAAAATCACTGCTCCTTTAAAAATTATAGTTTTAAAATCTTTTTTTGCATGGATACATGTCCCCCAGGGCAGTTCCCAGGTCTCCATAATATTTTTATTGCAATAACTTGTATAAGCCTTTAAAACTAGGACTTTTGATTTTTCATGTTCGTGTCCTATTAATAGGGTTCGCATGTTCGCTAGAACTTTTTGCCTGTTTAAGATGTTCTGGTGCAAACTGAACTGGGGTTTTTCAGCCTATCCCTAGTCAGGATCTTCTCCTCACTATACGGCTGCTTTCTAAAATAAATGAACTCTTATGCCCCGTACACACGAGCGGAAATTCCTCCAGCAAAAGTCAGAGGAGAGCTTTTGGTCCAAAAATGCGACCGTGTGTATGCTCAATCGGACTTTTGCTGGCGGATTTCCCACCAGTAAAAGATTGGGAGCAAGTTCTCAATTTTTCAGTCAGAAAAATTTCCGATCGTCTGTACCAATTCCAACACGCAAAATTCCTATGCATTGAACTTAATTTTCTCGGCTCGTCGTAGTGTTGTACATCACCACGTTCTTGACGGTCAAAAGTTCAGTGAACTTGTGTGACCGTGTGTATGCAAGCAAAGCTTGAGCTGAATTCCATCGGAAAAACCATACAAGATTTTTCCAACGGAAATTCCGCTAGTGTGTACGCGGCATAAGATTTGCACAGATTGGGTTTATTGCACCTGTAATGTAAGTAACGGACTTAAACTTAAAGTGGAATTGGGCTTTGGGTTTATTTCATTTCATTGGTGTTTTTTACAACCAACATTTTAAAAAGTACCCTCCCAATAAATTCCATCATTACAGTGAACATTTCTATTTTATAATAAATGTCCATTAAACCATAGGCAGTTATATTTTGGCAAAAGCCCTTTTTTTCCAACTCTTTAAAAAACAGCCCTTCTAATCGAGTTTCCATTAGACTGCCCACAGAGGAGAGCATCTGTAGGAACATACAGATCCGCCACCCTTATAAACTGCTTGATTTTAAAAGGTTGCTGACACATTTTGGACAGGTAACAAGTCGTAAGTGCTCTGCTTAGGAAGCATTTGCAGAGTAAAGATACAAATAGCCAGGTCATCAAAAAAAAAAAAAAAAAAAAAATCAGGTAGGATGCCAACAAGAATCTAAAAAAAAAAAAGATTCTCCATCACTTACAGGCAGTTTGACAATATATTACTCAAAGAATCAGGCCAAAAGAAACTGATATAATGAAGTAGAGTCAAAGGCCAAAAGGGAAAATGTACAAATATTTCAGGTTTTAGAACATGACAGCCACGCAGTAAAAATGCAATGAAGGGCCTGTGTTTTAACAGACTTCGAGTAGGTTACACAAGTCTATGAGAATAAAGAAACCTGATCAGAAAAAGGTGGACTGCAGGCCAGATTTACCTGTCAATGAATTTTGAACGATCTGAAGCATGTCAATCTGCTGTCATTGACACCAACCCAAAGCCCACCATCACAGGCCCTAAATCAGTTCATTAAAATTCCGTATTGCTCAAACATTGAGGACATATACACAAATGGTTTTAAAGGGTCAGTCCATCCAAAACTGATATTTCAATATTTGCTTACGTTTATTATGTTTTACCTACTGTGGTCATTACAAAAAAATCCCATTCATTTTATACAATAGTAAACTAAGCAGGATGAGTTGGAACAAACAATGGTGGGCAGGAACACCCCAGCCCTAGATCCAGCATGCTTAACCTGTGGCCCACGGGCCAAATGTGGCTAGTAGCCTCAAACCTATAGCATCTTACATATCCTCCTTCAGGTGCACGACGCTCTAATGAATGATTGCCAGTCCTCCAATATCATAGAGGCTGTCATTCATAAGTTGTATTGAGGCTGGCTACCCACTCTTTCTTTCCTGACACACAGACACAGGGAGAGGAACCTTTAGCCGAGTAGATTACATCTAGTGGCATCTATACAAGGGTTCTAAACAGTGGCGGCCTGTGCATTAAGGGCGCACAGGCGCCGCCCCCTCTCTCCAGCCACCCCCCTCTATGTATAATATATAGATTCATGCATAGCATGAATTTTCCATGGCCACCGCTGTCACCCCCTATTCGGGCATCTGACAACTTTTTCGACACCAGGTGTCTGAATTACAGAAGCGGGGGTGTTTTTTTTGAAGCACCTGATTAGAGCCATAGGCTCTAATAGGCTTCAAAAAAGGTGGACATGGAGCACAGAGCATTGCGTTCGCAGTCCACCCAGATGCGTTAGAAAAGCAAAATGAATATTTGCTTTTCTAACACTGAATCGCCTCTCTGCCAATCAGGAAGTGCGAGTATGTTACACAGTTCCCGATTGGCTGAAAGCTTAGGCAATCCTATTGGATGGCTAGGAGAAGCTGTCGTGGTCTCAGAGGAAGACGCCATCTTGCTGCAGCCTTTCTCCCCCTGCCCAATGATCCCCGCCAATCGGGTAAGTGCCGGTGGACCAGCAAACAGTGGGGGGTGAGGTGCCGCGGGGGTTGTTCGCCGCCCCCTCCTGGGGGGGGGGTTGTTTGGCGCCCCCCCAAACAAAAAAACATCAGCTGCCACTGGTTCTGAAGGCGAATTCTCACACTTGTGTGATGAGCTTGGTGTCATTCCGAGAACATGCGAGTGCATTATGTGTCATTTGTCATGCCCCTCTATTAGAAGCTGGCATAGCACACTATGTCAGTAGTTTTCAAAAACAAGCGCTCTAAATACCCAATTTGAGCTGTCTTCAGGCCGGTCACATTACTTGCGACCGTTTTACAGCTCCGATGGATTGCTTTTGTGGGAGGGGCCGTGATCTCCCTCTGTCAGCCGGTGGCCACTCGTCTCCTCTGCAGAAGCTCTGTATCGTAGCTGTAAAGCAGCCGCGAGTCACGTGACCGGTCTGAAGACAGCTCAAATTTGGTATTTAGAATGCTTGTTTTTGAAAACTACTGACAGTGTGCTATGTTAGCCTCTAATAGATATTCCATCGGAAAAACCATCCAAGATTTTTCCTACGGAAATTCCGCTATTTGTACGCGGCATAAGATTTGCACAGATTGGGTTTATTGCACCTGTAATGTATGTAACGGACTTAAACTTAAAGTGGAATCGGGCTTTAGGCTTATTTCATTAATAAAAAAATGAATAAAAGATGGATAAAAAAAAATTATTTTTTGTGATTGTGATTTAAAAAGTGGGTAAACATCCAATGGAGATTGGCCCCACTGAAAATGATGATTGTGGTTTAGAATCTTCATTACGTTATTCAAAATAAAAAATTCTGAACCATTTCATTGTGGCCCATGGCCGGTTACCAAATCACTTAAGTGGCCTGCACTCTTCTAAAGGCTGAGCACCTCTGTTCTAGGTGGAATTAAAAATTATGGCAGGGAGAGTTCACTTTCAGCATTTTGCAGAAATTTACATTCTCAGGGGCTGGCTTGGGCATTGCTGTTCCAACTATACCAAAAACACATTAACACACCTTTGTCAACTGAGATTTACTGCACTGCCATGCTCTGGAAAAAAAATAGTACAGATGTGTTTTTTGATGCATTAAAGGAGAAGTACAGCTTAAGCTTGTTTGGCTGGACTTCCCCTGCGGATCACAGTAGTGCAGTTAGTTATTCACTCCAGTGACCTGTTTTCAGCAGACAGTGGGCTGAAGCCCGCTTTCGGCTGATGTCCCAAGAGCCGGTCCATGGTGGGACAAAATCGTGACAATGAAGTCAGGATCCACCTACATGCTTGGACTGGCACTGGGCTAAGCCTCTTAGCAAGCCACTGGGAGCCTGGGCCGGCCTCTCCCGCCCACTCCACAGCCCAGCGCTCCAGTGATCGTACTGATGCTGCATCCACCTAGGCTAAGGTGGATACCCAAATATGATTCTGCAATAACAAAAAAAAAAAAAAAACACCTCTTTTTCAACCCCATAGACTTCAATGGCAGCCCACAAACAATGCATATACCATGCATTTTCATTAGTTTTATCACAGGACAAGCTTCGACCATCTAGCAACCTAAGCTCGGACTTTCAAAAGTCAAACAAAAGAAAAAAAAGTGTGCATTAAAATCCATGAAAAAACTATTACATGCAGCAAAAATGATGCATTACTGTGCACCTAGACTTAAAAAAAGTGGATACTCAACTTTTGTTGAGAGAAAAAAAAAAAAAAAAAAAACACAACATTCCCCTCTGGGTGATCTATATACATTGCAAGGATTTTAACAAACCTTGTTGCAGGTTCCTACCTCTTGTTATGCTGAAGAAATCCCTGTGTGTTCCTCTGGGTCCATGTGTTAAGTGAATCTAATGGTCGTGGTTTCATAATTATCAGTCAGCTGTGCACCTGCAAAGCTCTAACGAGGAAAGCTACTGGGCCTGCATCCCTTTAGCCGTGATTTCCTATTGGGAGTATCGCACCAAAAATGACCTTTTTGTTGCTGGGACGCCTGAAATTTGACTTGTATCTTAGTGCAGACTTCTGGGAAAATCAGTGAGTCAATCACACAAGCAGGAAATTATGTTTCTGGGGGGGCGATCTGTACACATTCTGTGTACAGAACACCCCCAGGTAGTCATGTTGCATTGAATTTTCAGAAATTACAGCGGCTGCAGATTGAAAAGGAACAGTAGTTTAACATTTAATTACAATACGACTTAAAGCGGAGTTCCATCCAAACATGGAACTTCCACTTTAAGGGAGGTGACCCCCTGACATGCCACATTTGGCATGTCATTTTTTGGGGGGGCAGCCACTACCCTCTTTTCAGAGGGTCCCAGCTCCCACTTCCTCCCGGCGCACCGCGGCACCGGAAGGGAGATCACCTCTCCCCACTCCCTCTCGGCAATCATCTGGGACACGTCACAGGTCCCAGATGATTGTCTGGCCAGTCACGACGCGGCTTGCACATGCGCAGTAGATGCCTGGCTGTGAAGCCACAGCCGGGCGCCCACAGTTGCAACCCCGGCGCCGCAGAGAGGAGGGGGAGACTAGCGAGGCTTTGTACGCCCGCATCGCTGGACCTTGGGACAGGTAAGTGTCCGATTATTAAAAGTCAGCAGCTGCAGTATTTGTAGCTGCTGACTTTTAATTTTTCTTTTTTTTTTTTTAAAGCAGAACTCCGCTTTAAGTCGCAATTGTATACACTATATTATTTATTTGCTTTTTTCCCCACAAAAGTGGAGTTCTCCTTTAATGCAAACACTCTGAAATTGCAAGTAAAAACAGCATATGCATATCTACTTGGAAAACAATGCGTCTTGTGGCTATTGCTATCTCAATAGAGAATGCCAGGTCATGCACAGCAGCTGGAAACCTATGACTTCTTAGTTTGATCTCTGCACGCTGCACAGTTCAAAGGTCATAGGATTTCCTAACCTCCCTCTATGTATGTCATTATGCTCCTTCATTTTGCATAGGGGGTTGAGCTCATCACTGCACATACTGAAGCTCCTCCCAATCCTGCCTGTCTTCTCTCTTCTTATTTGATTGACAGACACATTTAGTAAAAGCTCATCCCTAATAAAAGGGCAAGGGAGAGGGAATATTATGGTGGGGATAGATACTTCCTGTTACATGCACAGTTCCTTACAAATAATGACCCTAAGTTCACATTTGTCCTTATGTGTTTTCATGCATTTTTTCATGCACTCCCATTGAAGTCTAGGAGTACAAAAATGCTCATAGCTGCACTAGAAAAGCACTGTACATTTCCCAGGATGCACGGAAGAGAAACACGGGTGTGAATAAGCCACATAGAAAATCATGGTAATGCTCTTATTCTGCACAGTTGTGCATCGGTCAACGCACAGCAAAACGCACAGCTGTAAACAGGGACTGAAAGTAGTTTGAACAGAGAACTTTCTATGGAGGCAATGACTACACCATTTTCCTAAAATGATAGCGCAACGTTCGTCACTTCCCACTAATGTGGAGGAATGAAATGGAACAAGATGGTGGAGGGATAATAATATAACACTAACAAAGATGTGCAGTTTCAAAGTGTTTGCTTTAGAAATAGATACTTTAATTTCATTATGAATGTTCAGTTATTATAGATCTGAAATAGTGATGTGGTTTAGTTCAGACGTCACTGGTCTGGATAAAAAAAAAAGCAGCCATCTTTGACAAGTCTGGAGACTATAATGTGCTTTTTTGACCTAACTATACCTCCAAATCTGTGAGCCATTATAGAGGCTTTTCATCCTGATGTGTGATCAAGACATTTGATATAGATTAATTAAACCTTTCCCGGAAGCTGTCATTGTTGATTTGTCATTCTGCAGGCGTTGGTTTCCTAGCTGTCATGCTGACTCCCCGAACTAGTATGTGGCTAAAGGGTTCTGACTTTTCTGATCTGCATATGTATTTTCAGGGCTTTTTTTCAGTGGGAACGCGGGGAAACGCAGTTCCGGCACCTCCAGCACTGAATGTATGTAATAGCATGGGGCATGGGGTGTGCTGGAGGGTCTATTGATGTTGTCTGCTGGGGGATCTATTGTCACTAGTGGGGATCTGATTTTGTTTGAGGGTCTATTGTTGCTGCTGGGGAATCTATTGTTGCTGGGGGGGGTCTTATGGTGCTGGCTGCTGGGAGATCTGTTGTTGCTGCTGGGTGGGGGGGGGTCTAATGTTGCTCAGGTGGATTTTGTTACTGGGTGTGATATTTTGTTGTGGGTGGTTCACTGTTGCTGCAGGGAATCTGTTGTTGGGGTGGAGTCCATTGTTGCTGGGGGAGTCTATTGTTGTGTGGGGATCTATTGCTGGGATTCCCCACATTGTTGCTGGCTGCAGGGGATCTATTTTACTGCTTTTCTTTTTATCATTACCATGTTCCATACAAATGATTTAGCACCACAAAATTATACTTGGTTCTGTATTCTCTAAAAGGGGCAGTACTGGTAGGTGGGTAGGGGGTGGAATCAGGGGACGGTGGTCAGAGGTGGGTAGGGGGCAGAGACAAGGGGTGACTCAGATGGGGGAATTGTGGGGCACAGCAGGGGGGGATTGGTGCATCCCCGTTTACTGTTTCAGGTCCATATTTTTGTCTAAAATTGGACCTGAAATGGATTTAAAGATGCACAGGAACCTTCTGCAGTGTGCTCTGCGGCCGCCCCGAAGGTGTGTAGACCGACTTCATTGACAGCCGGTCAGTCTGTCATGCGATTTGGATGCTGGGAAACCCGCATCCAATTCGCATAAGTGTGAACCCAGCCTAAAGGTTTTTCATAATAGCCAGGCAATCAACATTTTCAGAGTTGGATCAATGGCAGCCCCTGGGCCTTTCTCAAAATTGACTTTAATGCAGAGACCAGTGAGTGTTGCCAACTTAATTTCTAGTATTTATCAAAGTTGCCAATTAAAACATTTGTGGCACGTGCATATTTCCCTCTGAAAATCTATCCAAGGCATTCAAAAGGCAATCTTGCTGCCTTCCAAAAAATATTTTTTTTCTATTTAATCCTAAAGGGGATTTTGTATTAAAATACTGCACCTCAACCATGAGCCAAGCGTTTGCGACACATAAGTCAAGACACATTAATTTCAATAGGTGCCGTCCATCTTAATGTAAAATTGGGCTGCATCAATCTGAATAGAACAACGCAGGCTCAACACTAGGGCTCCAAATGCGGCAAAAAGTCAGTTGCTCAGTGACGGATACAAATCGCTTAGAATTTCTGTGACACAGACCTTTCATTGACTGCAATTAAAAAAAAAACCCCAGGACAGAGGCGTAACTAAGGCCTCCAGGCCTAGATCCTTCAGGGCCCTGGTGCAAGAAACCAAAAAGCCCCTCCTTGACCGCCTGGGCCCTTTCCCCCTATTGCGGAGCCCTTTATAAGCCCCAGTTCACACTGCTGTGACTTATGCGACTTTCGATACACAAGTCAAAACACATTCATTTCGATGGGTGCTGTGCATCTTATTCAATCAATATGACTCAATGCTAAGACATAAGTTGCAAGGAAATTGCAAGCAAGTCGCCCGTCTTTGGGGGTTGAGCCTTACGGTCCTGCAGTAGGACCCTTTTTACATGTTCTGCAGTGGGGCCCCTTTTTGCAGTCTTGGGTTTCACCCACAGTGACAGAACACCAGGGCCTGGTTGCAAGCACGATCTTTGTGACCCTGGTAGTTCAGACACTTTGCTAAGGAGAGTAATTCTGTCGTTGGACCAAAGCACTGCTACAAAATCACCAGGGTGACATTGACCGCAGAATTCCGAGTGTGGGCTCTTGTATTTTCTAGGCTCAGAAAACAAGATTTACACAGTCCTGCCACACAGTACATCTGTCAGTGACTTTACTTTTTCCTCTAAAGGCTCCTCTTATGCACGAGCGAACGGAGTGGCGTAAATACTGACTGAGTTGTGGTTTTATCACTCCCCAGCTGCCCACCTATTTTCTAACATTACAATCACACATGGCTGTACACAACTGCAACAAACTCAATCTGCAGACTTGACAGGTTGCACCGCTTGTCATTTTTGCCCTTGGAAGTCAATTGAGAGCATTGCAACCACAAGCCAAACGCTTGCCTCACGGTTAAGGTGCAGTATTTTATTACAAAATCCCCTTTAGGTTTAAATAAAAAAAAAAAAAAAAAGTTTTCTAGGAGGCAGCAAGATTGCCTCTTCAATGCCTCAGATAGCTTTTCAGAGGGTAGTATGCATTGCCGCCCATGTTAAGCAGCCCTACTGCAGTTAATTATTACAGTTTGTTTACTATCCTGTCTCTTAACTGCATTAATCCCTTCCCAATCACAATCTGTATTCTATAGCACGAGGCTCCATGCAGGGAATAAGCTTCTTTCCTTTCAGAGCCACCAGCTGACACATTGTGCAGGTGGTGGCTCCTAGTCCTAATCCTGGCTGTCGCTGACCTCTCAGGTCTCCACTGACAATCGGAAACCAATCAGCTCGGTTCCTGCTCAAATGTGATCCCTTTGACAGCTATCAGAATGATAGGTAGATGCTGGACATAAATCTTTGGACGGTCACAGTGGTCAGTCTTCGTGTTTGGTTACTTGGGTTAGGAAGCTCCACATGAATCCAGGGGGGGTCCCTATAAAAACCAGGGTTGCCCAGACTGGGAGATCCAAGTGTATTTGAACCAATGAGAGAGTGTCGAACCAATGAGAGAGTGTCAAACCAATGTCCTAAGAGTCCAATGTTTTTAATAATTTAGCCAAAGCACAAAGACAAAAAGGCAGCCAATGCATTTCAGGGCCAAAAGGATACCCCCTATACTGGAGCGTTTGATGGACTCTAGAATGCTCCTGGGTGTACAAAATAAACCAGTCATCACTTCTGTTAACAGAATAGTAAAGTCTTTAATGGTTTGAATACACTATGTAAGCTAAGACATAGTGATCACATATACAAAGCTCTATGCTTCATTGCGAAAAATAACAGTCTCCGGCTTGCAGATGAACACAGGTGGCTGTGTTTATCTGCAGTGCTATATGTTTACAGCAGAATTCTAGGAATCCATTTTATTGCATATTTACACTGGTCCAGTTTGAACCAATGTAAGTGTGCATAGCTCATACCCAAGTGATCCCTGTTAAAGCTGCAAAATTACTGCAGTTGCCGCTACAACAGTGATAGCAGCAGTCAATTGGGTCTTGTGCTAAGGGACTACCCTTCTGCATAGTAGCCATAGGAGGTTGCCAGCTTGGCACAGACACCTTTCACAGAACGCCTTGCCTTTTTCTCAATTAACACAAGGTGTTCTTTGATTAGACAAAGGAGGGCAGCGATGTCACGATCTGAGCAAACTCCTGTAGTTACCATTCAAAATTGCAGATCCTTGGCCCTGGACTGCTTTATTGCTGTAATTAGATTACAGTATCAAAGATAAAATAGAAGTAACTTTTTTTTTACATTTGTCAGTCTAACAAAAAAAAAAAAAAAAATGGTTTTGTTAAAACAGAGTACCAAACAAATGCTTTATGTGTGCTTGAAAAGCATTATTTAGGTATACAAATTAGGCCCTATTCATATCTGAAGTACACAAGCTTCTCATCAGGCAGATTGGAGCATTTGTGGCCCCCCAGACTTCAAAGGGAGTGCCTACAAAATTGCGGCATGGCGTTTTACAAGCATTTTGTCACGCATTTTCTTGCCAAACAGCAGCTTTCTATCCCTAATCTTGTCCCCCTAGTGCTTCTGATTGGCTAAAACAAAAATACGTGACGCTTGCATACACATGTAAAAGGCTTGTAATATGCTTCTAAAACGCTTGTATACACTTGCAAAACTGTCAAATAAGAAAAGCCTGAAAATTGCTCTGCTCATGTGTAAATGCAACCTTGGTCAGAGAATTAGTGTAAGGTTAACCGATATGGATGATGCTAAATTTGACCTGGGCATCTAGGTATTTTTTATTTATTTTTTTGTCAAAAGGTCCAAACAGGAAATCCCAACTTCTGCCTACTAGTGTTTGCTTACAGCCCAATGAGGACCACATTGCTTTTTTTCTCCTTTCTTAATCCTAGGATATTTTAGGTTTACTGGCACAGTTGAAGGCATTATCAAATACAAGCTCATTCACACTAGATTCAATTAATGATGCATATATGGATTTGCAAGTAATTTAACATGCACTACCCTGCATTTTTACCTGTGTCGCAGTACAATTTGTAATTTCAAAAAGCTCTGGTCTTGAGGTCAGTGAGAACTTGCAAGCCAGCATTTCGAAAACTGCAGCATGCAATAGATTCTGAAGACACATTGCTTCGATGGGCAATGCTAAATCCCCTCTAAATTAATTATAAAAGGCGCTATGTAATTGGCTTGACTCCAAAAACACAGTAAACTGTCAGAAAAACATCTAGGTTGACAGAACGTCAACTTCCACATCTGGGTTGACTGAACCTCAACTTCCAAAATCAAGTCAACAAATAATGTTCTCACCACCAAAACACTTTTGTAAATTAGAACCTCTGTGTTTGTCGAAAAATGTGAGACTGAACTGGAGCCAAAAGTTTACTACTTAGGAGCTTGGAAGGTCAAACCTTTAACATGCTATCAGTTACTATTTAGCACAGACAAAATGTTATGACACTAAAGAGCAAGATCACTTTGCCACATGTCTAGGCTCTCGAAACATAAAAAAGGTCCCACAAGGTCACGACCTTTTCTTGAACTTCTCTAGCCAAGCCCTCAATTTCGTTGACACGGAATCAACCATTGGTCACATTACATTTCAACCTCAGCAGACTTGCTACAGGATATGTTCCTGTCTAGATGACATCCAACAGAGACCAGGTTCATGGGAGTCTGGAAAACTACCAGTCTTGTATTTCCAACAGCCGAGAAGTCTGTCAAAGGATCATGTAAGAGAAAACATCTGCAATGCTACACTGAAGGAACATAATGCTGACAAATTAACCTTTTTGAACCGGCTAGTCAGAGCAAGTTAGCAACAACAAACCGCTACATTAACAATGGGGTCATTTATCCAACTTTCAATTGTTTAAAAAGAGAAAAAAAACTAAAATTTTGTTAAGTCACGCCGCTAGTCTCATGCAAAATGCTTTATTCCTGGGAATTCAGTCAAATTTTGCTAATGTAAAGTGCAAGTCCCCATTTCAAAAAGTTCACAATTCAGCAAATATATCCAACTTAGAATATTTGCATAGGAATACTTATTACAAAAATGTTTACTATGAAAATAAAGGGAAGCGATTGCTCACATGATCAGACTACAATAAATTATAGCAATAAACCAAGAAAGAGTGCTGTCCATTTATTCTCCTAAAAGAGTGATTTATAGATCATAAAGGTTTTCTATATCATTAGGTGGACCTTCAATCCCAAACAGGGAGTTTGTTTCCTTTTGGCCTCCCCTCTTCTCACCCCCACAATCAGAACCCAATATTATAGGAAAGGAGTAAACATGGGGGAGTGAAGTTTCTCAATTTTTTTTCTTTTTTGTTAGGTAAAAATGGTATACTGCATATTAATGGTTTGTATATTAATTGTCAGCCAGCAGGTAGAGCTCTAGACATCCGTCACATGTTTTTAGCCTTTTTAGAGCGCTCAATCTCAAATTTGCACACAGTATTGAATGAGTAGGAGCAG
The DNA here is from genome assembly GCF_042186555.1 of Aquarana catesbeiana. Lineage (NCBI taxonomy): Eukaryota > Metazoa > Chordata > Amphibia > Anura > Ranidae > Aquarana > Aquarana catesbeiana. The sequence goes on from NC_133328.1 coordinate 588,581,754, forward strand.
TAACTTTTTCCACTCCCTCCTGTTGCATGCAAAATTTCAGTACCAAGCTAGATTTGCATCTGTGCGCGCGTTCCCAGCCCCCAATAAAGCGCAAGGGTGCCATTAAATCTTAATGAAACCGCCACACATCTGAAACCATGGCGAGTTTTCAGGTGTGCTAAACTGCAAGAAGCTACAGCACCATGTGACTCAGTGCATTGAGATTTAAAATAAAAGTCAGCGCCCTTTTTCCACAGGTTTCTGCGGGCAGGGCAGCCTACATATAAATGAAAGGGCTGCCTACATGCAGAACCACACAGATGTGAAGGGAGGAAGGGAGCCCAACAGGGTCTGAAACAGCTACTTCTCTGCAGTACATTTGCAAAAACAAATGTTAAATCAGTAAAAAATTTTTTTTAAAAATAAACGCATATTAAAAATGTAAAGTTGACCCAAACCACTCTATTTCTAGATTGTAAGCTCTAACGAGCAGGGCCCTCTGGTCCCTCCTGTATTGATTTGTATTGTAACTGTACTGTCTGCCCTCATTTTGTAAAGCTCTGTGCAAACTGTTGGCGCTATATAAATCATTATTATTATTATTATTATTATTATTATTCCCCCCCCCCCCCCCAAACCCTATCCTTACCCTGGAAGAGAACAGAGGGAATATGCAGAAGCCGAGTAGGGCTAAATAACCTTTATTTCCCCACATGAGGGGAGTGTCTTTTTTTGTGGTTTTTAAATACAGATATTGGATTTTATTTTTTTTCTTAAAAATGTTCTTAGCACCTTTAAAGAAGAAATACAGCTTTAATATCATTCAGGAGAAGCTTTGTATTTTTATTAATGAATACAAGGCTTTTCTAATTGGCCGAGGTGGAAGGCAGACATTACAATTTCACCTCAGCCAATCAGATGAAGCTTTGATTTCATCACAGTGGCTAAGTGTGCACTAGGGTTGCCAGTTTGAATCCCAACCATAGCACTACCCTGCCTCAAGTTGGCATGTTCTCCCTGTGCCTGTGTGGGTTTCCTCCGGGTACTCTAGTTTCCTCCCACACTCCAAAGACATGCTGGTAGGTTAATTGGATCCTAGTATGCGTATGTATGAATGTGAGTTTAGGGACCTTAGATTATAAGCTCTTTGAGGGCAGGGACTGACGTGAATGTACAATATTACAGCACACATTGCAGTCACATTCTGTAATGATTTTTTTTTTTTATTTAATTTGGGCCAGCTATTAGATGTGATCTAATCTATAGAGGCAAATCAAGCACATTTGCAGATGTAACCTTTCAGATTTTCATTTAGTCCTTTAGTACTTTGAACAGTCTATTGAAATCCTCAACCATACTTCCAACTGAAATGTTCTGTTTGATGACTGATAATTGTGATAAAACAATACATGTTGTAGATATTTTCAAACACATCATAATTTATAAAAAAAATTTTTTTTTAAAGTGTGCATCCCTGGACTCCCTCTATACATTAAAGAGGAGCTCTAAGCGCCTTCATAAAAAAAAAATTAAAAAGACAGCAACTACAAATACTGTAGCGGCTGAGTTTTAATATTATGACACTTGCCTGTCCACGAATCCAGCTGTGTCTTCACCCGAGCCGATTTTTCAATCGGCTCTCAGGTGCTGCCGCTGCCATCTCGGCTAAGGGAAACCACCAGTGAAGCCTGGTGGCTTCACACCTGGTTCCCTACTGAGCATGGCTTTGTGAATGGGCCGGCAGCGGGAGAGGACCTTGCATCTAAGTTCGCCATGGCAAGCTCAGCTGGAAGTTGGAGCGGGTACCTGTCAAAACCAGGTACTCGCTCCCCACCGAAAAGGTGCCAAATGTGGCAGCGGAGGGGGCAGGGAGGAGGGAAAGCGGAGCTTTCCCTTTTGGGTGGAGCTCTGCTTTATTATTCACAGCTCCTAATCTCCTGCAGGAATGAACAAAGAAAGAAAATCTGGAAGGATGCTGGGGATGCCCTTTATCAAAATAGAACTTTTCAGCATTTTCAGGTTTTTGGAATGCCCCATACACACGATCGGACATTCCAACAACAAAATCCATGGATTTTTTCCCGACGGATGTTGGCTCAAACTTGTCTTGCATACACACGGTCACACAACTCTTGTTGGAAATTCCGAATGTCAAGAACGCAGTGACGTACAACACGTACGACGAGCCGAGAAAATTGAAGTTCAATAGCCAGTGCGGCTCTTCTGCTTGATTCCGAGCATGCGTCAAGCTTTGTGCGGCGGAATTGTGTACACACGATCGGAATTTACGACAACGGATTTTGTTGTCGGAAAATTTGAGATCCAGATCTCAAATTTTGTGTGACAGAAATTCCATTGGAAAATGTCCGATGTAGCCTACACACGGTCGGAATTTCCAACAACAAGCTCACATCGAACATTTTCCGTCGGAAAATCCGACCATGTGTACGGGGCAGAACAGTTGCCTTTTAAAGAGGTAGGGCCAGCTTTTTTTGGCCCTACTTCTCTTGGGAATCACAGAAGTTCACTTCGATCTGCACTGCTGTGACCCGTACTCAGTCAACAGTGGGCTAAAGTCCGCTATTTGCTGATGTCAATCAGCCGGTCCCGACTTTAATGTTGTATCCACCCAGATGCCTGACCAGCAGCTGGCTCAGCCTCTTGGTGAGCCACTGAGAGCCTGAGTCATCTGCTCCAGCCCTTCCCCATCCTGGTGCTCCAGTGAGTGCTGGAGGAGCAGAGAAAAGAGCCGGTGACTAAAAGTCATTGGCTCTCTGCTCACCAAAGACCGAGAACTGAGTGATCAGCAGTCTTTGATCACTCAGTTCTCAGTCTTAACGACATCACCTAGGTGAGTATAAAAGTTTATTTTCTTAAACTCCTGAACGTCTTATTTGCCATTTACAGGAAAACAAAAAAATGATGATTTTATCATTGCAAAGTTCTCTAAAGGTTGTAACTGCATATTAGATGTAACCTAAATGTTAATTTTATTTTTCATCATGAAAGTTGCATTTATTCTTAGAACTTGCTCTATCGCTTATTGGGCAGTGGTAAATATTCAAACTTTGCTCATTGGAATACAGGCTATATTTAAATATTCAGCAGGGCACTGTAGATACAGGGAATACAGGAGTATATTTAAATATTCAATAGGGAACTGTAAATAACAGATTCTACAGCTCTTTCTTGGCAATAAGTACAATTAAGATACAGCCGATTGGAGGCAAGATTTGAAAATCTCATCAAAATAGGCAGGATAAGCAAAAAATATTTTTACAATGTGACTTTTTTCAGTTTTCTCCTGTTATGGTGGGCATTAAGGGTCTTTGGTTTCTAGCTACCTCTCTTACCCTGAACAGAGTGCCAGATTCATGGGTAGTGTGTCAAAAAGTCTTTACATCACTTACACTAAAAAGGCTTCCCGTAAAAGGTATACAACATAATACCAAAGGGTGCTTTAAGTGCCATGCGGGATGCCTATCATGGTGGTTTGTCACTTTGATAAAAAGGGTCCTGTGAAGCCAATGAAGTGTTCTGTCATGCAAGTAAAGTTCTATCTGCTGGCTACTTTGCCGGAAGCCAAGTCAGACCTTGTGCTCTCCAATCAGCAGGAAGTATCTTTGCCGATTTCACAGGTGGCATACCAGACCTTTGCAGAGAGACCACTGCTTTCCCATACAGATCAATGGTCCTTCTCTAATGCATGCTGGCAGGGGACAGGTTTTCTACTCAGGCTGCGGTTGCTTTCTAAAGAAAGCGAATTGCAAGACTTTGCACACCTTTTACATTAAATCAGTTAAATACACTCACCAGACACTTTATTAGGTACACCTTGCTAGTACTGGCTGGACCCCCCTTTGCCTTCAGAAATGCCTTAATTCTTTGTGGCATAGATTCAACAAGGTTTTGGTCTATATTGACATGGTAGCATCACGCAGTTGCTGCTGATTTGTCGGCTGCATATCCATGATACAAATCTCCCGTTCCACAACATCCCAAAGGTGCTCTATTGGATTGAGATCTGGTGGACAGCGGAGGCCATTTGAGTACAGTGACCTCATTGTCATGTTCAAGAAACCAGTGGTGAGATGATGTAAGCTTTGTGACATGGTGCATTATCCTGCTGGAAGTTGCCATCAGATGGGTACACTGTAGTCATAAAAAGGATGGACATGGTCAGCAACAATACTCAGTTAGGCTGATGCTCAATTGGTTCTAAAAAGCCCAAAGTGAGCCAAGAAAAATATGCCCCACACCATTACACCACCACCAGTCTGAACTGTTGATACAAGGCAGGATGGATCCATGCTTTCATGTTTACCCCAAATTCTGACCCTACTATCTGAACGTTGCAGTTGAAATTGAGACTCATCAGACCAGGCAACGTTTTTCCAATGTTCTATTGTCCAATTTTGGCGAGCCTGTGCGAATTCTAGCCTCGGTTTCCTGTTCTTAGCCAACAGGATTGGTACCCGGTGTGGTCTTGTGCTGCTGTAGCCCAACTGCTTCAAAGTTTGAAGTGTTCGGCGTTCAGAGATGGAATTCTGCATACCTTGGTTGTAGCGAGTGGTTGAGTTACTGTAGCCTTTCTATCATCTCAAACCAGTCTGCCTATTCTCCTCTGACATCCACAAGGCATTTTCATCTACACAACTGTCGCTCACTGGATATTTTCTCTTTTTTGGACCATTCTCTGTAAATCCCAGTAGATATAGTTTTAGAAATACTCAGACCAGCCCATCTGGCACCAACAACGATGCCACATTCAAACGCACTTAAATCCCCTTTCTTCCCCATTCTGAGGCTTCGTTTCAGCTTCAGCAAGTCATCTTCACGTCTAGATGCTTAAATGTGATTGGCTGATTAGCAATTAGTGTTACCAAGAAATTGAACGGGTGTACCTAATAAAATGGCCAGTGAGTGTGTATTCCAGGTGCCTCGAACTAAACGTTCATTTGGGCTTTAAAGCAAGGCGCAGACAGACATCAAATTATTCTGGGTGTCCATATTTGGGAAATCGGCTAGTTTGCACATCACCAGCCCCTTTCTCCAGAAGCTGTAACAGACAAATTATCAGTAGACATTTACAAAGCCCAGCCCTCGGAAACTATAGAAAAGTTTGTTTGGAAAAGTTTCTTGAAAGGATCAGGAAAAGTATTAAAAAAAAAAAAAAAAAAATAATAATGAACTGTCTCATCTTAAAACTAGACAAGGACTAACATCTCTATTGTGCAGTGCCTTTCAAGGATCATTTTCTCTTTTTCTAACCTAGCAGTGACCTTAAGTTTTTCTATAGATATTTCTAAGAATAGCACATCTGTTCTTCTTTACCGCTGTAACATGATATTTTATACCCAATATAAATGTGTAGGCCCCCTGCAGGTCCATGGACCTTTGCCAAATTCTTCAAAAAAGACTGTTTCAACAATGGTGGAGTCTACTCTACACCGGTCCTGGAGAGATCACACACACATTGAGGTATATATGTAATCTCTTAACCTGTAATCATTCCTTACCTTCTGCACATACTTTAAGAAGGCTATAGCCATTATATCACAAAAGAGCTCACTGGTCCAAATCAAAGAACTTTTTTTTTCTAAAATAATATTTTTGGCAATATAATGCTTTATCACCTTTAGTTTAAATATTTAAAGCATGTGCCAAGAGTAAAAAATAAAAATAAATCTGGAGAATCAAACTGCACATTTGTATTAAGAATAAAAATATATACCCAAAGTGGAGATTTCTCCAATTTGCTGAAAACGGCCCAATTCATCTGTGCGTCACAAATTAAATGATTTATGATGCTACATAAATATAAAACAAGTCAGTACTTCTTGTTTATTGAATTTAGAAATCAATACCCTCATCACCTCTAAACAGCAAATAAAATCAGTTAAATTTAAGGTTTTATATAGACCTCACCCCCACCCCATTGCAGCCAATTCAGTAAACTTTTTACAGTGCTACTGAATAGGACTGAAGCCTTTTGTCCTGCAATCCTGCAACTTACATTCCCCATCAAGCTAAAGTCAAATAAACATTTCTTTGCTCCTAAAGAACTACAACTAAGCCCAGTGTTATTAAAGTAAAGAAAAAAGCAAAACAAAAATAAAAAACTGAATGCTAGGTTTTTTCTGACAGAAGAGACTATTGGTCTCAACTTCCATAACTGCTTCTCTCTGCCTGTCAGTGTTATGCCCCGTACACACGGTCAGACTTTGTTCGGACATCCCGACAACAAAATCCTAGGATTTTTTCCGACGGATGTTGGCTCAAACTTGTCTTGCATACACACGGTCACACAAAGTTGTCGGAAAATCCGATCGTTCTGAACGCGGTGACGTAAAAACACGTACGTCGGGACTATAAACGGGGCATTGGCCAATAGCTTTCATCTCTTTATTTATTCTGAGCATGCGTGGCTCTTTGTCCGTCGGATTTGTGTACACACGATCGGAATTTCGGATTTTGTTGTCGGAAAATTTTATATCCTGCTCTCAAACTTTGTGTGTCGGAAAATCCGATGGAAAATGTGTGATGGAGCCTACACACGGTCGGAATTTCCGACAACAAGGTCCTATCACACATTTTCCGTCGGAAAATCCGACCGTGTGTACGGGGCATTAGTGTACATTGAGGCATGCATGACTCCCGTGTGCATGCAATTATTGCAGACCAGCCAGCCAAGCAGTCAAAAAGTCTGAAGCAGGAAGGAAGACTGGAAGATGAAGTGCCATGACAGCCAAGAGTGCCAATGAAGCACGGAAGCAGTGGTGTATTTTGGTTTTGTGCTGCCTTAGGCAAGACTAAAATCGTGCGCCCCATCTAAATTTTCCCCACCTCTTCCTGCTTAAGATCCACTCCATCTGTAAACTCCACCCCTCCCTCTTTAGGCTCCACCTCTTCCTATTAGAGTTCCACTTTAAGAGATGGTCAGAGACTGCAGACATGATCAGAGGCTGCGGACATGATACAGGAGGCGGTCAGACTACAAAAATGACTCCCCATGGTCATCATAGGGAATCAAAAGATCAAAAGTCTTCAGCCATTCATTCACTGTAATCCTCTTCTATGCTCCTTTTTCTATTCTATCTTTTCCCTGGCTGATATGAAGGAGGGGGAAGAAACATAGTAGGAGGCTGTGTTGGCCAGCGCCGCTCACTAGTACAGCAGTGCATGTGAGGAGGAGAGGGAGGGGAGAGGGAGAGGGAGGGGAGAGGGAGAGGGAGGGGAGAGGGAGAGGGAGGGGAGAAAGAAGTGCCCGCAGCTGCAATGGCGTCACTAGGGTTGGTGTCACCAGGTGTGGTATAACATGGTATCCCCCCCTTCCAACAACTTTAGTCGACCCTCAGTACAGACCCCCCTCCACTAAGTATAGACCCCCCTTTGTCAGTGCAGACCCCCCACTAAGTATAAACCCCTCCCTCAGTACAGACCCCCCTTCATCAGTAAAGACCCCCCAAGACAAATTACCCCCCCCCTCCATTAGTACAGACCCCCACCAGGACAAATCCCCCTCCATTAGTACAGATCCCCCAGGACAAAACCCCCCTCCGTTAGTACAGATCCCCCCAGGACAAACCCCCCTTAATTAGTACAGACCCCCCTAGGACAAATCCCCCCTCCATGACAAACCCCCTCCATGACAAACCCCCCTCCATTAGTACAGATCCCCCACCAGGACAACCCCCCTCCATTAGTACAGACCCCCAGGACAACCCCCTCCATTAGTACAGACCCCCCAGGACAACCCCCCTCTATTAGTACAGACCCCCAGGACAACCCTCCGCCATTAGTACAGACCCCCCAGGACAACCCCCCTCCATTAGTACAGACCCCCCCCCAGGACAAACCTCCCCTCCATTAGTACAGACCCCCCCAGGACAAACCCCCCTCCATTAGTACAGACCCCCACCAGGACAAACCCCCCCTCCATTAGTAGAGACCCCCCCAGGACAAACCCCCCTCTATTAGTAGAGACCCCCCCAGGACAAACCCCCGCTATTAGTAGAGACCCCCCCAGGACAAACCCCCCTCCATTAGTACAGACCCCCCCAGGACAAACCCCACCCCTCCATTAGTACAACCCCCCCAGGACAAATCCCCCTCCATTAGTACAGACCCCACAGGACAAACCCCCCCTCTATTAGTACAGACCCCCTCAGGACAAACCCCCCCTCTATTAGTACAGACCCCCCCAGGACAAACCCCCCTCTATTAGTAGAGACCCCCCTCCATTAGGGTACATAAAAACACCCGGGCGGCAGCTAGAGAGGAGAGGACAGTGTGCAGCCGTGCCGCCCGGGTGGAGAGCAGATCGAGACAGGCTTGGGCAGGAGTGAGAGACAGAGGAGGAGAACATGCGTCAGGCTGCAGGCACGGACCGCCCTCCCCCCCAGCGAAATCACTGCACGGCTGGTCTCTCTCCACACAGAGACCTGCCATTCCAATCTCCGGCGGCTGCTCTCCTCTGACAGGAGGAGGGAGGGGGACGGGCTCTAGCAGCGAAAAACACAGCGGCGGAGAGAGCCACCTCTGGACACAGAGAGGAGGAGGAGGAGGAGGAGGGAGGGGAGCACTCTGGCGCCCCCTCCTCTCTGGCGCCCAGTTGCACTGCACCCGCCTGGGATCGGCCCCGAGTTAGTGTGCTATATTGCTTCAATTGTCAGTGTAGAATATTAGTTTAGAGTCAGTCTAGGGATAGTGTGAGTGTAGTGAGGAGGACCATCATTCAGCTTTGCATAGTGTGCAGCTAGAGTAGGGACAGCTCAGATGGTCTCACTACACTACAGTGAAACTGTCAGTAATCTTTACATTAGTGTATAGTTAGAGTAGGGACAGCTCAGATAGCATCAGTGTAGTGACGGTTGAACACAGTCTATTTAATTGCGTTACTGCCAGTTTAACGCCATTTACTTCTGTGCATTACTGCCAGTTTAACGCCATATAGTTCTGTGCGTCACTGTATGTTTGCCGCATTATATTGCAGTATATTATAGTGTATACGTGGAGTGTGTCTGTGTAGTGCGAGTACTCAAATTAAAGTGCACCACACACACCTCTTCACATTGAATAAAGTGCATCTACATACAGATTTCAACTTCTTCTTTATATTTGCTTATAAGCACCGCACCCTCCCTCCCAATAATGTCTGGGAGGACAACAAGGAGAGGCAGACGTTCCCTTGGCACTGTAAGGGGGCCAGCAACAAATGTGTCCACAGGCAAATGTGGACGTGGTGGTCAGTCCTCAGGCAGGGCATAATTTCCTCTGTTTAGTGAGTTTGCCCGTGCTATCCAGCCACAGCATGCAGAGGAGGTGGTGGACTGGCTTACTAAACCTTCCTCATCCTCCTCATCCTCTGTCACGCAAGTAGACACAAGTGTGCAGTCCCCTGAAGTTGCCAGAGTGGATAAACCTGCCTCCTTGTCCACATCTATTCCTGCCATAGCCCCAACATCAGCCATTGAGGAGTCAGCTGAGTTATTTGACCACAGCGTCAGCCACTTGCTCCTTGATGCCCAGCCATTACTGGATTCAGATGTTGGTTCTGAGGTTGAGGATGACAGGAACATGAGCCTAGAGAGAGGAACACTGGTAGACAAATTGGCATTCATGTTCCTCAAGCCGCAGCGTATTAACAAGTTGTCTCCAGTGGTAATGATGAAGATGAAGAAGATGGAGGTCACTGATGTGACTTGGGTGCCAGATAGAGCAGAGGAGGAAACTGAAAGGTGAGGCGGCACAACCCCAAGGAGGCCGATATCAAGAAAGAGTAGAGAGCAGCCCCCCTATTCCATCACATTGTGCAGCTGTTATCTCCTGGCCCACTCCCCAAAGCTCAACTGTCTGGGCCTTTCAGCAGTTCTGCAGCAGATCGCACTGTTGCCATCTGCAAACTGTCTCAGGCACATCTAACATGGCAAAAACACCAACCATTTGGGTACCACATGTTTAACAAGGCATTTAACGTCCAACCACTCAGCCCATTCGCAAGAGCACCTAAAAGCCACACAAAAAGGGGCACAAATCTGTCCCTCCTTCTCCTCCTTACCCACTTCAGTCTGCCCCTGCGATACCGAGTCATTACCTCTCAGCAACCTCCACTGACAGGGATGAGGGTATAGTACAGGGTGTCCCAGGTCCTAGCGATACATCTGCCAGTAGCACACCACCAGCTGTAGACTGTAGCTGGCAAATTTCTCTGCCTCATCTGCTGCAGTGGAAAAAAAAAAATATACAGTCGCTGCCACCCACATTCCCAGCGTCTGAATGCAAGCTTGTCAAAGCTGTTGGCTCTCCAGCTGCACAAGGAGATAACAGCTGCACAATGTGATGGAATAGGGTGGCTGCTCTCTACTCTTTCTTGATATCGGCCTCCTTGGGGTTGTGCCGCCTCACCTTTCAGTTTCCTCCTCTGCTCTGGCACCCAAGTCGCACCAGTGACCTCCATCTTCTTCATCATTACCACTGGAGACAACTTGGCAACACGCTGCGGCTTGGGGAACATGCCTGGCACATGTCCTCAATTTGGTGGTGCAGCGTTTCTAAGTACATACCCAGGGTTGCAAGATGTACTAAAGCAGGCCAGAAGAGTCTGTAGCCATTTCAGGCGGTCATACACAGCCAGTGCTCGGTTGGCTGAAATTCAGCGGGAATTCCACCTGCCCGTAAACCGCCTGATTTGTGACATGCCCACCGGGTGGAACTCAACATTGGGAATGCTGCAGCTGCTATACATGCAGCAGAGGCTGTCAACGAGTACCTGTGCCAGTACGGCATGAGGATAAGCTTAAGCCACCTCAGCTTTTTTTTCCCCCACACCAATGGCTGATCATTAAGGATGCATGCACTCTATTGTCACCATTTGAGGCCACAAGGACATGCATTAGTGACACAATCCCTGCTGTGTTCCTGCTGGAGCAGACTCTGCATGGCATTATGGCCAGGGCACTGAAGGCAGAGCAACAGGAGGAAGAGGAGGACTTCCTTTCCTCTCAAGGCCCACTTTATCCAGACACCATCATTCCTATGTCACAGAATACACAGGAGGAGAGAGGGGAGGAGGAGGAGGATTCTGGCACTTTCATAGGCTTCGAAGAAGAGGAAGACATGCGTCAATCTGTAAGTGATGGTTTTCCAAACCCAGGACGCTTGGGAGTAGTACATGGCTGGGAGGAGGAAGTTCCAGATGCCGTCATCCTGAGTGACCCTGAGGAGTCTGCTTTTCAAGCCTCGGCAAATTTTAGGTGCATGGGCAACCTCATGCTTCAAAGCCTGCAAAAGGACCCAAGAATACATGGCATAAAGGAGAAGGATGATTACTGGTTGGCAACTCTCCATGACCACCGTTATAAGGGGAAGGTCTCAGAACTCATCCCGTCCCCATAGAGAGTGCAGAAGATAAAATCTCTTGAGGACATGTTAAAGAGGATTTTATTTTACTTTTTCCTGATTCCATTAGGTAACAGTGTCGTGGAAAACTTAGTTTTGAGTCTTCTGTTGGTCAAGAGAGGAGCATTGGAGAAGGCGTCCACTTAAGTGAGGCATTTTGGAATTTTTTTAGTCCTCGCCACCCAGGGCTGTCAGCTTCCACATCCCATTGGCAGTGTTTGCATCACATGGTGGACGATTACCTCTGGGCAAAACAGAGATGGAGAGCTTTCCAGCGGACAATCCACTGACTTACTGGTTCACGAGAATAGACCACTGGCCAGAACTTGCCCAGAATGGGCATTCAGTACTGCAGGAGGTTTTGTTACTGATCATCATAGAATGTGTCTGTCCACGGACTCCGTGGACCGTTTGACTTTTATAAAAATGAATCCGTCCTGGATTAACAGCTATGAAGGCCCTGATGCCAATGTCACTGATTAAGTCTTTTTGGGATGTGGAATCTCTGCAGGACTTCAAGGCTGCCTAGCTTTGAGGGTGTTCAATTATTTAATCTGTTTTGGTATAGGTTTCATGGGCACAATTAACACCCGAAGACCAATTTTTCTGCACCTGTTTGACAGGTGCATATCATTGCAATTTTTTTACAGCAAGGCCAATTCTTCCTTTCATCAAGTGTACCTCTATAGTGTTACGGTGGGAAGGCGCCACCGACACCCAGAAGACCAATTATTCTGCACCTGTTTGAAAGGTGCATATCATTGCAATTTTTTACAGCAAGGCCAATTCTTGCTTTAATCAAGATTACCTCTATAGGGTGGGAAGGCGCCGACGACACCCAAAGACCAATTTTTACGCACCTGTTACTTCTATACAAAGTCAAAGTGACACCAGAATGTATCCAAAAAATCTCTAATCTTGTTCCCAGTGCACTACATTGTGCACTCATCATACACACTGGCTCCCCAGCTGTTGCTGAGGAAAATAAAGGCAGCTTGCAGGGAAAATGTTATTTTCTTTGGCTTTATAAATGTAATTGTTGCTGCAGCAGATTCTAGACATGGTACAGATCTGCCACTTTACAGGCTGACTAAGGGGACCCCCCAGGCACTATATTGGAAGACATTTTTTATTTTTATGCTTTCACTTTAAAGAAATAAAAAAAAAAATACTGCTCATTTAAGAATTACGTTTTTCACAAACTTTTTTTTTATTGATACATGTCCCCCAGGGCAGGAACTGGATCCCTATAACCATTGTATGCCCAATTACTTGCATGAGCCTTCAAAATGGGCACTTTTGATTTTTGACGTTCGGATCCTATTGACTTTAATGGGGTTTGTTATTCGGGTCCGAACTTTCGCTGTGTTTGAAAGTGCTGGTGCGAACCAAACAGGGGTCCGTTCGGCCCATCCCTATACACCACTAGGCCCAGCACTGCTAGGTATTTCTCAGCTTACACCAACATACTAAACATAGTCTCTTGAGTTGACTTGTCAGCCAAATGCTGTGGCCATTGTTCTTGTTAAATTGCATTCTCACTATAAAAAGAAAATAAAAAAAGAAAAAATTGCAAGATGTTTTAGAATCACTATATATTATAGAAGTCACATCAATTTTTATGGCAACACAAAAATAAGTGGTTATCTGTATGTTGTGATTAGAATTTTCCATGTAGCGGGAAGCTTGGCTTTCAAATGGCAGATAATTAGACAACCTGTGAAGTATAATACAGAGCCAACCTTTTCAACACAAGATACCAAATCACAGCAAGTCTTGCATATAAAAACTAAGGAAACAGAAATGTTGCCCTCAGTAGCCAATCAAATTTGGAGGTTCCAAAAAGAATACCTTTTGATGAAGTCACATGATCAGTGATGCAACGTGTCAGGGAGGAGCCGGGTGACGTCACTTCTGGTCACAGCCGGGACCTGAAGTCCTTTTGTTTGTGACGCTGAACTAACGGAGTTACTTTTTAATAAATTTATTTGAATACTACACCATGGAGCCCTCTTTTATTGCATGTGAACTGCATATGATGGGAAAGAAGAGCCTGTAAAGGAATTTATAAACCGTTGTTATCCATCTGGCTGGGTGTCCCTGGAAAAAGGATTCAATCAACGTGGGAACCAGGGGTTTCATTTATACAGAGGCTTGACTCGACCGATAGGGGTCTCTGTTTAAGGTGAGAGGCTCGGGCAAACCACTGGCGCACATCAGATGGTGGAAGCATTCGGACATATTGGATCTTCCAGCCGTATTGCACAAGCACATTTATATGAACTTTATAATTAGGCACGTTCACATTGGTTCACTGTACTGTCACTTCGGAATTATTGCACTTTATTATCGAAGGAAAACTGTATCATATTTTATTATTGCTACTTGTACCGTAATGAAGGAAAAGTTTATCATTTTATCATTGTTATTTGCACCGTATTGTCTCTTAAGTATTGTTTTTGGATTATTGCACAGTATTGCGTAAGAAGGATTATTGATATTTTGTGTATTTGCTTACCTTTAGTATCTTAGGTGATACTATTTGTAGATTTATCACATTTTTTTTTGAGTAAGCGCCACATTATTCATTTTACTATTGGCAAATTTGAGGTGTGTCACTTTAGTGAAGGCCAGACAATTCCATCCTCTAATTTTCTATCAGGTGATCTCTGTATATATGTACAAAAGAGAAATGCTTCTGCTGCCATTTTATTGAAGGCATCAATCAACCTGGTCTCATTTTTTTCTTGCTCTGGACAGACTAAAAATGTCACAAAATGGAGTGGCCAGACAATATAGTCATTACATTAAAATTGGCCAAACAAATCTCAATGCGTGTGGCCTTCTATACATGAATGTCTTCCTGTGCAGGACTTAAAGCCAAATGACTTTAGACAATTCATTAAATCAAATCATGTGCCATTTCTCTCTCATGATCTACAGGCTACACTTTTCTTGTGGGAATAAATCATTCAAGAGAGTTTTCTGCATTCCATTAATATTTCCAATTCAAAAAAGGTAGATTGTGTAATAGTTCCTAACATTTCACTCTTATTAACATACACAGATAAGGCAAGTTATGTAAAAATAATAAAAGAAGTAAAATAAAAAACCCAAACTCCTTACACTTCATTGAAACCCTAAAGCATCATAAAACAATCTCCTTCCATGCATTGTTAGCATTTTCTGCACTCCTTTTAGAACTACCATTTAGTTATGTACTTTCATTTTGAATGAGAAAATTTAACAATCCTCGTTACACTCAAATGTTTGTAAAGAAAAAAAAAACCCTTTCCTACAAGGGTTAATAAGTTCATTTTGTAGATAGGAAAAATCAGTATTAATGACCTTATTTCTCGTTCCTTCAAGTTTTCTTACTGACCAAAGGATTGGTACCCCCTTCACCACTTGGCTTTCCAACATCACTACATACAATGCAGGACCAGCAGTCACAACTAGGGGGCATCAGAGCACAGCTCCAGATCATGTGAGCAAGGAATAACCTACCACTACCCTTAACTAAATGAAAATTTGATCCTAGCAGTGCACAGGGGGGCCCTGCAGGAGAATTTTTTTTTTTTTTTTTTTTACTAGTATTAAGATGGTTTTATAAAGTGGGCAATAAACTTTAGATGACTCTCCAAGGGGTACAGAATTTCCTTTTAAACGTCCTGTAACTTTTCTTGTGCTTAAAAGGCCCATAGTAGATTTGTGGGGCACACAAATATAAAGAGCACTAAATATATACTCCTAGATTGTAAGCTCTAACGAGCAGGGCCCTCTGATTCCTCCTGTATTGAATTGTATTGTACTTGTACTGTCTGCCCTAATGTTGTAAAGCGCTGCGTAAACTGTTGGCGCTATATAAATCCTGTATAATAATAATTATGTAAGCTAAACTACTCAAAATATACTAAAGAAAAAAAAAAAGAAACCCTATAAAGAAAGAAAGAAAAAAAAAAAATAAAGATTGTTTATGCCAATTTCCCTAAGCAGCTCAATGGGTAGAATTGAGTTTCCATTTCAGTGAAATGCGAACAATGGCAAAAATCAATAACCGTGCAGTAAAATCTATTTCTGCAAATTCACTCGTCATCCCTATTCGCATTTCAGTCTTATTTACATACACAATAAAACAAAGTAATTTTATATAAAAGTAAATAAAACTAATAAAGTATTACAAAACAAGGCTACAAACTAAAAAATTAGAACTCCTAAAGTTTTTTGGTAAAACAATTTACGGTCACAAAATATGACTCATTTTCGAAAGGCCGTTTTTCCTTCAAACAAAATTTTGTCATCCGTTTTCTTTTTTGCATTAAGGAATGCAGCTAGAACGCATTTCATGAGAAACAGTTGAAGTGGACACGAGTAAAAGTGATTGTATGTGAAATATGCAACATGCAAGGAGAAGGGGGATTAGCACAATTTGTAAGTTGACTGACTCCGAGAAAAAATCACCATGACGGCATTAGGCAAGTCTGGTTTGCATCTAGTTTTCCAAGCAAAGGGCTCTATTTTATTATGACACATTGGGTTATTTATCAAGAATATGTTTTTAAGTGGAAAAAAGGACTCCAGTATGTCCTCACTGTTATATGGGAAGGAATCTGGATTAAGGAAAACATATACATTTGCATGGCTATGCTATAAATTAAAAAAAAAAAAAAAAAAAAAAAAAAAAAACTGTCCCTATTAAAAGTTCTAAATGTGCAAAGGACTTTCCCTTTTAAATCTTTAAATCTTTTTTACCATAATAACAGTTGAGGGTGCATGAGTCTTGGAGCTTCTTCCAGGAGTGGTTTTGGCACTCCTAGCATCCTTGTTAGTCTTACAATACTTGGCATAAGAAGCATGTAAAAATATGAAATCCAACCCATGTACACCATTTTATGATCTAAGGAAACATATCAAGTCCTGGAGGTTTCAGCTTTTCAGCTATGTCTCCATTTAGTAAGAAAAAAATTTCCCTTGCATGTGATTGGGTATTCTTCGCAAAGTGAAGATTTACTTCATTTGCTAATCTCTGGAGCAACTTCAATTGCATAGTGCACAGTCTATTTGCCTTTAGTAAACCAACCCTATAGTACCTTTATGGACATTCATTCATCCCAATTTGTTAGATGCGCATGGTTGGTTGTGCGGCCCTGAATACAGACAAGTTTGTGTTGGGGGCCGCCAATCCTCCCCTGCATCCTCAAATTATTCCTACTTGGCCTGTGTTCTACTTGGCATTTAGGACTGTACCAATAAAATTAGAATGTCTTGAATATACTGCTTTTTTTTGGGTTACACATACATAACAATTCCACGCAAAAGAGTGGACCTTCCCACATCCACAACTGGAAATCTGGACTCACTAGTGGACCAGTCCTTGGCATAAGCGCCTCTTCCATTTACCATTCCAAATACAAAATTCCATTTCCATATAACTTGAGACTGTGCACTTGAAGGGACTTTATTAATCTGTATTAGAATATTTCATTGGCACTCTTTACCCGATTTGTCTGATGCATTTATCTATCTATATCTCCATTTCAAAAAAAGCCCACTCAGATCATTGTAATGAGAGTTTTACGTTATTTATGCATTTTCAAGACATGTTATGACTGAAGCCTAAAAATAGAAGTAATAAGCAGAATTATAACTGGAGGATATGAAGTGTCTGGGCTTCATTCCATGCTGTGGTTTCTTCCACTGACTCCCACGTCATCCCTACAGAACACAGCAGTGCCGAGAGGGCAAAAGATGGAACCACAGTGCACAGCAGGGGATGCATGCACCCAACATTCCCCGAACTATCACAGTCTGAAGGAAGCTGCAGAGCTGGAATGTAGGGGTGATAGGAGATACAGGCAGCCCAGAGAATGGAGTATATTACCCCTTATTACAGGGATAGGCTGTTAAGATTGTTTTTAGGGAAGAAAAAGTCCCTAACAACTGCAAGAAGGTCCAAGAATCAACTACACCATTTGGTAAGGGTGGCCAGACCACAAGACTGGCTGAACTGAATTAGAAACCCCCTCAGCAGATATATATTATTTATTTTTATTTTTTTAATGGAGTTTTTTTCCCCCCATTTGACTGGAGTATGGTTTTAAAGTGTTAGTTCACCTTTTCAGAAGAAAGTGAAAAAGTGAACCATCACTGTAGACCCTCAACCCCTTTGGTCCATCATGTACTTTCCTCCATGAGTGCTGAGCTGTAAGTGCCCATGCAACCTGTGTAAAGGATTTTAAATTCCCGCTCTCTTCTCTCTGCAGTGGTTCTGGGACAGATCAGAGCTATGCTTTGTGGTGACACTGACCAATCAGAATCACTTTGATCCATCCCTGAAGCACTGCACAGAGAATAGAGAGAGCCTCTACATGCTGTGTGGGCAATGACAGTTCAGCACCCATAGAGGCAAGTACAGCAGAGACTGGGAGTGGGGAGGGTGTACAGTTGTAGTTCATTTCATTTTCCTCTGTAAAGGTGAACTCACTCTTTAAAGCAGGGGTCTCCAAACCACCGGACCGCTGGTGTTTTTTCTCCGGCCCGCGGCTTACCCAGAATCTGCCAACATAGCATTGCTGATCTGCTGCCTTTTAAAAGCAGCAGATTGGCAGTATGAC
The DNA here is from genome assembly GCF_042186555.1 of Aquarana catesbeiana. Taxonomy (NCBI): domain Eukaryota; kingdom Metazoa; phylum Chordata; class Amphibia; order Anura; family Ranidae; genus Aquarana; species Aquarana catesbeiana. Next base: position 588,599,747 of record NC_133328.1, read on the forward strand.
TGGTAGGTCCCACAAACAAAGCCACCCCCCCCCCCACACACACACACACACACCCTCCCATGCTGCCACGCTGTGAGGATTGGCTGCTGGGAGCGCTGATGTCCTAGCACCCAGTGACATCATCAGCGTGGCACCTCCTGACTTCCCGCCCTCTGTTTGTATTAGAGATCCGTATGTGTAGCGGTGGGCGTCGGGAGCTGCAGGAGAGCTGAAGTCTGCTCAAGGCAAGAAGCAAATGTACTAAAGATGTATGTACAGGACACTCTGCTGGGGACACCGATGACGGGGACACTGATCATGGGGAGACTGCTGGGGAAATACTGATCATGTGAACACTGATGATGGGGAGACACAGAGGTGCAAAAAGGCTCCAGTGGGGACACAGATGTGTGGAAGGGTCTGATGGGGACACAGATGTGTGGCTGATAGGCTCTGCTGAGATTATGTACATTTTAAATTTATAAATAATTTTTTTCGGCCCGTGAATATTTGTAAATTCTACAATGTGGCCCTTGGGCTAAAAAGTTTGGAGACCCCTGCTTTAGAGCAAAACAAAGATGAAAACACAGAAGAGAGTCTTCTACCTTGCTATGTTATAAAGGAATTCTGTACAGCTGCCTCTGCCAAAGCACCCATCCCAGCTCTGACCTTGCCTTGTTAACTGATCTGGGCTTCTTAGCAGTACCTGCCGCTGGTAAGCACATTATCTTATAATCTGTTGGGAAGTCTATGGAGCAGCCAGCATGTTTTCCTCAATGAAATTATATATATATATATATATATATATATATATATATATATATATATATATATATATATATATATATATATATATATATATATCTCTCAAATAAAATTACATGAAAATTTTGCAAACAGAAAAATATAGACATGGCAGTGGGAATAGAGAAATATGCTTAACTGTAAATGATGCTTATGATCTCATCATATAAGAAAACAAAATCTCTTCTGGTTTTGTACCCTAATGAAAGAATAATGAAACTGGATCTTAAAACTAGAAAGTGTTACTCCCCTTACTTATTCCGGTGACCATTGTCATTACGACAGAAAGTAAGGATAGCTCCAAAAATATACATTTGTTGCAGGAAATAAGAAGAAATCTTCGCTGTGGGTAAATCCCTTTGCAAGTGGCCATACATCAACCATTTTTTCGTTCAACTAGTGGGTTGAAAAAAAAATTAAAGTTACTTACCGGTAACGTCTTTTCCTGTAGTCTTTCAGAACAGCCACAATAGAGAGATAGTCTCCTCCCCTTCCTCTGGAAACACTGCGCCAGCCCATAAATTCTCTCCTCCCCTGCCGGACCTCAGTTCTTTCAAGAGTACCTCCGGCCAGCTGGGGAGACACAAGAACACATTAATAACATACCAATCAATATCAATACCATATTGCGTTCTGGTCTTTAATAAGACCCCCCCCAAGCTTAGGGTGGGTAACTAGGGCTGTCCTGAAAGACTACAGGAAAAGACGTTACCGGTACGTAACTTTAATTTTCCCTTTTCGTCATTTCAGGACAGCCACAATAGAGAGGATAATCGAGCACTTACCAATTAGGGTGGGACTACAGCTTGCAGAACTTTTCGCCCAAAAGCCTGCTCACCTGCCGCCACCAAGTCCACTCTGTAATGTCTAACGAAAGTGGAGTAGCTGGACCAGGTTGCTGCCTTGCATATTTGCTCTGGCGTTGCTCCAGCCTTCTCTGCCTGGGAAGTTGCCACTGCTCTGGTGGAGTGTGCCTTTATGCCTCTAGGGATCTCCTTCCCTGCTAAAGAATATGCCTGCCCAATAGCTAATCTAAGCCACCTGGCAATCGTGCGTCGGGACGCTCTGAGACCCTTTCTGGCCCCAGAAAACAAAATAAATAGAGAATCAGACTTCCTTATTGTTTTAGTCATCTCTAGGTATTGTAGGATACACCTCCTTACATCTAAAAAATGAAATTTTAGTTCCCTTTCACCTGAAGGATTGGGACAAAACGAGGGTAGGACTATTTCCTGGCTTCTGTGAAAGCCTGACGCCACTTTAGGCAAAAAAGCTGGATCAGTCTTAAGGACTATCCTGTCTGGCAAAATAACACAAAAAGGAGGTCTAATTGATAACGCCTCAATTTCGCTGACCCTCCTGGCAGTTGTCACTGCTACTAAAAATACTGTTTTTAGGGTAAGCTCCCTTAACAGGCACTTGTCCAATGGCTCAAAGGGATTTCCCATAAGGCTCTGTAAAACCAGAGATAGGTCCCACCCGGGAAAGGGAGGACCCCTGGTAGGCCTCTGTCTTGACAGTGCCTTAAAGAATCTGACCACCCATGGATTGGTAGCCAGAGACTTCTCCAGATAAGCACTGAGTGCTGAAACCTGACTTTTAAGGGTACCTACAGATAAACCCTTGTCCGCTCCACACTGCAGAAACTCCAACACAGCTACGGGACTCTGCACCCACCATTTGTTGAAAAGGAGCCAGACCTTTTTGTAGATCCTACGTGTCTCCTTTTTCCTACTGTTGAGGAGGGTAGAGATTAATCTCTCCGAAAACCCCTTGGATCTTAATATACCCTCCTCAGTAGCCAGGCCGCTAATTTCCACTGCTGCACCTGTGGGCAGAGGACTGGACCCTGCGACAGAAGATCCTTTCGAGGTGGAAGGAAAAGGGGCGGCTCCGCTGCTAACTGACTGAGGATTGAAAACCATGCCCTTTTCGGCCAATGTGGAGCTACTAGAATGAGAGAGGTGCTCTCTAGTTGAAACTTCCTCAGAACCGCCGGTAACAGCACCGGAGGAGGGAAGGCGTAGCATGTCCTGAAATGCCAATTCTGAGACAATGCGTCCACCCCCAGTGCTCCTTCCCCTGCATTTAGGGAGAAAAACCAGGGGGTTTTCGCGTTGTCTTTTGAAGCGAAAAGATCCACTTCCGGGGGTCCCCATTTCTTGGATATGAGATTGAAGACCTCCTGGTTGAGGGCCCAATCTCCTTCCTTTAGACTGCTCCGGCTGAGGAAATCTGCGATTATATTCCTCTCCCCTCTCAAAAAAACCGCTGAGAGTGAGAGGGTGTTGGACTCGGCCCAGCTTAGAATATCTTTTGCTAGGGCCAACAGACTTCCGCTCCTGGTGCCTCCCTGCTTGTTTATATAGGCCACGGTGGATGAGTTGTCCGACCGTACCTGTACATGGTGGCCCTGGAGTTCCTTTTTGAAAAATCTGAGGGCTAGGCCTACTGCCCTCAGCTCTTTCCAGTTGGAAGACCTTTGCAGTTCGTCGCCCTTCCATGTGCCCTGCGCTAGAAGGGATCCCAAATGTGCCCCCCAGCCTTTGCCACTTGCGTCCGTGGTTACGATCTGCGGGACTGGGATAAGCCACAGACGTCCCTGTGACAAGTTCACTTCCTTCCTCCACCACCAAAGAGATCTTTTTATTTGATGGGGAACCTGTACTAAGGTGTCTAGATCCCTCTGACTGTGGTCCCATACTCTTAGTACATATGACTGCAGGGGACGAAAATGTAATCCTGCCCACTGCACCGCTGGAAGAGTAGACGTTAGAAGGCCTAACGTTGACATTATGGACCTTTTTGACACCAGATGGTTGCACTGGAGGGAGAAAACTGCTCTGTCCAGCTTTAGAATCTTTTCCCTTGGAAGGAAAACTCTCAAAAGCGTAGTGTCCAGCAGGTATCCCAGGTACACAATGCGCTGTGAGGGAATGAGACTGGACTTTTCTAAGTTCAGCAGCCACCCCAACCCTGTTAGTACCCGCTTTGTAAGATTGAGGTCCTTGATCAACTGTTCTGGGGATACTGCAAATAGGAGCAGGTCGTCCAGATAGGCTATGACTGACACCCCCTGGAGTCGCAGGAAGGCCAACGCCTCTGCCAGTACCTTTGTGAATATGCGGGGCGAGGAGGATAGCCCGAAAGGCAGTGCTTGAAACTGTAGATGCAGTATTGTACCTTTCAGGTCTATTGCTTACCGGAGAAACTTTTGGGAGGTTTCTGCGATAGGGACGTGTAAATATGCGTCTGAGGTCCAGAGACACCATGTAACCGTTGTGTGGCAGCAGGGCCCTGACCGTAAAAATTGACTCCATGCGGAATCTTTTGTAGCAAATTGACCTGTTTAAGGGTTTTAAATTCAGAATCAACCTGAATTTCCCTGAGGGTTTTTTCACCACAAATACGTGGGAATAGAACCCCTCTCCTTCCTGCCCCTTTGGTACTCTGTGAACTACGTTCTGAATCTCCAGTTCCTTCAGGGCGTCTACCAAAGCTTCGGCCCTTGCTGTGCAGGTGGAAAGCTGCGTAACAAGGAACCTTTGCGGGGGGGGGCTTTGAGAATTCCAAGAGATACCCCCTTCTTATGACCCCCAGGATAAATCGATTGGGTGAGAGGGTCTCCCACTGTGGAAGGAAGGCCCCCAATCTTCCTCCCACCGTGCCTAGAGAGTCATTGATCTTTGCGGGCTTTCTCAGGAGGGCGAAAAATCGCCCCTCCTCTGCCCTTGCCTCTTTGGCCCCAAGTTTTCTTCCCTCGTTTGGGAGATTCCTTGCCTTTTTTCGCATGAAACCCCTTCCTTGCCTGAGCTGGGGCTTTCCGTTTAAGCGGAAAGGACTTCTTTTTGTCCGCTGTACGGTCTAAGACCGTCTCTAACCCAGGGCCAAAGAGTAGATCACCTGTCAGGGGTATCCCGCACAATTTGACTTTAGAGGCGGTGTCCCCCGGCCAAGTTTTCAGCCAGAGCGCTCTTCTGGCCGAATTTGCCAGCGCCGCTGATCTGGCCGACATACAAGGAGGAATCTGCAATGTATGCGATTCCTCGCAGAATCGTGGGGAACGAAGCTAGAATAGTTTCCTTGGCTGTGCCAGCTTCAATATGCTCCTGAATCTGGAAAAGCCAATGTTCTAAATTGCGGGCTACCACAGTAACAGCCATTTCTGGCTTTAAATTACCCACAGTTGAATCCCACGTCTTTTTTAGAAGTGAGTCTATCCTCTTGTCCATGACATCCGACAAGGCCCCCATATCCTCGAATGCCAGGTCTGTGTGTCTAGAGACCTGAGAGAAGGCAGCGTCCAATTTGGGATTTTTATTCCAAATGGATCCTGGATCCTCTGAAAATGGGAACCTTCTTTTAAGGGAGCTAGAAAAAAAAAGGGTTTCCTCTCAGGATCCTGCCACTCCTTTTTAATCGTTTCCACCAGAACTTCATGTACTGGAAAAACTTTTCTTTTTTGATCTCCCAAGCCCTTATACATAAGGTCATGGAGGGATAGGGGTTTCTTATCCTCGTGTATACCGAGGGTTGTATATATTGCCCCTAAGAGGTCTTCCACCTCATCCAGGGACAATTTATACCTGGAGATTTTTCTGGACTCCCCGTCCTGGTCTTCCCCTTCTGACTCCTCATGGGAGTCAGACGTGCCACTGTCCGGTTGCCTCAGCTCCACCCCGGAAGGGCCTGACATTTCCTCTGCCATAACTAAATTAGAAGATCTGGCAGGTGCAGAGCCCTGAGCATGAGGCGGGGTTGTATCCTGCTGAATGGGTTTAGAGGGAAGCTGAAACGTCTCAAAAAACGTTTTAAAGGATGAAAAGGTGGATGACAGCTCCTTCACAGAAGCTGCCAAACCAGACTGCTGTTCAGATTCCCTTTCCTTAACCAGGGAGTCTATGCATTCTTTACACAAAACCTTAGTCCATGCTTCCCCTAAACTGTCTACAAGAGGCACACTTCCTTTTAGAGACATGAGTGGACTTTGTTTTTTCTGTAGATTTCTGAAATTACATACAAAAACCATATATTACATTCAGCATGTTTAAGTGGAAACAACCCTGGGAGTGTACCAGAACCACCTTAAGGGAACTGCGCACCCCCCCCCACCCCCTGACCACCCAGGGGGTCTGCCCCCCCTCTAAGTAAGGAACCATACACGAGGAGGAGCAATCCTTAGATAGAGAGGACCCTTCCCCAGAGAACTCTTACCTTTGGAAGGCTGGAGATAGCGTCCGTATGAGTTGCAGCATCTGCCTCAGACATGACTGCAGGTGGTTGCCTGTGTAGAGTCTCACACTGTCTCCACGTGTAGCGACTCACTCCAGCCTGAGCCCGCCCCCCTATCAGCACCGAGACCCGGAAGCGGAAGTCGCGGGTCAAAGGGAAAGCGTCCGCCCCCCCACCGGAAATGACATCACCCGTCGTCCGGCCCGCTGGTTCCAAATTTTGCGGCCTGTACAGAGTACAGGGAGAGCGGACAGTCTCCATGCTGCGGCCCTGTGGACGCGATAGGGGTCCCCCACGACCTGATGCTCAGCAAGGAAGGGGTGGCTTCAGCTGCGGTAAGCACCGCCACTCTTTATCCTGGAAGCCCCTGCTTCCCTAGGGATGTTTCTTTAAAAAGAAAGGCCACAGTCTCCCTGACTGCACCCGGCCTGGTTCCTCTGCACAGTGTCTCCCCACCGGAGGAAACACTAATAACTGAGGTCCGGCAGGGGAGGAGAGAATTTATGGGCTGGCGCAGTGTTTCCAGAGGAAGGGGAGGAGACTATCTCTCTATTGTGGCTGTCCTGAAATGACGAAAAGGGAAAATTATCCAATTCCCCCATCCACACATTTGAGGTAAATGGGGGAATCCCAACACATTGATCAGTGTTTCCGGCTATAGCCGGCGCACTGATCAGTAGGATAAAACCCGACAGACTGGTTGTACAAAAGTCAACTGGTTCTGCACAACCAGCCTGGCCATACGTGGATTCAAACTTGTCTGGTCCCTGCCTAACTTTGATCCATGTATGGCCATCTTTAGACAGTTACCAGCAAAAACGGGTGTTCCCACTGGATGATTTCTGTAGAGCTTTTGTTTTATCTATGAGCCAGGAAGTAAAGGAAAATCTGCCTAACAGGAGCAGAAGCCGAATTTTAGATACATTAGTTCAGCTTATAGTAGAACATCCCATTGGAAATCCACCAAGCAGGTCTAGATCCATTCATATTTTAGATTCTACATTTTTCAAGTACTAAAGAAACAGATGTGAGAAGGATTTCATAACTGAAATGTGAAGATGACTGCAAAGCATAATAATTAGTCAATATCATTTAAAACCCAACCCTATCCTAGAGTACCTACATTGTCATTTATAAAGATCTAATAATTGGCTAAATTGCTCTGTGTGGTCACTAAAAACCAATATTGGAGAAGAATGACCAATCTTTGCTGGTTATAATGTTAAAATATTGGTAACCTATAAATAGAGGTAGGGAGAGTGATTTTGGCAAAAAAATTATTTTACCGTGAAATTGCAGATCTCTTCATCAGTAGAATTTTGCTGAAACGTAACTCTCAATTTTGCTCTTTGAGCTGCTTAGGCAAAATGTTCTTGGATCAAAAAGGATCTACTCTCTACCAACTCCAGGAAATCTGAAAATTCTCTATCGCAGTGTGGCTACAGGATTAATGGCTCATTTATTCTAGGGGAGTTTAAAAGTACTTTTACTTACTTGATCTTTTGCTTTCCCAGCAGAAGACCTTCCCCTATGCTCCAGAGTTGGGCTGTCTCTCAAGTGTCATCACAGCTAATGCAGGGCTATGAACCCTGATTGATCCTGAGGATGTTAGGACCTTAGACTGCTGGAGAAGGTTCTGCGGTGACTGGGGAAGGATTGAGTACATAAATCTCCTTTTCTCTGTCCCTGGATCTAAAGTGAAGACTTTCAATAAGGGTGCAGGCAAATTCAATGAAGAATCTTCAGGTTTCCTGGAGTTGGGCTTTAGGTTTGACATTTTCCTTGTCTCCAATTCATTTAAAAAAAAAAAAAAAAAAAAAAAAAAAAAAAAAATCACTATTACCTCCTGATTTTAACCAACATATTGGGGGAATACTCATCCTGACTAATGAATAAAAAATTGCTATTAAAATTGCTGTGCTAGATCCCATTCATAAAGGAAGGGGGTTGAGCTTGTAATCAACAACATTTTTCTGTCTTCCATTTTGAACAAACAGGGTCCACCACTCATAATTAAGGGCAGGCTATATGCACACCATGTGCATTTGCTTTCACCATGCATTTTTTTTAACATGCTGCTGTGCCTACCTCATCATTCTTTGGGTCACATACAGTATACGTACTTATTTTAAATGTTAAGTGCTTTAAGTGTAATTTTCTACCCATGTATTATTATCAATAAACTTTGTAATTTTTTGCCTTTTACACCTCTCTTTTTCGTGTATTTCTCCTTTATACCTTTTGACCCTAGCACCGTTATAATCCCCTGTCCATATATCCATTAGTCTTTTGATTATTTTGGGGATGAGGTGCCGCATCCTATGGTACCATCTAGCCACCCTTACGCTGTGCATTAATGTATAATGGCTACATTGAAAGCAATGTCATTTTTATTTTTATTGTGTTGCGCAATGTTGCCCAATAAAACCCAATGCACATGGTGTGAATGAGCCCTCAATAAAGCAGTTTTGCTAATCCAGCTCTGTATCCCTTTGTATCTACCAACATCTTGACAAGATGTGCAGAGGCAGACAAGCAACACTAAGACATAAAACAGGAGAACGCATTAAGGAAACCGCTGTTGCTTGGCTGGTGAGCAGAGAAAAAGCATCTAGTGATGGAGAATGAGTTGATGACAGCAGAGAAAACCCTTCAAAGTGATGGAGCATTTATGAGTACAGTTATGGTTTGAAGAGATTGCTGGCGCGTGTGTCAAAAGATTACGACTTTATAATTGTTGCCTTCTAGAAAGGCATAAATGCAAAATAAATGAACAATCCCACAGGGAGAGAGTTAAACTGCCTTCTTGGTGGCGCAAAAATTTCCTAAAGCTGGCCATAGTGGAGCAAATTCTGGGGGTTTCCTTATGAACTGGCCAAAATTAGCTCAGTGTGTCCCCTGATGGCATCTTCCCACAGGACATCCTTTAAAATTGATAAACAGCAGTCACCAGCACATCGGGCACGCTTCTTTGCTGGTAGGTAATGTCCCTGATACTGGTTAAAAAAAAAAAAAAAAAAAAAAAAAAAAAACTCACTAAAACTCCATTTATTTTAAATTTTTTTTACCAATATATTGTTTTCTGTTATCATCCTTTATTACATCCCCATGCTGCTGATCTCCTACAGCCTCCTGTGGGGTGTTTTTTTAAGGTGACCAACAGTGCACTATGCCTGCCTAATGTGTTTTGAAAGGCCCATGCAGTCTCCATTGAAAGCCTATGTGACAGGATGATAGCACAAGAGCCCACCGGGAGTCAGGGACTGCATGTTCTCATCCTATAGGAAGTACCCGGACAAGAACCTTCATGGCAGGATCACAGTATTTTTTTAATGAAAGCCACAGGTTTAAAAAAAAATAAATTAAAAAAAATACAATTTAAAATGATTTTCAACCTAGTGTTTAGGTTTACACACATTTAGCCATCATTTTACCCTGTACTGACCAACTTTCTACATTGAAGTTGAAGGCATCATACTTATTTTAAGAAGAATGATTTATGAAGTATCGATCATGATGGGTCACGCAATAGAAAACCATATAAAAACATCAAATTAAGACATAACCAAAAGCTTTTAAAAATATGTACATTAAAAGCTACAAAGAAAAATGAGAAGTTGTCTAAAAGGCAGCCATGTACACAATTGAGAGGTTTAAATGACTGCATTAACCCTGAAAAACGTACCGCAAGTCTGCCTATAAAAGATTTTTTATTTAAAAAAGGAAACTTTTAGTGGAGGACATACAGAGGCTGCTATTGACAATTCCCTTGTGAAAATACTTTGAGACACCGACCAGAAACAAGCAAGCAGGTCTGTAAAATCAGTCCAAATTCCCAATCTGTACCTTCACTTCAAGTCAGTCACTTATAAAACACCAAAGACTGGAACACCATGACAGGCAAAGAATTAGTATTGTCAAAAGGAACGGAGGCCAGCAATGGCAGTTTCCTTTAACTCTACCTCTAAAATGAGACACCTAAAAAAAAAAGTTGTCAGTCCAACTATACGGAATACTGAAACAAGCCACGGGTCTCTCTGCAGACGTCCGATATATTCCCTGCCAAGTCAGGCCTAGAACTCTCAAAGAGCACACGACCTGTTGATTGCAGAGATATGGGTCTGGTTCAGCAGGGGGCATGTAAGACCTCTGCAGAAAGAACTCTGCTTCCAGACAGGGAACAAGGGTCCTTCTTTATAGTATGCTTAACGCTGGTGAGGAGCATGCTTTCTATAGAAAAATCAACTTTGCACAGTGTGTTTTGATGCACCTGGAATATATAGAGCCAATTTAAACTCAGCGTTCATTTGGGGTTTAAATCTAGCAAAAGCAACCCATGTATTTGATTAAGCATGAGATTTTGTTCTTACCTCCTGGGCAGTGTCTTTGTGCCATTTTACATCTTCTAGACTCTGCAATGGTTGGGCAAGGAATGGTGTCTTTTGCTGGCTTCTTCACTATCTGCCGTGTCCTTGTCTCCAGGCCCCACTTGAACCCACATGTCTTGTTATTTCTACTACATGTTCCCCATTCACTCCAAGGGCCTACCTCACATCCATCTAGTAAATGGAGAGAAAAACATGGTGTCAGTTAACCATTGAACAAAAAACATGGTGTCAGTGACATTCAATATTCTTCCTAATCTTGCAAAGTAAAATGGACCAAAAAAATGAAACACACACATTGTAAACAGAATCCACTTACCTACACATTCCATAGTCTCATCCAAAGGCGCAAAGCCCTCTGGACATTCCTTAAAACAACGTCCTTTGTGAGAATAATAACCGTCTTTGCACTTTGTGCAAAAATCTCTACTGAAACAAGCATCACAATTCTCGATTCTGCACCCTGTAAAGAGAGGAGGGGGTGTGGGGGGAGAAAACGTATTTAATTAAAAATACTTTCAACTTTTTTTTTTTAATTGGTAAACCAAATACATTAGGAAGGTCCTAACACAGCATTTTTTCAACCAGGGTGCTTTCAGGTTTCTTCAGGTGTGCCTTGGCAAAAGGGCCAAAAAAATTGTATACAAGGCGGCGTGTGGATGAAGCCTGCCTTTTAGTTACACAAAGCCACAGGTTTTCACTGTGCACCATTACAACCTTCTAGCTGCTGGCATCCTAATGACCAATGGCATCAGTTGATAAGGAGGATGTCAGTCCCCTGCATAGCATCCTTGTTTGACCCTCCCCTGTCCCTCTCCATCAGCGTTGGGGTCACATTAGCTGAATGATGGTGAAAAACTGAGGGAGAAGAGAAACATTGGAATACTAGTCAGTACCAGTTTGCAAAAGTGTATTCGCTTTGGAAGAATAAATCACCTCTAACGTTGGGTGTCCTACGTGTGTGAATGTTGCTGCATTATATAAAAACTATTAGAATAGTTTCTACATTTTAGAATGGGGTGCCTCGAGACTGTCCATAATTTTTAAAGACTGCCTTAAATGAAAAAAGGTTACATATAGTTACATAGTTAGTCAGGTTGAAAAAAAAAAAGACACAAGTCCATCTAGTGCAACTAAAAAAAAAAATTTATATATATATATATATATATATATATATATATATATATATATATATATATATATATATATATATATATATATATATATATATATATATATATATAAAATATCATACAATCTAATATACACAATCCTTCACCCACAGTTTATCCAGAGGAAGGTGAAAAACCCTAGCAAAGCATATTACAATTTGCTGCCGCAATGGAAAAAAATCCTTCCTTATCCCCCGAGAGGGGATTTTCCCCGGATCAACTTTACCTATAAAATGTTAGTACCCAGTTATATTATGTACATTTAGGAAAGAATCCAGGCCTTTTTTTTTAAACTATCTACTGAGCTGGCCAATACCAGTTGAGAAACACTATCAACACTATAACACTAGAAACACTATGTTGCCCACAGACCCAAATAATAGTAAAGGGCAAGCCTCGCAGGCATATGAAGTAATTCCGCTGGTTCCTTAGTCCAGCTGGTTACTCCCAACCGTGCCTTCATTAACAGAGCTAAAAAGTTCAACTCTTGCTTCATAGATTCTCAAGTAAGTTAAAACTCTAAAGTCCTTTGTCAAAAGAACACCACCCCAACCCTGCCGTGTCCTAGCCCTGTAATTGGGAGCAAGGAATTGCTGGCTGTATCCAGGAGGGAACAAGAGCTTAATGTTTGGAACCAAAAAAAATACAGTATAAAGGAACGACAAGGATCAAATGCCAGATGAGAAAGTTGGCCTAGAAGTCAGAATTGTGTAAGAAATCCACAATAGCAATGGCATACTGAAACTGGAGAAACAGACAACTAGGAGTCATATCAACATGGTACAGAAGGCCAACAGCATGGCAAATCTATGATTTTAGTAAAACTAGAAAGTAAAACTCCCCCCCCCCCCCCCCCCCGTTTTGGGCAAATGAAGAGCTCTAACCTCTGTAGTTTTTTTTTTTTTGCCATCTGCGTCCCACAGCAGAGATTTCCCTTAACTTCCTGTCCCATAGCCAAAATAGGAAGCAAAAGGAAATCACTCCAAAGTGAGGGAATCCCTGGTTGTCACCAGAACTAGTGTCCCCATTTTTTTATGAATACATAACTATTTATTGACTTTAATAACTGTCTGGCGTTCTGCTTCAAGTTCATTAGGTGGCAGCAGGAGCCATGCTAGGCCTCCTAACACCATCATTGACTGCTCCTCTCGTTTGTCGTATTTGTCAAACACAGATCTTAAGTTTTGACTAGTCCCACTGTTTATGACATGCAGTGAACATAAACAGGTTTCCCCCCCCCCCCTCCCAAAAAAAAAAAAAAAAAAAAGGTTGTATTTCCAATACTGGTCTGTTATATGACCAGTTAAGTTATAAATAGGGCTTAGCCAAGTTCTTCCTTCAATAAAATATAGCCATATTATCCTCTTTTAGTAGACTGGAAATAGGTCAGGAAAAATAGAAAAGCTTTCTGCCACAACACATACTCTACCTGGAGGAACAATGGGCGCACACATTATAAATCAGGTACATTATGGGGAATTTGTGGCTCATTTCTGTAACACTATATTCAGCATCAATGCAAACTATCAGCAGACATATGGAGTTACAGCCGTGTGCATTTGGAACTCATTTCATACAGCGCAATCCTCGCACTTTTGGTCTATTGCATAAATCATTCTGGTCTCATTGTGTCTAAGAAATATAGAACTTCTGAAATAACCATTTGCAAACTCCCCAAGGCTTTTTCCAATTTTAGAGGATTTTTCTTCATACATACACATAAAATTATATTATATATATATATATATATATATATATATATATATATATATATATATATATATATATACACACACATACATATACATATACACACACACACACACATACATATACACACTTTTGAGCAGCAAAGAAGGCTTTGTTTAAAAATGTATTTATTTAGTACATCACATCAAGTCACTGGACAGAATGTGATACCAATGTTTTGTTCACACACACTGAAACCATGGTTCTTATGCATCAACATAGTATTACTCTGAATTGGAGATGATTCTCATCCGCTAATCAGCTTCAGACACAGCCTTAAACCTTGAATTTGGCTGGTGCCTGCGAAGAATCATTTAATGTCTTAGAACCTGTTGATGGTTAAGGCCCCAAAGCTGGCAATTTGACTGAACAATTGAAATTTGCAATTTCAACAAAAAAAAAAAAAAAAAAAAAAAGGCAAAGCAATGAAATCCATAAAATGGTGGTTTTGATCAGCTGGACCAAGAGGCAGGTCCTTTAAAGCTGTACATTCTTCCCTATGAGACAGCTTTTGTTGCACCTTCCCTTATATTAAAAAAAGCTTATCAAGTACTTGAGGTAGTATAATAGGGTAATGTAACCTCTTCAGATCTGCCTTGTATGGTTGTGAAGTTTACTGGTGACAACAAAAATAAAATAACTATTTTTTCAGCCTTATCCATGCTTTGTGGTCCTAACAATTTCCTTGGACTTTGACCAGTAGTCATCATCCTGTGAGGCTTTAGCTGTGCCCTCTGATATTACGAAAGCTCTGCACAGAATATTCAGTACATGTAATGATACAGAGGACTACCAGAGGCTGCAGACATGTATAGTAGACTGCCAGATTATACGCATGCTGCAGGTATGGCTGGAGACATGTTCCAGAAAAGAGACTGCTTGAGTGCACTACAGATATAGTTTCTTTACATAGCAATACTCCTACTACTGACTATAGGGGTCTTCGAAACAAATACCCCTTGGGCTGCAGGTTGGACCTCAGGGCTCTAGACAATTGTGTAGAAGTGGCATTGGGTGTCCAGCTCTGCATACAGTATTCCTTTGTAACATTTAGGGGAACAAAAATGTATAAAAACACGAATATACTTAAAAAGTTTAGAAACTCAAATGAAAATATCTAAAGCCAGAAGAAGGAACCCTGTGTGTTCTGAAGGCTTGCACCTTTAACAATTTAATTAGCCAATAAAGATTATCAACTAAACTTTCCACATTAAAATCGATGGCTAATGCAGTAGAAGATGCTACTAAATCCAGAGACCGCAGAATGTGGGATAGGTAAATGGTAATTAAAATATTCAATTTGGCGAGCCACTTTGCATTGCAGTTCTTTTTTTTTTTTTATTGCCCTTCTCATTTTTCAGCTCCACTGCAGCAAACCGAAAGACCGATGATTACGATTCAAGTTTGAATTTACAAACTTTGACACAAATAATCAGCAACAGTTTGTTCAAAGGTCAGACCAAATGATAACCTGAATTAAAATGCCTAAAAAATACAGACACTTTACAAGAAAATTACATAAATGATGTGCTGCGGCGCAATGCTCAACAAAGGCAGGATTAGTGAACTATGTCAGACTTGCAGTCACATCAAAGAGGATCGGTTAAGATGATTGAAGCAAAGTGACATAAAGACATTTTCTTATTACACTGTCTGGGAAATTTGGCAAAAGTCGACTAACACTTTTTAAAACCGTTTTAGAGTAGAACCGTATTTAGAGCATCAATGCTAAACTCTGGTCCTTAAGGGCCACCTTTACCCGATCTAAACTGAAGAAGTGCAACTGCACACATTAAAGTGACCCAATGCCTACCCTGCAAAATAAACCTGTAAATACTTACCTTCCCTGTTGCCTGTGCCGCTCTACACCCCTCTATTCTAGAGGACTAGTCCCCCAGGTCTTCTGGGAAACCAACACTTTTGGGAGTGATGATCTGAGTATTCAGTGGTTCCTTCTTCTGCCCTCTATATTGATAGAGTGACCTGTAAAGACATGTAGATGAACAGGTGGAACCGGTAAGGGCTGTGGAGGGGAACACAGAAGATTGACACTCTCAGAAATGTCAGCTTCCCAGTGAATTTTGAGGGACAATACTCTAGAACAGAGCAGTGATAAATAGGTAAGCATTGAATGGTAAATTTACAGGCTTTTTGCAAGGCATGCATTTGGGCAGCTGAAAAATCTGTTTCCAACCTCAATACTTTATCAAGAACTATTCAAGGGCCAATAAAGAGACCCTGTCAGCAAACCATTTATTTTATAAAATGATGCATGTTATTTACCTATAAAAACCTAATTTGTGTACACACCAGAAAGGTCTAAAATGGCTACTGGGTGCAGCCCCAGCAGATTTAGTGGTGTCACTCAAGAGACACCCTATAACAGGGGCCAGCAAATCAATCATTGCGATCTACCCATCAATCACAGCCACGTGACAAAGATTGCAACTCTGCCAGGCCACCCCTCTTTCACTGTATATTACAGATGGTTTAACGTAGCGAGGAAGGAGAGAACACTGCATCTAAAGTCTACTTTTATCCTGACCTTCTCCACCCCACCGCACCCCACCCCCTGCCATTTGCTGTAAACCAGGCCTGGTGCCACAGCAGTCCCAGCAGTAGAAAGAATATTCTCCAGCTCCAGATGTAAATTGTGGCCTTCTAATATAAAAAGGGGCTTCTAATGTGACTTAGGGACTTGATTTGAAGGAAGGGCTACTGGTGTATGGGGGGCTACTGGTGTGAAGAGAATTAATGGTGTAAAAGAGGTGACTTTGTTGTGAAGAAGAGGCTTTTGAGGTAAGGTCTCCTAGTGTAAAGGGAGATTCTCTGATGCAAGGGGGACCTTCTGATATAAAGGGGGGGGCTATGAAAAAGGGCTTTTGATATGAAGACTCTGATGTATAGTGGGGGCCTTTTGGGGTAAAGGAGGAAACTGAGTTGAAGGGTTGACTACTACAGTAACTGAAAGAAGGAACTATGCTTACCTCTTTCTTCCTCTACCTCCCCCTGTTGCTGTCCCTCCTTTCTTTTCCACCTCTACAGGGTTCTCTACTTGTGCTCTATAGTTCTAGGAAGGTGAGAATAGGGGTAGTGGAGCTTGGCCAGCACAGAGATTATATAGACTCTCCCAGAAGAGGAGAGGGCTAAAACATGCAAGGATAAAGAGGGCTACTGATGAATTACATTTTCTAGCAAGGTCAAAAGGCACATTGCAGTCAATAAATTTATGGACAGGAAAACCCTGCAAGTAAGCATTTAAAATACATGCTTTAAGGGTCTCTTTAATCAACATTGTACTCCGGAATGAGTAGCACGTTTCCACTCATAGCTGCCCAGGCAGACCAGAGATCAGAAGTTGATCAATTGTTCTTGATCATGTGATCACCAGCTAGGATATGAAAATCACATGGCTGTTTGTAAACAGTTGTTCCTGAGAGTCACAGCTGTCAGAGTATTTTTATTTTGTGTGCTCACCTTGCACTCAAGAAAAACAAAAACACTTTTCTTAAAAAAAAAAAAAAAAAAGTAAACTAAGCGTCTCCTTCACTTACCTGCCCATACACCAGATTTTTAAATCATAATGACAACAAACTACCCCAATGACCTTGATCAAAAGTTTATATACCCTGGTGATTTTGGCATGATAACATGCACACAAGTTGTTTGAATGGCTATTGAAAAGGTAACCATCCTCACCTGTGATCTGTTTGCTTGTAATTAGTGTGTGTATATAAAAGTTTCTGGACACCTGACAGACCCTTGCATCTTTCATCCAGTGCTGCACTGACGTTTCTGGATTCTGAGTCATGAGGAAAGCAAAAGAATTGTCAAAGGATCTGCGGGAAAAGATAGTTGAACTGTATAAAACATGAAAGGGATATAAAAAGATATCCAAGGAATTGAGAATGCCAATCAGCAGTGTTCAAACGCTAATCAAGAAGTGGAAAATGAGGGGTTCTGTTGAAACCAAATCACGGTCAGGTAGACCAACTAAAATTTCAGCCACAACTGCCAGGAAAATTGTTTGGGATGCAAAGAAAAACCCACAAATAACTTCAGGTGAAATACAGGACTCTCTGAAAACATGTGGTGTGGCTGTTTCAAGATGCACAATAAGGAGGCACTTGAAGAAAGATGGGCTGCATGGTTGAGTCGCCAGAAGAAAGCCATTACTACGCAAATGCCACAAAATATCCCACTTAAAATATGCCAAACAGAACAGAGACAAGGCGCAAACCTTCTGGCACAAAGTCATTTGGAGTGATGAGACCAAAATGTAGCTTTTTGGCCACAACCATAAATGCTACATTTGGAGAGGAGTCAACAAGGCCTATGATGAAAGGTACACCATTCCTACTGTGAAACACAGAGGTGGATCGCTGATGTTTTGGGGATGTGTGAGCTACAAAGGCACAGGAAATTTGGTCAAAATTGTTGGCAAGATGAATGCAGTATGTTATCAAACATACTGGAGGAACCTTTGCATTCATAAGCCAGGAAGCTGTGCATGGGACGTACTTGGACATTCCAACATAATGATCCAAAATACAAGGCCAAGTCGACCTGTCATTGGCTACAGCAGAATAAAGTGAAGGTTCTGGAGTGGCCATCTCTATTGAGGTCAGGTCTCCTGACCTCAATATAATTGAGCCACTCTGGGGAGATCTCAAATGGGCAGGTCATGCAAGACAGCCCAAAAATTTACAGGAACTGGAGGCTTTTTGCCAAGAGGAATGGGCAGCTATACCATCTGAGAAGATAAAGAGCCTCATCCACAAATACCACAAAATACTTCAAGCTGTCATTGCTGTTAAAAGGTGTCAATACACTGTATTAAGAACTGGGATATGTAAACTTTTGATCAGGGTCATTTGGATAGTTTCTGTTGCCATTATGATTAAAAAAAAAAAAAAAAAAAAAAAGAAGAGTAAACAGTTGATTGATAATAAATGGCTTCAGCCAAACACTAACCATGAGTAAAAGAAAAGTTTGTGTTATCATATTCTCTGATAAATGGCCAAGAAATCATAAATTCTGCCAGGGTATGTAAACTTATGAGCACAGATTATATTATATATATCTCTTTTTTTTTTTTTTAGTCCATTGTCAAATTATCGACACATTCTGATGCTGCTAAAATTGGTCTAGATATTTATGACAAATGGTCACAGAAGAATTAAGAAACGAAGGACATGAATAATCCAACAAACAAGGGAATTTTTAAAAGTGACATTCCAATGTGTTGGAATATAGATTTGAATAATGTGTCTGATTTATGTGGTAAAATTAGAGCTTTCCACAAAACATCACCCTGAAGTACCCCTTGTAATCATGCCATGTACTGTAAAACTGAGGGGTGGGGAGCCTTTTAAGAGCGGTAACATATATTAAAGAATAATAAAAGTTTTGTTAAAGCATCATAGAGAGAGGACTTTAGATTATCATAAAAGGAAAAATATTGTCTGTTAGGCTACCCATTGTATAGTCCCTAGTCTGTGTACCAATTGTTGATCATGTGACAAGTATCATCCTATGATGGTGGGAAAAATCCCAAAGATCATATAGTCTTTTATGTTATATAATCTATGAATAAGAAGGGGAATGATTAATGCGCTACCCAAAAAAACAAAAAACAGCTGCTACAAACCATGCGACAAAAAGGTAACAAATATAAAATGAAATAAATTGTAGCGCTAAAACACACATAAAGTTCAAAGTGCATGTAGACGTAATGTCCCAAGTAAAAAGGGGGGGAATGTGTGACCAAAAAAGGGGAATGTATAATCCAAATAGGACAACAGTCCGCAGTGAGGTTGAATAATCTGTGTATTGATCCTGTCTGCTTCCCAACCGTCCAATGGTATATCATCAACTTTAGCAAATAGATGGAATACGCTTACCAGAGAGGTTGGATTCTACTGCCATGAGCATAGAATCAATGGAGCTTGATGCCACCCTGGGCAAAGTGGTAGAGTGTTGGAGGCAAGGGTAGAGCCTCTACAGGGCCGGGACGTCCCCTCTGTGTCCACCAAAGCAGGGCCAAACTGGATTCCAAAAGGCAAAGTGGTTTCACAGTTCTCCAGGATACTTGGGACATTACGTCTACATGCACTTTGAACTTTATGTGTGTTTTAGCGCTACAATTTATTTCATTTTATATAATCTATGGAAACATATCCTCTCTATAGAAGCCCTTAAGCAGTAGGAGTGAATTTATCTTAGAATTTGATTGCATATCAAGGAACAAGGCCATGAGTCAACATGCACTGACTTTATTCTACATATTGTATGCTAGCTAGCAATGAATTTGGTGCATAAAATGTTCAAAGAGGCCCTGTCCATCTCTTTAAAAATCATAATGCAAATCTCTTGCGACAGAAATTTCAAAATTATAGGTACAAAATAAATTGTAGCAAGGGATATCCTTGTAATAACCAAATGCATTTTATGGGGAAGTTTCAATAATCGTAGCGGTTCCCAACCTTTGTGAGAATAGGACCTGGACCTTCAGGACCTTCAAAAAGCTTCCATTCCCAACAGTAAAAATATGATTTATACGCATTAATTCTAGGATTATGATAGAATATGATTATACAGAGCATACAGTGAAGGGCTATGTAATGTACAATATACTGCATACTGTGCAACAGTCAGAATGCATTGGTGAAAATTAAGTGCCCCCTGTGTTGGTGGTCAGTGTGCACTCAGCATGCCTTCTTATACAGATAGTAAATGCACAGTATGCCCCCTTACACTGGCAATCAGCATTCCCCCCATTCACCCATGGTCAATGTGTACTCCAATGGTGGTCAGTGCTCCACTTACATTGCGGGTCACTGTGTGCCCTTACACTGGTGACCATGTACCCCCCCCTTACATTGGTGGTCAGTGTGTTCCCCTACATGGTAGTCTGTGCGTTTCTTACATTGGTGGTGACTGTGTCCCCTTACATCCTTGCATGGTGGTCAGTGTGCCCACTTACACTCGGTGTCCTAAGTCACACCAAGCATCAGATGTGGAGCATGGAGGGTGCAGTACTTTGCGCCTCTTACCTCCCCCATGGGCAGCGTATCTCTCTTGTCCAAGCACTAACTGCTCCCCCACCATGGCTTGACAGCTACAGCTCAAGGTTTCTGCACCACCATGCTTTTTTCAAAAACTCGGTATAGCAAACTGTGAGGGAGGCACCCCCTTAAAAGTTGGGCACAGAGTTTGTAATCAAACAGCACAGCACTGCAGAGAATGTAACAGCTGTAGCTGTCAAGCCGACACAGAACTGGCACACTTAAAAAATATCAAGTTGAGACCCAGCAGGAGGAAGTTTGAAGCTTGGCAGCAGTCCATGGCAGGGCTATTGAGAAACATTGGTTTATAGCATTTGTGATAAAGTGTTTAGCACGCTCATTAATAAAGAAGTTATCTGCGTTACCAAGAGGAATGACCAGAGTGATTTAGCAAATTTTTTTCACTGAGAAATGACTGACTTCTTTTTTGGCAATATTTTATTTTGCAAAATTGGAAACTCAATGACTGATTTGCCTAGGTGAAATATGTTTGGGGAAAAAAAAAAAAAAAAAAGGAAAGGAAAGAAAAAAAAAATTGCTTGGATTCCCCCCCATCAACACATTCAGTGCTCTTAGGCAGAATGCCTCCCGCAGCGCCTTCTTGGCCGGCAGAACACAATGACTATAGCTGCTGGCAGTCATGGAATGCAAACAAAAATGGACAGGCTGGTATACCCAAGTACTCAAGATTCGGTACAAATCAGCTTGCCCATAGAGAGTTTGAATCTAGGCCAGTCCCTGCTGAACCAGCCGAAATTCAGTCCATCTATGGCCGACTTAAGTCAACAGGAACAGATTTGCCAGCAAAATCCTCCACAACAATTTTACAAGCCCTGAGATATGGTCAATGGGAGGTAATAAAAAGTCAATTGTGCGCTACAGTAGGTAAAATAAATAAAAACAATGCTTGGACATGCTTGAGGGATGGAATGGTTTTGGGGTAAATTTGGACATACACATTAAAGCTCAATCCATTCGACATCACAAGACTCTACCGCAGGACAAAATACCGCACACAGTAAACCTAAGGGTTTTGGACATCGGCATTCCAGTACGATTACATTTTAGGGTCAGATAGAATAGAATCATATATAATAGAGTGACTTACTGGAACATCTGTTCATGTCAGGTGCTCTTAGTCCGTAGTATCCGGGAGGACAGGAATGTAAACACTCTCCGTACTGTCTCATCCCTTCTCTTCGCAGAAAGAAAAACAGTTTGGGTTGGCAGCGGATGCAGCCATTGTCTCTTGAACATGACAGACAACCTTTGCAGATTGGATTTGTTCCATAGCTGGCTGTAAAATAAGATATCCACAAATCAGTTTACAAAGCCACACAAGAAGTTTACATTTCACAAACTAGAAAAATAAACCTCACACACTTCATTCTGTAAACATTTTACTACACCTAGTAAAAAAAAAAAAAAAAAAAAAAAAAAGAAGAATTTGCAAAGTTGTTAATAAAATTTACTTGCCAATTTTCCACCTTTTGGTACAATAATGGGATAAAGAGATTCTAAAGTTCCAAGATCCAGCCCCTAGCCACTGATTGGACACTGAATTAGCAACAGCACACTAAATCGGTCCCTCAGCTAGTGTAAAGGAAAAACAAAACAAAAAAAAACAAACAAAAAACAAACAATTGGCTCGTAGTCTTTGCACCCATTCTCCCAGTAAGAGAACTGTTGCGCAGGGGATTATAAGACGCTCAATAAAAGACAAATTTGTGTGTGCTAGTTTGATTAAGAAAAAACACATAAATAAATAACTAGATTCAATGGGATTTTCCTTTTATCCTGGGATTTCAGCTTTTATAAGGACCCTTTTTTTTTAAGCGGTCATTACACACTCCATGCAACACTATTGTTAATTATAAAGGTGCTGACACCTGGTACATTGTTTCTTGGACTCATGCACAGGGGCGCTTTTGGGCATACAACATAAATTGCAAGCATATTTCTGCATCCAGGTTACACAGCCTTCCACAAGTTGCTGTCCCTATTAATAGCTGTACACATTACAAGTTAGGCCCTTCCATGTAAGTGTCTCTCTGAAAGTAGCTCCGCTTTGTTCCTATGGGGCCCGATATCCTCGGCCACACGGATAAGACTCATCACCTGTTTTTTCACTGTCCAATGCATAGATGCCAACTGTCCTGGATTTGCCAATACGATCTCATATCTTGGCTCTCTGTGCCACCAATGCTGGGTCCCAGGATCACAGCATAAACCCTATTTGAGTTAATGCACATGTATGGTGTCCATGAAATTTTTGCTAAAATGTTAGCAACTATGACCTTGCAACCCACTCATATTCAATAGGGGACGGAGAATGCATTTTCTGATTAACAAATGTAATGAGACATCTTGTGGTGTCTGCTGTTAACACATGAGAGCAGTACCCCTTAGGCCATATGCACACTGGGCATTTAGCCCTGGTTCATGAGGCTCTGGTGTATAGGTACTACAGGTGGAAGGCACAGATACACCGTCCAACCCACTGCCGGCAGCCTGTTAAACTCAGGCCAGGAAAAGGGGGGGGGGGGTGGAGCGAGTGCTCGAGCATGCAGCATGCTTGGGTCTGGTATGGATTGGGGGGGGGGGGGGGACTCCATTTTTTATACATTTTGGCATGGGCCTCCCCCTCAAGATCCATACCAGACCAGAGGAGCTTGGTATGAATTGGGGGGGGGGGGGGGGGGGGACCTCACACTGTCTTTTATAAAATTTGGCTTGAGGTTTTATCCATACCAGAACCAAAGAAATTTTTTTGATTGGTCAAAGTCTCACTCATCTCAAGCTCGGATCCTATTAATTAAAGTCGCATGGAAGTCAGATTGAAAGTCACGTGACTTTCGTGTCGATTCAGTGTTAACAGGGCCCAAGAGTTTTACAGGCTTCTGACAGTGGGGTGGATGGTGCACCTATGCCTTCCGCCTGCACCTAAACACCGGAGGCTCATGCATCAAGGCTAAAATGTTAGGCATATAAAAGTATAGGAGGCAATACCACCTAGGGCAGTAATGGCGAACCTTGGCAACCCAGATGTTTTGGAACTACATTTCCCCATGATGCTCCTGCAGGGTAGTTGAGCATCATGGGAAATGTAGTTCCAAAACATCGGGGTGCCAAGGTTTGCCATCACTGACCTAGGACATGAGGCACATGGCAGCAATCACCTTCAAGCATATGACGAATGGGAACAATACCCCCTCAGTCATCCTTATTTAATGCATTGTCTAAAAGTCTTATTTACCTTCGCTGAAAGTTTTAAAATACTTAGCGACTATCACAAACATCTGAAAACTTGAAGTAAGATCTTTGGACATAAGGAATTCTTTAAATAACACAAAAGGCTGCAGCATAAGAGTAATAGAAGTTCCCGTATCAGATGAAAAACGTTCCGTCATCCAGGCCGTGTCCTGTGTTTATGTTCATGCTCCCTGTCGGGATTACACACTGCTGCACAGTGTCAACTGCCCTTTCATGTCAAGTGCTACTAGTTTGGTCTCAACCCATTGAGAAATGACAGCAACGTGGGACAATTATACCAAACTCCACATAAGAATGAAAATAAATTAAATGGCAATCATCCTTTAAATTTGAAGACGTCCGCTAAAAGGCTCATTATTCCTGCAGTGGTTGGTTTACATTTGCCTGTTATGTTTCCAAATACACTTAACACTCGGTAAGAGCGCACTTCACCGGAAAGAAAAGGCTTCTACTTATAAGAGGAACAGCTCACAAGGGGAGCTGTGTTCTTGTATATAAGGAACATTTGCTGTTCAGTCAAAAGTCAGTATTGGCAGTAAAAGCACAGACAAGAGTCAAAGGGTATACATGGAAATAAAAACATATTACTTTGAATTTAACAACGTTGAACTCTATAATCCTTGGATTTGTTTTTCTGTTTTTCTTGGCATTAACTTTTGCAGTATTTAATTACTCGGGCCTGAATTTACCATAATTTGGTATACTACAGAACTGGTTCATGTGAAGAAATACTAAGAGCCCATTTCTTAGTTTTATCAAAGACCACAGATACAGAATGGGTTGTTGAAGTGTTGCCCATATTTTTAGGCCCAACTCACATTCCTAAATGGTCTATGGTGCAGCAAAGTGTACTGTGGATACCAGCAGGCAAGATCCCAGGTGTTAGTATCAGCGGTAGTGCCTCTGCTTGTACAACTGAATGACAGGCTGAAAGGAGCCAGGGCTGTCTGCAGCTGTAAGGACACATTTACACCTGTGACCAAGTCCGGTGCAAATTGTAG
This sequence comes from Aquarana catesbeiana, assembly GCF_042186555.1. Classification (NCBI taxonomy): domain Eukaryota; kingdom Metazoa; phylum Chordata; class Amphibia; order Anura; family Ranidae; genus Aquarana; species Aquarana catesbeiana. The sequence continues at coordinate 588,624,409 of NC_133328.1, forward strand.
CGGCAAGCATCTTGATTTCTGCTGTGGTTCTCAGCGGTTAAGTTCAGCCTTGGCCATGTTCACTGTAATAACAGGTCACTGGCAGCCACAGTTCTCTGCACAGCCAGCGATTACCTGTGGTGATTGCTGCTGGGCAAACACAACCTGCTTCAAGCAGTGATCATTGTTGCACTTAGCTGCTGTGTAAGTGACCCTACAATTTGCACTGACCTTAATCACCGGTGGGAATGTAGCCTAGGCATGCATCCTCACATCTAGTGACTCCACCGCCTGAAACTCCTCCTCTCAGCAGATCTGTAGTGTGGGGGTAGCAGGGATCTTCAAAGTAAATTTACAATCTTCAAGATTATTCAAATTAATAGGAGTAGGCTAGAAAAAATTGAAATATAATGTGGAACTGAACATATGGATTTTAACCTTTTGCTGACCATGTAATGCATATATATGTGGTGGCACAAATGGTGGGCTTTAAACACCCAGCCACCACAGACATGCATTCACAGCAGCAGGACGTTGTGTGCCAAGAGTGCTCTCATTGTGTGGTCCCAGCACATGGACCATAAAAGGAAAACTTGTGGTGCTGCGACTCCTAAATTTAATGCGCACTGGGACAGGCACAATAGTCTATACCAGGCTATACGCTGTACATACCAAAAGACAAACATCAGAGCGTTAGAAAATCTGGCAAAGACTTGAGTGATAAAATGGTTCAAGCTTTATTAAAATATCCATGAAGACAAAGTATCCATCATATAAAAGAATTGACGCGTTTCTGCTCCAACCTTAGAGCCTTAGTCGTAATGATATTGACCATGAGATCCATCAGGGCTCAGGAAATGACATGAATCTCCTATGTACTGCATAATTTGCTATATAAATAAATACAGAAAACAAAATGCCCAAGTATTGGAATACATAGAACCTTATTTATTAATGTGTCTCAAGGAAGAATATATTCAAATAGTGTGCTGCCCTTCATCACCATTTTCTTCCTTTACATCTTTTATGTTAACCAACCTCTCTCTCCCTTTCTCTCTTCCTTGGCAACTAGACTTTCCCTCTGCATCAGCAACCAGGCTCTCCCATGGCAACCGGGCTCATCCGTTCCATCTCCCCATGCCAGATTCCTAACCATGACACTGTGGGATACAGCTTAATGGTGTGATGCCCTTCACCACCACCATTATTCTTTCTATAGATCTTGCATGTTAACCAAGCTCTCCCTTTTCCTCTCGCACAGCAACCAGGCTCTCCCTTGTCCCATGGCAACCAGGCTCATCCTTTCCATCTCCCCATGCCAGATTTCTCACCATAGCACTATGGGAAGCAGATGTATGGGCTACATTCAGCTGTGCAAGTCCCAGTGGGGCTGCATTTTCCACACTATTGGTCAAGGACTTTTTTTCTCTTAGCCATCTGTCTGAATGGTGTAGAATAGATTGAACACACAGGAAGTTCAAACAGTACAGTTTGATTTGGTGGTACAATCTCAATAATGTCCAAAGCGCAGTAATGCAGAGAAACAAAATAATCTTTACGTAACTGCCGTCAGTGGAAAAACGACTGGATTAGTTAGCACTTTCTAATTTGCACATCTGTTTAATTAAGCTAAGGGATCAAGATTACCATTAATTGGAGCAGTGCTGGGGGTGTGTGTCAGCCCACTGGACAGTCAGACCGCTGCTTTGTCAGTGAGAGCAGCGGTCTGACTCTCCTTCTTGCCAGAGCAGGGTATTCAAATCCTTGCTGCAGCACTTGGTGCAAAAAGTGGAATAGCTCATATCATTGCATATGTGTGTGGGGTAACTTTTGCATGGAGAGCACTTATTAATGCCCGGGACCAGGCAGTGACTGCAGTCATGTGAAAAATCTAACATTAAGGCAATTCCCAGACTTAGAGATGAGACTTCACTGTGTGCAGTGAAAGTGCAGAATTCCTCTGAAAAGTGTCTTGCCCATGCCACTACACACTAACCTATATGTTGCATTAGGAGGCACATGCCGAGTCTGCACCCACTCCACCAGTCAAGCGTATCTCTGTTACCTCACAGAATGGAGTCCCACCATGCACCTAGCATGGACCTCATGCATGCTCTTAACTCCTTTTTTTCTGTATCTTGTGACAAGGCCATAGATCTCTAACGTGAGTTTGTATCCGGTTATTAGATGGAGACAGGGATGGATGGATGCCTGCTAGGGATAGAGACAGACAACGACCCCCTCTCTACCGGAGGACCCATCATCTTACCAGGTACCACGCCTAATGACTGGTTGCTTTGGGTCTTGAACTTGTACTTGGTTATGCTAAGCAACTACACTCCTCTTCCTTGTCTTGTAAGTTAACCATTTTGTAGTGGGGTTACTTCATACCCCGAAGTGCTTTACAGATTCAGGTTCCTTTGATACGCCAGAACCAACATGCACCCCTTTGAAGAACTTCAGAACAGCCTTAAAACAGTTAATGTAATCTTACTGAACAAATGTGGCATAACTGTTCAATATGAACAACGTCTTTCTCTCTAAACTAACTACTGTAGTGTGGCTGCCCAGGCATACCTCAATGAGGCAAGAGCCCATCTTAGCATTCTCCATGGCATGGATGTCTCTGAAAGTCCCAGTGCCTTTAGTGGACTGCAAGGCACAGGAGTCCCAATACCTCCAACCACGAGCAGGAACTGAACTAACCAAAATTTGCTACCAAGGGCACCTGGATCTTAGCCTTCTCCCTTTTTATAGCACAATTGGGCTAGCTAGGACTAAAAAAGCCCAGAAACAGATTACAATGGTTAACCCTTTCTACCAGCCCAGGTCAGCTGCTAACTAGCTAAAGCTAACATATTTCAACCTGCATACGTATATGCGAAATAATCACATTACAGCAATACATAGCAAGGGTTCAACAGAGCTCCAAGTAATCCAGTTTATGCAGGCTGAAGAAGATGCAAAAACACTTATGTTCCAGATGACATCAGACTAGCAATTCAAAGATATCCTGCAAACAGGGCAAATAGCAACAGTATTTAGTCACGTCCTCTTCACCCCTACTACTGTGGGACATACGAGTTCCCTTTTAAATCAGAGATTACATAACTGAGTAAGAGGCTGTAATGTAAAGCGCTTTAAATGAAGAGCCTAGAACCGTTCATCTTATATATTAAGTTTCATATCGCAATACATATGCAAACGCTCTCTAGCTGTCATCTATGGTGTCACATGATTATCCACAATACCCAGTTGTGCATATACATTTCCATGTTCAGAATTTCCAATAGGCATTGGTCACATAGGCAGCAAGCCCCTGGCGTTATTTGCTCTAAATGTATTTAAACCTATTATGATGACATCATGTATATACAAAGAAGAAATCCATTCTAGAAGATAGTTTCTCTGAATCTCCATACCAATAAAGATATTGATTTTTACTCCTATTCTACCTTCTGTGCTGCTGCAGAGACTAAAGAGATTACATTATAAGTATGTCCCTATATGTTTTTATTACCTACTCCTAATCGCACAAATTTAGGGCTTCAGTGCTGCATTCTTGAGTGAAGTTCAATAAATGTAAAATGCATGAAGAGCATTTTATTTAAAATTGCTTTACTCTACTCAATTACAGGCCAATTAGCTTTTTTTAATGTTAAACTGACCCACACGAGTTAAAATATACCAGAAATGTGCTTTAAAAAAAGGTGGTCCCCCTGTGTTTCAGATATGGATAAGCAAAATTGAGAACTCCTGCCCCAAGTTTCAGCAAAAAAAACGAGAGATTTTAGTGAAATGTCATCATTTTGCCAAAATGTTTTGGAGTCAATAGAGAAGGGGGAAGTCCAGAAGTCTTTGGTGGTTTTCAAGGCTGCATGGTCTTTAAATAGCCACTGAGGCACTTTAGGCTTTGTAGAATACTTTGCTCCCCTGCCAGCCACTGTGGTTCCCCCAACCTGCCTGTGCATCAGTACAGGACACATGAGTCAGTGGGAGGAACCAAAGAATCCGGCAGGGGAGCAAATATGCAATGCATCCAATAGTCAAATACAAACAAATTCAACTTGAGAACTTCCTGATGCAAGTAAGTTGGGACAGGCACATTTTTTTAAGTGTAGCTTCAGCCAAAAAAATATTTTTTACATTTTTTGGATAGCATAGAGAAGGGTTAACACCCCTGTATCATTTGTTTTGCCGTCTGTGCCCCCGCTCAGAAGATTTAACCTCACTTTCTGTCCCTATGACAATTGGATTTCGAAAGATTTGGGTTGTTGTGGAAACAAGGATTGGTGATATAACTTCAGTGGGGACACCTTTTTCCCCATGATAACTCTTACAGGATTGAATTTCCCTTATTAGGGTAGATTTCATCCCACTTCCTGTTGTCTCCCTCCGTTTGTAAGTAGGAGTTATTTGTAAGTTGGACATTTGTAACCCGGGGTCCGCCTGCACATGAACTAATAAAAAAAGATAAGTATACAGTGGCGGGCAGTGGTATTTTTTTTTGGGGGGGCGACTCTGGAGTACTTACCCCATCTATGGTGGGTAGCGCTTCTCCCGGGCTTCACCGGCAGCTTCCCCTACTCTCCACGGGCATCACGGCGGCGGCGGCTTCCGTTTCTTCCCTCCTCCTCGGCTGCCAATTGGGACTCTTCTCTTTTTTGGCCAATCGGAAAATGGGTCTCAGACCTGCTACTGATTGGCCGGATTGAGGATCAGCGGTTCAAGAGCGAATATTCATTCGCTGTTGTAACACCTGGGTGGGCTCGTAGCGCAATGCTCTGTGCCCGGAGCCCATCCTATTTTGAGCCTCTGTCTCTAATCAGGTGCTTCAAAAAAAAAAAAAAAACCCAGCTGCTGTAATTCATGCGCCTGGCGTCCTGAAAGCGGTCCAGCGCATGAATAGGGGGTGGCGGTCGTGGATAGAGGGGGCAGTGCCCCTAAGTGTATTCATGATTATTTTACAGGCGACCTATTGGGCAAAAAAAAAAAAAAAAAAGTATATTCACACTTCAGTCAACTTATTTGGTAACTGTATAAGTTGAGATACACCGAAACGTTGGTGGGCGAAACATAGCGGCCAAAAACGGTGTTATTGGCATTTTGCCGATAAGAGAAAAAAGGTGCCGATAACAGCGCTGAAAATGCACACGATTTTACTATGCTTGTGGTGTGTTTTTCATAGGTCATGGGACTCAAAAACCACTTTACAAACTTAAAACAGATAGGTTATTCATGCGTTCTCAATGCATTTTAAAATGGTTGTAAACCCACATGTAAAAAAAAAAAAAAAGAAAACCTGCAAGACAAAGGCATAATGAGTTAGTATTATGTAATACTCACCTGAGATCAAAGCCCCCGCTGTGGTGCCCGTACACAGCACCGGCCGGCGACATTTCTCCCCAGAGTTACTTCCGGGTATCATGGCTCCGGCGCTGTGATTGGCCGGAGCCGCGATGTCACTCCTGCGCGGGAGCCGCCGGTAACGGCATACTCACTGTAGCAAACGGCACGTACGTACTGTTTGCTTCAATGTGCATGTGCCGATGACGTCGGCACATGCAGATACAGGGGACATCTCCTAAACCATGCAAGTTTAGGAGATATCCGGGGTAGCTACAGGTAAGCCTTATTATAGGCTTACCTGTAGCAAAAAGTGGATTGTAAGGGTTTACAACCACTTTAACAAGGTGTGTTTTTGGTGCGTTTTTTTTAACTGACCAAAAATTCAGCAAGCAGGATTTTTAACACCACAACGGAACCTCAACGGACCAGTGTACAGAGATAGGGATACATTTTTCTTGAACTTTTCTTGCACTAAAAAACGCACCAATAATGGCTGACAAATTCATATTCATTCAAATTCATGATATTAGATAGTCAAATACAATACAATTCTATAGAAATATATATTAAAAAAAAAAAAAAAAGTCACTTTTGGTTATTGGACAAGAAGTGCATCCTGCATTCTCGGTACCAAAATTCCATTCGGTGCACCTCTAGTATAATTCATGCTTCTTATACAGATAGCCTATTGGCTAAAAATAACTGCATAGTGACAGTCACTTTAAAAGTAGAAGTAAACCTTGATTGACCTTTAGTTTGCTCCTCCATAGATACAGTGCAATCAGTGAGCATTTGCACCCTAGGACAGGAAGTGTGTTATTGGAAGGATCAGAGAGAAAATGAAGAAACAAAAAAAGCCTGGGGATAAAAGGAGTACAGCCAACACATCTTATGATTGGTACACTATAATAAACAAAAATCCAAAAAGGGGGAGAGCAGCCTACCAGATATAACCGAACAATTACTATGGGACGGGAGCAGAAAGCCAAAAAATGCAGAAACAAAAAAAAAAAAAAAAAAAAAAAAGTGGGGAAGGTTGACTTTGGCTCAACCTTCCCCACCGATCTCATTAATAATAAAATAAGGATTATAATTGACACATGTCCAAAAAAATGATTGAACCAATCCCTGACTCATATAAAAGATGGGTTCCCCTAAGCGGACTTTAACGGAACTTTTAAAAGGTTATAAGTAGTGAAAAAGTATAACAAAATTTTAAAAGTAGCAAATTTTTATTTGAAGACAAAATATATTAGAACATTGTATACATAGAATTCAACGAAACATTAGCATATTAGAAAAAATCATTATTGTCACCATACGGTGAGTTTATGCAGAAGCTCTTTTCACACCCAACGCGTTTCGGGATATAAAGTATTTTAGTCCTTCAGGGGTGTAGAAGAAAAGAGAGATTCATCTAGGGTAATTAAAATGTAGAATGATAAGTAAATTACCACAACATGTAGATATATACAGTAATCCACTTGAAGTTAAATAATCGACAGATCACTTACATAGTATTGGAAGATGGAGTACATTATTAGTATGTTTCGTTAAGTTGCTTTAAAAACTTGAAGTTGAGATAGCATTGGACATTAATGCTGGTAGGGTTGCTGTCCCTTTAACACCATAATTATCGTAGGATAATGTCACTTAATAGTAACCTTATTCAGGGGGTGTGTCTCCCCCCCCCCCCGGGAGCCTCTAATTGATATAGCAAAAATTGGAAATAAAAATAAAAATTATAAATATATAGTATGAAGCGTAAAATAAAATGAAAAATGTTATGTAAATACCGTATATCAAATGTAGATTGGGACGAGTATAGTAGAAGGTGATTACCAATCAGGTTGATAACTAAAAACAAAACAATATATAGGGTTGTATGGTGTTGTATTGCCAAGAATCATTTCTTTAGACTCATTTCAATTTTTTCTTTACTCGTAGGGATTCCTTTTTTTGCCTCAGTATACTACTCTGGCCGATACGCATCCGTGGAAAACGGGGGGGGGGGGGGGGGGGAGACACACCCCCCCTGAATAAGGTTACCATTAAGTGACATTATCCTACGATAATTATGGTGTTAAAGGGACAGCAACCCTACCAGCATTAATGTCCAATGCTATCTCAACTTCAAGTTTTTAAAGCAACTTAACGAAACATACAATAATGTACTCCACCTTCCAATACTATGTAAGTGATCTGTCGATTATTTAACTTCAAGTGGATTACTGTATATATCTACATGTTGTGGTAATTTACTTATCATTCTACATTTTAATTACCCTAGATGAATCTCTCTTTTCTTCTACATCCCTGAAGGACTAAAATACTTTATATCCCGAAACGCGTTGGGTGTGAAAAGAGCTTCTGCATAAACTCACCGTATGGTGACAATAATGAATTTTTCTAATATGCTAATGTTTCATTGAATTCTATGTATACAATGTTTTAATATATTTTGTCTTCAAATAAAAATTTGCTATTTTTAATATTTTGTTATACTTTTTCACTACTTATAACCTTTTAAAAGTGCTGTTAAAGTCCGCTTAGGGGAACCCTTCTTTATATGTATCTGTATATTGGATGTGGCACTGCCCTTTTAAACCTAGGGGGGCTGATCACCCCTTATTTTGTAACCAATCCCTGACTGGTATCTTTATTCATACTTATTATAAGCACATAACCAACAAATAACACAATTTAAAAAACTCCACCCGTCATATTCCCAATAATTCATCATACTATCAGAGTCAAAATATATTTATATAATGTAAACTTTATATATATCCAGAGCACAGAAAACCCATAAGGGTATACTATCAAACAGGGACTAATTAGGCTGCTATGGGAGCAGGTGTATTTCCATGTGGATGTCCCACTGTCAAGATACTCTCTCATTGCAATAATTAAAAATGGTACAAACCAATGAATGTAGTTTGTACCATTAAATGGAGCGCATTCGGCGCAGTACAAATCCCATATCAAATCAAAATCAAATACAATGATATTCCACTGTGGCAGTGATGTGGTCCAGAGGGGGAGTGTGGGCTGATTGACCTACACAGTCGATGATGCTTGTGCAAGACTCCACTCAAACTCCCTCACACTTGCCACTTGGAGAAGAGCCTCAAATACAGGGGGATTCCTTTATAATGCAGTGTAATGATCTATAGGCAATTTGAGAGTCCAATATTATAACATCTAGGCATCCAATCCCTGTGTTCTATAGACAATTCGAGAATCAATGTTCGAGCATATAGACATCCAGTTTGTGGTTCAAAGGAGGAGATATGGCCAATACAAGTATTCCACATTCTAGCAAGTCTACGGATAACTGCCATACAGTCCACTTAAGGCCTTAAGCATCCTCCCTTACACAGGTAGCAATGCATTTTCAAAAGACATACATAGGGCTACAAATCCTGTACGTATAGCAGTCCAAGGACACCTACTCAGGCAGAATATTCCATACATCCATAAATAGCCAGAACATAATCGGTATGTTCATAATATTAATATACTTATCAGTTCCCCATATCGGTGGTCTGGAATTCAGGGTGCATCACGGGCTTGCTATGCCTCATATATGCCTGTAATATATTACAGTTTGGTTCTGGTTTTAGGTTTAGATATATCAGAAAAGACTGTGCAGTTACAGCAGGTTGATTGCAACAGCATATAAAGCGTATCTACTTTTGGCTATCCTTTCATATACCTGTGGTTAGAAGCACGCATTAGACCAAAAGCAAATGCGGCAGACCTTTTTTTTTTTTTTTTTTTTTTTACAAATTTATTAACAAGGTGGCATACAACACTTCCAGGTAATATAAAAGTAGAAATACCCCATGGTACAGAGTGCGACCATAGACAACCAATAAGGAGGCTTACAGTACAACATAGTAACATGAAATCCAAAACATATGCAGGTTTGGTGGACCGATTATAAAAGAACAGAACTAAATGAAAGCCAGGATATGGATCCCATTGAATAAAGGTAATATAAAACATAACAGCAAAAAAAAAAAAGGAGCATATGTAAAACAAGGGAGCACCACCCAGGTTTTAGAATGTTAATAGAAAAAGAAGGGAAAGTAGAAAAAAATTGAAAGGAGTAGATATAGAAAAAGGAAAATGGGGGGATACCATTTTATACAAAGTTTTAGTAATATTGCAATCATTACAAATGCTATTCATCAAACAATTATTAAAATAAAGAAGTGTGATGCAACTATTCAGGGCTTTTTTCCCTCAAACAATAGGTGCTGGAACTCAACCACGACCTCCCAAAACCCCTCCCCTCACACACACCCTCCAAATCACATCAAATAGTGGGTGTTTTCACAAACAGTGGGAGGGTCTTAAAGGGGCATTAAATACCAGGATTGCATTACAGAGTGCAGAGTTCAGGGGGGTTACACACAGAGTGCAGAGCTGTCTGTAAACACAGAAACCAGACTTCTGTGTTTACAAGTGATTGTAGTGAGCAGGCACCAAAGGGTCTGAGCCAGAGGTGGTGAAACTGAGTTCCACCAAGTTCCCCCTGAAAAAAAGCCCTGCAAGTATTTATCCGCTCAGTTTCCTTGCACGGTTATCATTAATTCTGGTCTGTGATGGTAAATGTTTTGCAGCTCAATATCTGCATGGGGCTCGGTCCCGTTACTGACCCTGTGGGGTTCTCAGAACTGTTGTGGGTACGTAACCTCACGTGGAAAGAGTTGTGGGCAAAATTATTATAATGCCAGCCTGTGGCTAGGCATCATGGGAAATTTAGTCACAGAAAGAAAGAGGAAATTATGTAATGCTGCAGCCAAGTCCCTCCTCCAGGTATTCAAGTATACATTTGATTTTCTATTTCTCAGGCTGGTAAAATACTAAATTGAAATGCAATGGATGGGCAGGAGTACAATAGTGATTGTTAGGTCAGTAATCCCAGGGTCTAAACCAGGACCATTTTTAAAGCAGGGCAAAAGGGGCAGATGCCCTGGGCCCCATACCTGCCAACTATTCCAGTTTAAATTCCCTTATCCCTTGAAGTTTTAGTCCCGTGCTGTGTCCCAATATCTCAGTGTAAAGTTCTGTTGCTGCTGCCCAGCTCTGCCCTATTTCCATGTACAGATGACTCACCTACAGACCCTGTGTTTACATGTAAAATAACCTGTATTGATATGTAAATTGCAATAGTAATATGTAAATAGAGGCAGCATTCAAATGTATATCATGTTCCCCTAAAGTCATATCTACCATCACTTCTGCTGAATGCTGCCCACTGGGGAGGTAGAGGAGCATGCTTGAAAGTCCTGCCTACAACTGTAGTCATTAAGCCTAACATCAGCCTGTTCTGCAATGGTAAATTGGAGGTGGAACCCTTTTTCAAAAGAACATGGTACCACAGCACCCTGAATTTTGGTGCATGTGAATACGCACATCTCAGCTGATGCATGAGGGTGTAATGAACAATTAATGGCACTTCTGTGTATCCGCTAGGCAGCATGTTTCAGTGGTGTCAGGAAAGCGATTTTGCATGCGTTCCCAACACACACAAATGTGAACGCAGGCTAAATGTCTCAGTGTAAATCTTCTCATTACATTGGGGCTTGGTGTACAATCCTTTCATTCAAACTAGTGGCCAGTGTGAGGGTCCCCCTTACATTGGTTGTCAGTGTAAATCCCTCTTTAGATTGGTGGTTACTGTGAATGCTCCTATTACATTAGTGGTCAGTGTAAATCCCCATTATATTGGGGGCCAGTGTAGAAAATCTTTTATATTGGTAATCGTTAAAAAAAATCCAAACTTGTGTTTGTGGTCAGTTTTGAATCCTCCCTTACATTGGTGGTCCATGTAGAAGCCCCCTTTAAATTGGTGGTGAGTGTAAATCCCCCTTACATTGGTGGCCAGTGTAGAAATCCCCTTTTATTGGCTGATGATGTAAAATCCTCCATTAAATTGGCTGTCAGTGTAAATTCTTCATAACATTGGTTATCAGTGTACATTTCCCTTTACATTGGAGGCAAGTGCAGAATTGACCTTACACTGGTGGTCAGTGTAAATCTCCCCTAACATTGGTGATCAGTGTAGAGGTGTCACCTTACATTGGTGGCCAGTACAAATCTCCTCGACAATAGTTGTCAGTGTAAATTCCCCCTTACATGGAGGTCATTGTATATTCCCCCCTTACACTGATGGTTGGTGTAAATGCTCTTTGACACATTAGTGTCAGTGTAGAAATTCCCCTTCTATTGGTGGTTGGCATAAAATCCTGTTACATGGTGGTCAGTGCAAATTCCCCTTTACATTGATGGCCAGTGTAAATCCCCCCTCACATTGATGGTCATTGTAAAATTCCCCATTACATGCCAAAGATTTCCAGCTTTGCTCTACACGATTCTGAATTTGTCAAGTGTACTGCCTCCCAACTAATCCCGTCCCCCTACCATTGCCACTGATCCCATCAACCCCCCAGCATTGCCACTGATCCCAGGAGTTCTTGGATTCCTAGGAGTTTTCTGTCTATTGATGGGTCCCCTCACCTCCCCAGTCCATGGTGTGCAGGCAGTGAGGTGATTATCTGCTGTAACCTTTAGCAACCAGTGAGCAGTAATGCTGTGCACTAACCTCTTGCAACCAATCATTTAGCGGTAAGGATATGCAGTAACCTCTAGGAACCAATCAGTGAGTGGTATAGATGTACAGTAACCTCTAGCAATCAGTGAGCAGTATTGATGTACAGTATTCTCTAGCAACCAATCAACAAGCCGAAGTCATGTGCTGTAACCTCTAGAAAATAAACAGTGAGCCATAATATGTGCTGTAACCTCTAGCAGCCAGTCAGTGAGCGGTAATGATACACTGTAACCTCCGGTAACCAATCGCAATCGCTGCCTAAACTGATTCAGTAAACTGATTTTGAGTCTAGCTGCTATTTATTGTATGTCTCAAAGCATGTGGAGAGCAAAACTGCATGGAAAAGGGGCCCAAGAAAATGTTTGCCCAGGGTCCAGTCAATATTAAAGAAAGCCCTGGTCTAAACTAAGGCTAAAATTTACACCCACCTCCATTCTAAGACCATTCTATCTACCATGTAAAAGAAAAGATATCTATACATTAATGTGAAGCTGCTCCAGTCATGTGACCAGCTTCCAACTCCAGTGTAGAGAAGGCACAGCCAACAGGTGCCCCACAGTAAGCCTATGAGTGACGGAATCAACCAGGCTCTTTAGCCATTGTTGCTGCCTCTCCTCTACTCTAAATCCAGAGCTGGGAACCGATTATGTGACTGGACTGGAACAGCTTCAGAATAGGCAATTATAAGCATCTTTTCTTTTACTGGGTAGATAGAACAGTCTTAAAATGGAAGTGGTAGTAGGTTTTGCCTTAGTTAGAATGTGGCTGGAATTCCACTTTAAAAACCATCAGCCATTTATGTAGCAGATGTTACTGTAAACAGGACAACAGCTCATTTATCAAATGCCGACTTCTAGTGCCCACTTCAAAAACTCTCTTCTACCCCATGGAGGTGGCAAGAAAAACACAGCTATGTAAGAGAAAAGAAAAGCCAGTCCCACTGTATATCAAAGGGGCTTCAGAGCACAGTTGGAATCAAAAGGTAGATGGGAAAAAAATCCCAACCATGTGGCAATGGAAGTTAACAGGGCTAAGGTTTCTACAGGGAAAAAATGTAATTACATTGGCTGAACTTTATTGACCAAGGCCTGTTTTTGAACTTTGACAACAGCTTCTGTTACAGACTGTGAAAAAAAAAAAAAAATTACAGTAGTGTAACAGCAAATTGAACAAAGACAACATCAATATGCTTCCTGCCATTCCATCATCCATTAAAAATGCCTTTACTGGTCATTCTGCATTTATAAATGTATAGACACAAGTGATAAAAGTAATTTATCAGCGAAGGGAAGTCAAGAAGGTTTTCTGGTGATTTTTAGAAATTAGTAGGCACTTTGTGGCATTTCTTACTTTTAAATGCCTCACACATACATGTTTTTTTTTCTCCCCTGATCACCATGCTCCAGGGGAGGAAAAGCAGTGTTAAACGCGGCTTTAGGCAGGTTGTGTAATGCCGCGTACACAGGGGCGGACTTTGACGGACTAGGTCTGGCGGACTGACGGACTTTCCGAATGAACGGACTTGCCTACACACGATCAAAGTCCGACGGATTCGTACGTGATAACGTACGACCAGACTAAAACAAGGAAGTTGATAGCCAGTAGCCAATAGCTGCCCTAGCGTCAGTTTTTGTCTGTCGGACTAGCATACAGACGAGCGGACTTTTCGACCGGACTCGAGTCCGTTGGAAAGATTTGAAACATGTTTCATTTCTAGGTCCGTCAAACTTTTGGGGAAAAAAAAAGTCCGCTGGAGCCCACACACGATCGAATTATCCGACGGACTCCGGTCCTCCGGACCAAGTCTGCCGTAAAGTCCGCAGCATTAGGCACATCATGCGCTTGGGCAGTCATTCATTCCATTGGCCAGATTCTGGCTATTGGAATGCATGCATACTCAAGCACACAAAGGCCTGGTTCACACCAATTCATTTTTTAGTGAGTTTTCAGTTTTTCAGAAACAGACTACAATTCATTTAACATGGTTTCCTATGGATGTATTTCACATCTGTGCATTTTATGGAAAGGGCCAGGGACTTTTTGCTGGTTTTTGGTTCCATAGACGTCAATGGATCAAAAGCGTGTATTGAAAAAAAAAAAAAAAAAAAACACACGCAAAATGCACATGCAATATGCAAACTGCAACCTGCATAAGTGTGAATCAGGCCTAACCGCACCTAGCACTTCAGCACATTTAGATGTGCTTCGGTGTCTCAAGATGCGCTTGTGGTGAAATGCTACTTTCCTAAACAAGCTGGCCCTGGGCTTTATTTCTGCTTCTAGATACCCCTGTGAATGAACATATAGGCTAACAGAGGGGCATTTAGGCCTGGTTTAAAACTATGCATTTTTTAGTGTGTTTCCAGTTTTTCAGAAACACACTACAGTCCATTTAACATGGCTTCCTATGGGTCATGTTCACATCTGTGCATTTTATGGAAAGGGCTAGGGACTTTTCTGGTTTTTGGTTCTATAGACTTCAATGGATTAAAAAAGCAAAATGCACCTGGAATATGCAAACTGCAACCTGCATAGGCGTGAACCAGGCCCAAGAGGCAGAAAAAAAAAAAAAAAAAAAAACAACTCAAACACCCTTAAAAGTGGCATTTTTGATGCCCTTTCTGCATGAGGCATAGTATTTTAAAAATGGAGTAGAAGTTCACTTTAAATGAACCGGTCATCGAAAAGCCTACAGAGACAGTAATACACTCAAACATTAAAGAACCAACTGAAAACACAAGTAATGTTCCTGGTGCTTTCCCTTTGTTCTCCATGGCCCATCACTGGTCTTTTTCTGGCTTGAATGATACCCAGCAATATTCAACCCACTGCCTCTGAGCCCAGGGTGTCAGGGACCCATTCCCTGGGGGCAGCTCATCAAACTGTTCAGAGCTTACAGAAGAATGCCTATGCCATTACATTGACAGAATAGGAGTAGTAAGAGGACCCTGTGTGTCAGGTGGTTGGACTGAAGAGAAAGGAAAAAATAAAATATTATATATAAACAAAAAAGTTAAAAAAATATATATACAGAGGAGGGAGATAAAGAAAATTGGCTTTAGATGTTGGTATAGGTAGACGTCCAGGATCATAGTGCAAAATGTGTATAGGGGCCCCTTACATCTCATGCAAACCTTTCAAAAAGTCCTACAGTATGTAAACCTTTAATAAAAACTAGACATAAAAGCAATCCCATTAACCAAGTGCTGACAGCTTGAACCGGCATTAGCCAAAATACAGGAGTTACTGGATCTCATTATCGCGTGGCAAGAACCACTAGTCCAGCCAAGGTGCACCCACATACCGGTGCTCACAATATGCTAGCAGTCTGACTGAAGAAAACAGTTTCTTTTAGGAAAATATGAAAGGTGTTAAAAAGAAGGTATTCATATTTCTCTAAAAACTGAATAAATGTAAAAGATTAATGAGAGCTTTCACATTTGTCATGTGCTTTGCATTTGCATTAGTAAACCTGCTAGGTGCCCTTTTGGTAGCTAGAACATCTCAAAAAGGGGGGGGGGGGGGGATACAAACAACTTTTTAAACTTTCTCAAATACCAACATATTCATTTACAGAAAGTTATAGCAGAAAAAATTAGGTTACATTGGTGGGGTCTACTTTCCAAAAAAAAGTGGGGCATTCCTACCGTTCTGGCATTTTTATTTTATAGGTTTTATAATAGAAAAAGAAATTAAAGGGATACTAAAACACACTGTTTAATTTACATTGCCCCTTCTATTTCTTTATGTGGATTATGGCTCTAATTATTTTAATAAAACACACACTACTTTTTTCCTAATTGATATACAGCTGTCACATGACCTAGCTCTTTCCCAGCCTGTCTGCAGGGGAACATAAGCAAGAGGAGCTTCTAGTCCTCCGCTGCTGGTCACAGGTTCTTTAACCACTTCAATACCGGGCACTCTCCCCCCTTTCTGCCCAGGTCAATTTTCAGCATTCACTTTTTAAATGACTATTGAGCAGGCATGCAACACTGTACCCAAACAATTTTTATCATTTTGTTCCCACAAATAGAGCTTTTTGGTGGTATTTGTTCACCACTGGAGATTTTATTTTTTGCTAAATAAAAGACCAAAAACTTTGAAAAATAAAAGTTTATTGGTTTGTTATAAAATTTTGGAACTAGTGAAGGAGAAAAACGTGCTTGATGGGCACCGATGAGGCTGCACTGATAGGTGGCACTGATGGGGAGGCACTGGCAGGCATTACTGATGGGCACTGATTGGCATCAATTATGGGCACTGATTGGCATCTCTGGTGGTCATCATTGGTGGTCCTGGGTGGGCATCTTCTGGGGGCTGCACTGTGTAATCAGTGCAGACCCCCCCCATCAGGAGAGCAGCCGATCAGCTCTCCTCTACTCGCGTCGATCACGTGGTAAAGATCCTCTTTACCTAGATCAGAGCTGCGGTGTGTCAGACGTGGGCGCACGCTGGCTCTTTATCCTACTGGACGTCATGACGCCCAGTCAGCATAACTGAACCACTTCCCGGCCGTCATTCTGCTATAGGCCGGGCGGGAAGTGATTAAAAAAAAAAAAAATCTATAAATTAATCTACGTAATATCACACCCCATTGTGTTTATCTGGCCAGTGGGCATGGATGAGGGAGGGATGGAGTGGGCTGTAATTTACCACTGTGTATACGCCCACAGATAAAAGTGATAAAAGTGGTCTCTGTGGCGGATTCACAGCAAGATCACTTTTATCAGCGGCGGGAGAGGGCTCCCGGTGCCCTCCGCCACTTACCGGAGCTGTCGGTCATGGCGGAGGCGATCGGGTCCTCTCCCTGGCCTGGTATGGAGACGAGTGAGGGGAAGATGGCCCCACCTGTCTCCATACCATTGCAGGGCGGAAGCGACGTCAAAACGTTACTTCCCCCCATAGCTCTTAAAGCAACATCTTTTTTTTTATTGCATTTTTGCATAAATATGAGATCTGAGATCCCAGATCTCATATTTAAGAGGTCCTGTCATGCTTTTTTCTATTACAAGGGATGTTTCCTTGTAATAGGAATAAACGTGAATTTTTTTTTTTAGAACAGTGTAAAAAGAAAAAAAGAAAAAAAAAAAAAAAAAAATGTTCATTCACAAGGTAAAAAAGAAAAAAAAACATTTTTTAAACGTGCCCTGTCCCGCCGAGCTCACGTGCAGAAGCGAACACATACATGAGTAGCGCCCGCATATGAAAACAGTGTTCAAACCACACATGTGAGGTACCACCGTGATCGGTAGAGCGAGAGCAATAATTCTAGCACTAGACCTCCTCTGTAACTCAAAACATGCAACCTGTAGAATTTTTTATCCATTGCCTATGGAGATTAAGGGTAAAAGTTTGTTGCCATTCCACGAGCAGGCGCAATTTTGAAGCGTGACATGTTGGGTACCAATTTCCTCAGCATAACATTATCTTTCACAATATATAAAAAAATTGGGCCAACTTTACTGTTGTCTTATTTTTTTAATTCAAAAAAGCGTATTTTTTCCCAAAACAATGCGCTTGTAAGACATCCACGCAAATACAGTGTGGCAGAAAGTATTGCAAGAACCGCCATTTAATTTTATTCTCTAGGGTGTTAGAAAAAATATATATATGTTTGGGGGGTTCCAAGTAATTTTCTAGCAAAAAAAAATAACCCCCAAAAAACACTGTTTTTAATTTGTAAACACCAAATCTCAGAAAGAGGCTCTGTCCTTAAGTGGTTAAGATATACTGTAGATACTTGATTTTTGGTGTACATTGTGAAAGATCTTAAAGAGGTTTTATGGTGGACTGGAGGATTGGGATATAAACACCAGATCATTGAATAACCTACTGAGGATGCGATTCGTTGAGCGCATGACCTTTTGCAAAGAAAAAAAATGTCAATTAGGTCTTGTGAGTGATCCAATTCACTAAAAAGCATGACAGGTGCCAGAATAGGATGCTATGTCAGTGGAGAAGATTACAGTTTATACTCACATGTGATCTGTGGGATTTGATTTAGTCTAAGGCACCGTTATTCTCTTTTATGTTATACAAGTTTTTGTAAAAAATTATTCTTGTGTAAAATTCTATATGGGTTAGTGCCCCCAATTTTTTTCCCCTTTATATGGTGGGTCATCATAATTTTGATCGATGGCTTTAAACATAGCTTAGCCTAATTGTAATGCGGCCTGGGTTGATGCAGATATCCCTGAGACTTTATATTCACCTCTAGGTCTATACTGCTGTTGGCCAAAAGATATAATTAATCCAGACCGTGTGACCACATCCATTTCATGTGTGGGATTTAACACCGGTGGCAGCTGGACCAACAGCCTTGTACATAGCAGGAGGTAACTAGTAGCATTTCAAATTATACTAAGCTTAAATAAATATGTAAAAAAAAAAAAAAAAAACTTAAAGTTGTACTTAAGTTTAGAAAGAAAAAAAATTGCCTTTGAATAGTTTTTTCTCTTGTAGGAGACATTTTCTTGGCTTTTTATAAATGTTTTTTTTTTTTTCAACAAAGATGAGCACAGCGGCTGTCAGAATAAAAATAAAAAAAGTTGTTGCATCTGATCGAATGCAGTCACTGTTCAGCCAATAATTTTCTTGTTCCTTCAGAGGAAAAAAAATTTAAGCCGATATAGCAGGTATTGGCTGAAATTCAAATCGTCAATAGCAACCTTAAGAGGTAAGTTGGCAAGTTATAACAAGTGCTCCTACACCCCCTTGCAGTTAATTAGTTCTGCTTTAAAGCAGAACTAAAGTAAAAGCATCAAAAACAAATAAATCCTCTCTCTAACAATTGCTATAAACAATGCAGACTTCACACCAGACCATCCCCTGTTGCAGCTTCTAGCAGCCCAATGTGACACATTTAAAAAGAGACATATGGCCAAAGCGGTTTTGGTCATACTTCTTCTCATGTGGGTCACAGGAGTGTACTTCGTTGTGCTCTCTTGTGACCTAGAGACAGAGCCGTCACAGTGCCACTCCAGACTCTGGAGGGATCCAGACAATAATGTCAGGATCCACTTAGATACCTTACAGGCAGCTGGCTCGCCGCTGACAGACTGAACCAGCCACTCCTGACAGCTGATGGAAACATCAGCTGCAGTGCCGACATCGTGGGACTCCAGGTCAGGAAAGTGTCCTATTGTTAAAAGCCAGCAGCTGCAGTATGTGTAGCTGCTGGCTTTTAATTTTAAATTTTTTGCCGGAACACCGCTTTAAAGTGATTGTAATGCCGCGTACACATGAGTGGACTTTCCGGCAAACTTTTCCGGTGTACCGGAGTCCATCGGACAATTCGATCGTGTGTGGCCTCCAGCAGACTTTTTTTTTCTCAAAAGTTTGCCGGACTTAGATTTGAAACTGTTTCAAATCTATCCGACAGACTTGAGTCCGGTCGAAAAGTCCGCTCGTCTGTATGCTAGTCCGATGGACAAAAAGCCACGCTAGGGCAGCTATTGGCTACTGGCTATCAACTTCCTTGTTTTAGTCCGGTCGTACGTCATCACGTACGAATCCGTCGGACTTTGGTTGATTGTGTGTAGGCAAGTCCGTTCATGCAGAAAGTCCGTCGTAAAGTCCGCCGGGCAAAGTCTGCCGTAAAGTGCGCTCGTGTGTACGCAGCATTAGGGTTCATTTTTTTCTTTTTATATATAAACATACATATAATACTTACCTCAACTGTGCAGCTTATTTTGCACAGAGTGGCCCAGAACCTGCTCTTCTGGGGTCCCCCAATGGCTCTCGTGGCTCCTCCCCACATCAGATAACTAACCCCCTAGGAGAAGCGCTCTCCAGAGGGGGTTACACTCCTGAGTCCAGCATTCAGCGTCCATAGCCGCCGAATGTATGACTTGGCCCTGCCCCCCGGCGCCCGCGTCATTGGATTTGATTGACAGTAGCGGGAACCAATGGCTGCGCTGCTATCAATCTATCCAATCAAGAGCCGGGAACCCCCTGCAGAGAGACAGCGCGTCCCCGCTGGGTCAAGTTCCAGGGCTCAGGCAAGTAAAACGGGGGGGGGGCTGGTCACTGCCAGGTGTTTTTTCACTTTTATGCATAGGATGCATTAAGTGAAAAAACCCGAAGGTTTACAACCCCTTTAATATAAAGAAGGACACTTACCTGACCAGGGATCCTGCGATGTCGGGCCCCCGAGCCGATTTGTGAATCTGTTTCTGGTGCAGGCGTCGGCATCTTCACTAAGGGACACTGGCAGTGAAGCCTTCAGGCTTCACAGCTGGTTTCCTACTGCACATGCACGAGTCGCATTGCGCTTTCTGAATGGTCCCGCCGTGTTCTGGAACCTGTGTGTGTCCCAGAAGGCAGTGGTGGTGGTGGTGGGGGGGGGGGGTTGGGCTGGAAATACTCTAGGATCACCGTGGTGATATTTGGATATGGGGGCGGGTACCTGTCAAAAAACCAGACACCCCCCCAAAAGAAAAAAAGTGCCAAATGTGGCAGTGGAGAGGGTGCGAACAAGCAAAGATCCTCCTTTTTGGGTGGAGCACCACTTTAAAAAATAGTGGTATTTGCCACAAAACAAACCCCTTCATTTGCTTTCCTCTTCAGAAAGATGGAGTTCAGGCATCATTCAGGGTAAGTAACTGCATCTTGGACCAGAATGCTGGTTCAGGGATGACAGTCATGTAAATACTGGTGTCTATACAGTTCTTGGCTGTGTACCCAAATGTCTGACAAGTCAGCCCTGCTGCATCGACTCATCTTTTGGCTTGTTGCAGTCTGATCTGCCAAGTGTGAAGAGGATGAAGAAATGCTTCTTCCTGCCTGCAGAAGAATGATGATGTATCAATTTAGGCAACGTCTCCATACGGGACTGAAACGAAAGCATTGCTTTTTATTGATGAAAGGCAAAGCTCTGATTTTTAAACACAATAAAAGTTTTTTTTAGTTAGATTTGCTACAGCCCATTTAACATAGTTTCCTATGGAACACGTTCTGTAGCGCAAATCTGCAAAATGCAAAAAGCACTAAAAATGCATAGGTGTGAATCAAGCCTTAAGAAGGCACCTGTGCACTCCCAAGCTGGGCTGTGTGCGCCCTTCGACACACCTACCGCTAGTAAGCCCTGCCCCCACTCCCTCCTCCCAGAAGTCTGACAGTAGCAAGAGTGTATGGCACACAGTGGGGGAGATTTACTAAAACCGGGGGGGGGGGGGGGGGGGGAGGGGCAGTAATCGAGTCTTTTGAACATGTCATTTTTTTCTACAAGTTTTTAGAAAATGTGGAAAGAAAATGAACTTTTTTACACAAAGTTGTCCACTTATACAGTATTTCTAACACATAACATGTACATACCAAAAATTACACCCCAAAATAGATTCTCCTACTCCTGAGTACGGCGATACCACATGTGTGAGACTTTTACACAGCCTGGTCACATACAGAGGCCCAACATGCAGGGAGCACCATCAGGTGTTCTAGGGGCATACATATCAAATCTAAATTTGACTACCTATTACACTTTGAGGCACTGTAGTAGCATGGATGCGAACTGATGTATCATGGATAAGCCATGGATGGGGATGGCTAAGCATGGTTGAGCCATGAATGTGGATGGCTGGGTATGGATGGGATGGCTGGGTATGGCTGAGTTGGGTATGGCTGAGTATGGATGGATGAGTGTGGCTAAGTATAGGTGGCTGAGGATGGATGGATGAGTATTGTCGAGGATGGATGAGTATTGCTGAGTATGGATGGATGGGTGAGTATTGCTAAGCATGGATGAGTATTGCTGAGTTTGGATGGATGGATGAGTATTGCTGAGTATGGATGGATGGATGGATGAGTATTGCTGAGCATGGATGGATGAGTACTGCTGAGTATGGATGGATGCATAGGTGGATGAGTATTGCCGCGCATGGATGAGTATTGCTGAGTATGGATGGATACATGGATGGAGGACTATTGCTGAGTATGGATGGCTGAGCATGGATTGATGGATGAGTATTGCTGAGTATGGATGGATGAGTATTGCTGAGCATGGATGGATGGATGAATATTTCTGAGCATGGATGAGTATGGAATGGATGGATGGATGAGTTTTTCTGAGCGTGGATGGGATGGATGGATGGCTGGAATGGGCACTTGTAAATAAACCGGCGTCATGTCCGCTTCCTCTCTCCCCTCCTAGTACCTACTGGTACAGTGAGAGGGGAGAGATCAGTGCCCACAGCGCTGCTGCATCTGATCTCTCCCCTCACACTGTACCAATAGGTACAGGGAGGGGAGAGAGGAACCGGACGCGACGCCGGTTTATTTACAAGTAATCGCTCAGTCATTTGACGGAGCGATCTAGTGGTAAACGGCCGCTTACAGCGGCCATTTACCGTGATCCTCTGAACCTAGGGGTCACGAATATTCCCGGGTGCGTGCAGCAAGAATAAGCCGACCGCACTGTAGCTGTCTTTCGGCTATGGCCCGGTCGGTGTGTGGTTAAAAACTGACCCCACTAGGCATGAGAGGACAGCTTACTCAGTTTTCTGGCTATGCTGGGAACTCAGCCTACTCTCCTCCAATGCCCCCTTCACTGCACAGCCATTCACTGGTAAGTTTAGTGTGCTGCAGTTTCTCCTCCCTGAGCTCCTTATGCAGCTGAGCACAAAAAGGGAATCATTTTTATTAAAGGGGGAAAAAAAAGGTATGTTTATATATTTTTTTAGATCTATACACAAATGTTTTTGCCTTTCATGTCTATTTTAAACTTAAGAGGGTTCAAATATACTTTAACGGGATTCTTAAAATCCACAGTGCAATCAATACACATGGAAATGCAGATTTTGTATCCCTGCAGGTCTGTCCACACACGTGGGGGATGCACCACTAGGATGTGATCGGGTACTTTTGGAAATAAGAACCTTCTCTGGTCAATGAGTTTGCTGTATTTTTTTTTTTTGGGGGGGGAGCACCTCTATTGTTTATTAGATGATGGGGGACTCCTATAAAACAGAGTCTTTATTACACAATAGCAATTATACTACAATGGAAGAACACCAAGGATTGCATTTTTATTAGAAAGCATAGGAAGAAAACCTATTATTATTTGCACATATAAACACTTCACAGCCATAAAATATGGAATGCGTGAGCAGAAAGTAAAATGTGTAAAGAGCAAAGGAAAATGTAAACATGACATTTTATGCAAAGGTTTTGCTCCAGAAAATTGTTTTATATAAAAAAATAGTTAAAAAGTAAAAGCAAACAGACTATTTTATGTGACCGACCTAAAGGGGAACTGTGGTCTTTCTAATGATGTTTATACGTACGCATAAAGATCAATTTAATGTAAATAATCTTTTCAATGTGTGTTAAATGTAGTTTTTAATTCGAGTATGAAACCGCTTTAGGTTTCTTTTTGCTGTCTGGGTCTATTTGTCATAGAAACAAAACAGAAAAACTAAAAAAATTATAAGATTATAGATCAATGTGGATCCAATAATGTCTAAAGCATGTTTGTCCTGAAGGCCATTGTCACAGGGACAGAAAAGGCTGGGAGATCCAAAATTTGACTTGTCATCAGAATAGAAATAGATGGGGAATAGTTTAATGAGAAAACCAAATGGGACATTAAAAGCAAACAAAAAAAAAAACAAAAAAAGTTACAGGCGTTTTAACTCTTCCCTACTGTATCTGGATGAAATGCTTGGGTATGCATATAAAGTCAGGCATTATCTGCGTTTCATATACACTAGATTACCAAAACTATTGGGATGCTTGCCTTTATACACGCATATGAACTTTAATGGCATCCCAGTCTTAGTCCGTAGGGTTTAATATTAAGTTGGCCCACCCTTTGTAGCTATAACAGCTTCAACTATTCTGGGAAGGCAGTCCACAGGGCTTAGGAGTGTGTCTATGGGAAGGTTTGACTGTTCTTCCAGAAGCGCATTTGGGAGGTCAGGCACTGATGTGGGATGAGAAGGCCCCACTCGGAGTCTCCGCTCATCTCATCCTAAAGGTGTTCTATCAGGTTGCGGTCAGGCCAGTCAAGTTCCTCCACCCCAAGCTCGCTCATCCATGTCTTTATGCACCTTGCTTCTAGGGAACCCTTAAGGTGTCAGCATACCAAGACATTTTGGACAATTTCATGCTCCCAACTTTGAAGGAACAGTTTGGGGATGGTCCCTTCCTGTTCCAACATGACTGCGCACCAGTGCGCAAAGCAAGGTCCATAAAAGACATGGATGAGCAAGGTTGGGGTGGAGGAATTTGACTGGTCTGCACAGAGTTCTGACCTCAACCCAATAGAACACCTTTGGGATGAATTCAAGCCACATCAGTGCCTGACCGCACAAATGTGCTTCTAGAAGAATGGTCAAACATTCCCATAGACACACTCCTAAACCTTGTGGACAGCCTTCCCAGAAGGGTTGAAGCTGTTATAGCTGCAAAGGGTGGGCCAACTCAATATTAAACCCTACGGACTAAGAGTGAGATGCCATTAAAGTTCATGTGTGTTTAAAGGCAAGTGTCACAATACTTTTGGTATTATAGCATACGCATGCTCAGCTGCCTGCCTAGTAGCTCTGCCAATGGTTGTGCCCGATTAAAGTATAACTGAAAGCTAGCACTGTAGGGTGAATGAGTCCCAACAGCTGCCCGCACCCTGAAAACCAGTGGGAAAAGCATTTCTGCCATTTTATAAAAATAAATCTGAGGCAATAAAATACAAAAAAAAAAAAAAAATGTAAAACTATTGGAATACTCAGCAAATGCCTCTGGTGGGATTCAAACCGAAGAACCAATTAAAATGTACTTGATAATTAATGCGAGACTTGCCTCCCTAAATTAAAGTTGGTTAACATTTAACAATCCCTTCCCAAGCAAAATTGATGGAAAAAAAAAAAAAAAACACTTTTTTTTTTTTCGGCCCCACCATTCCAGTCAAGGCCAGAATGACGTGTACCTGGCCCTGACCAGAAGAGGCACCCAGCTGAAGAGGATCAAGATGGTGGTTTGGGACTGCTATATGGTATGCTTTGGTATTTTTGTGGTTTGAGTTGAGTTAAACATTAACACCAAATTGTTATCATAATTGCCCAACTAGGGTCCCATACACAAATAGGATCTGGTACGCGTTATATGCCAAAAGCAGTTTCACCCTGGCAATGAGTTTCAGTATTTAGAATAGTATTATGGCAAGATTGTTAAGTGAGATTCAAAAATATATTCTACAGTTTGGGGGTGCTAGTAGAGAAAAAACAAACAAAAAACACACCCTCATCCTAGGGAACAAAATTCTTGGCTATATCTCTGATCCAGGATGCTTTAATTTGAAAAATTGAAGAACAAACCCTACAGTCTCATTACATCACAAACCCTACTTTTCATATCATTACAAACTTAGATATGCTTTGAACTTTGACAGTTGTGTTCAGAGTTGGATGATAATAAATCTTAGCAAATTAGAGCCTGTGAGTGTAATATAGTCAAGTTAAACTAGACAGCCTTTAAAAAGGCCACTTAAGTGAGTTTCAATTGTGCTGGAAGCTCTCATTAGCTACAGTAGAGTGCTGCTGGCCCTGAAGCTTCACACTTCAAATAATAATCAGCCTTCCTTCCATTGAAATGACTTGTTAAAACTTAAGACATTTTTTGGCTCTCTTTGGATGTGTGTCAATTTCTGGCAATAAAACGTTAGACAAGAATGCAAATAATTTTAGTGTTTAGAGCTAAACTAGAGCCTTAAGGTTCAATAAGGGTACAAACCGTGCGGCTTTGATGTGCGGCCCTGATCCTAAAACAGACCATAAAACTAAAAACAGCAAAGTTTATTAAACAACGTTTTTGCTGATGTTTATTTAAAAAAGGTCAAAACCACTCAAAAGATTGTCTTGTTTAAGAGAGTAAAATTTTAAAACCCAATCAAGGTAGTTTCATTCAAATCCAAACTGCATTTTCCATAAAACAAAAGAATATAGTCAGAGTGGGCTCAGGAGATGTCAACACTAGAAGCCCTGAGGTATGTATGAACTGCTGAATAATTCAACTTACCAACATCCATTCACAACTGAAATATCAGCCGTAATATGAACCTAAGCTGTATCTAAACTTAAAAGCAAATTATATTATATATATAATATTTTTTTTTTTTTTAATATATATATTTATTACTAGTTGTTTTGTTTTTAACAGATATGCCAAACACTTTTCATGGTAGACCAAAATTGATAAAAATAGAAGTTCATTCTCAGGGTTTACTGAAACTCATCTCAAAAGATACATTTTATTGAGAGAAATTCAAAATTGCATTCCAAAGCAGACAGTATGCAATGCAAAATATGCAAATAGTCTGTATAATTAAACACTTATAATAGAAATGCATAGCACTGCTCATCAGGCATGTAGGTACATTCAGATACAGTATCAAAATATGAATGTTATGGTTCATCATACATTAATCTAAGTCCAAGGTATACACAACCTCATAATAGAATTCTGTCAATTAAATCAATAGGGCCGAGGCCTGGGGTATCCAACCACGAATCCCATAGTTTTAAAAATTTGTCTGGGTACCCCCTGTGCTAACGAATACATCGCTTCAGTGTGAGGGTCACTCCCATCTGCTTCACCCATTTGGAATGTGTGGGTGAGTCAGTTGACTTCCAGTAGGATATTATAAGCCTAAATGCTTGAAAAAGGACCCTTGTAATGGCTTTACATACTGTAGTCTGTGACTCCTAAATATTAGCTATTATACAAAACTCATCACAGGAGCAGTTATTGATCCAAATTAACTGAGAAAGGTGCCAACTATGACCATTTCATGTGCAGGCCTAATTCAATGGCTTGAGAAAATGTGTGGCTTGCATAATGGTTGCAAGCGACGTATTGAGTGTTTTTTTTTTTTGTTTTTTTTACACTTTGGATTGCCTAGGATTTTGGGTCAATAAATAGTGGATTTGAATTCTGAGATGTTAACATTTAATCAAGTTACAGGTGTGCGCTGAGACCCGAACCTGGGAGCAGGCTGAAACAGTTGGGATCTTCAACACCTAGGTTCTGCTGAAGACCTTTCTCAACTTATAACTAATATTGTAGATATACATATAAAATGTTTGAAGAAGTACTCTGGCAATTTAATCAAACCAAGGACCTGCTAAGGCCAAATAGGAAGCATTTGAATTGCTAAAAATTGGGTCTTTAAAAAAATAAAAATCTAAAAAACACACAAGGAATGGACACTTGAAAGAATCTGAATTCCCCTCAGAACAGATGTGTGATTCACGTTCTTACAAACGGAAGCCTGGAACAGCTGTCACCGACACAGGAAAGATTTCTCTACCTCCTGTAACAGTAATGCCCTGTACACACGGTCGGACATTGATCGGAAACTCCGACAACAAAATCCATGGATTTTTTCCGACGGATGTTGGCTCAAACTTGTCTTGCATACACACGGTCACACAAAGTTGTTGGAAAATCCGATCGTTCTGAACGCGGTGACGTAAAACACGTACGTCGGGACTATAAACGGGGCAGTAGCCAATAGCTTTCATCTCTTCATTTATTCTGAGCATGCATGGCACTTTGTGCGTCGGATTTGTGTACACACAATCGGAATTTCCGACAACGGATTTTGTTGTCGGAAAATTTTATAGCAAGCTCTCAAACTTTGTGTGTCGGAAATTCCGATGGAAAATGTGTGATGGAGCCTACACACGGTCGGAATTTCCCACAACAAGGTCCTATCACACATTTTCCATCGGAAAATCCAACCGTGTGTACAGGGCATATTACCATAAAGCTTAAATTGTGTTCCTGTGGCAATGGTCGTCAGGACAAAATAGTGAGGGTGAATCTCACCAGACTGCAAAAAAAACCTATATAGACAAACCCATCCAGCACCCAACCTTCAATTCCACGGTTGGCAAGTACATAGCTACCCGTGACACTATTATAGCTCATAAAAAAATTTTTAAAAAGCCAGCATCCTATGATTGGCGTTTGTTTATTCTGGGCTCAACAAAACATGGACTCAAGTCCCGAAACCATGTTCCTCCATTCATGTTTTGAGGCCTCACAGGACCCCTTTCTCAAAGTGACAGACAAAAATGCAAACATATCGAAGAACAAATACCAGGACAATAAGAACACCTCACAAATAAACCTCTTTTTGGAAAGCAATTTTATGCCACAATCCCACAATTAACAATGATCAGTGTCACTTAGAACCACCTACTCCAAAAACAATCCCACAATCATTGGTGGTCCACTGCATTTTAAAGAGCAGGTCCAAAGTGGATCTGTGCCTTTAGCCATTGCAGCAGGATGGGTACATCCACTTATCCTAGAAAGGCTTTTAATCATTTTTAATTTTAATTTAATTAATATGGCAGGTCGAAAAGCGAGTATGATCTACTCCCTGGCTGGTAGCAAAAAGACCAGACTGAATTGCTGAACTGTAGAGGAGAAAATGTAAGTCACCAGTCTGGCTCGGTTGTCTAGGAGAGCAGTGTGTATCTTAGGACTGAACAGTCAGGAACACAAAATGCTTTGGCAGGTAGAACCACTTCTTCCATTTAAAAAGCACTTCAGCTGTTCAGTGGTTTGCCTAGAACTCTGCTTTAACTTTGACTAGAGTCTTCAAGTCCCTGCAAGTTCATTAATAAGGCAGTCTGTACTGCGAGTCTATAAAATCCTCACCAGAACAGCTCACAGTCGCTTTGCCTCGGCTAACTATTTTGTGCAATGGCAACTTTAATTTCCCTGTTTCCCTAAACCAAGTTTGAGAGATTCCAGCTGGAATTGGTTAGCTGCTCTTTTCTTGTGGTAAAATTTTGAATGACCCCATTATACGACATAATGGAAGCTGCAATTTATTCCATTATAGGGATAAAAAGCCTGCATTGTGTTCCCAATGATAAGGTGCAGAGTCTGCTATGTCGGTGCACGCAACAGATGTGTTACTTTGATTGTAACAAGGCTGAACAAGATAATGTGACCAATACAGACTATTTAAATGGTTAAACATTTTTGTAGTTAAAGCCTTCTGCATTACATCAGTGAATTGCTATAAAATGCTCATTTACTTGCTTTATGGAGACTTTTAGGACTGTTCTGTAAACAATAGTAGAAGTACAAAGGGTCAACCAAGCTGTTGCCTTTATGTTCTAAACTGGACTAGAAAAATGGTAGATGAAATCTGTATATGTATAGAGAAGGACATAAAAAAGAGGTCCTTTCACATGGACTTTATGATCAGGTATGCCTGTCCATTTTTCAGGAGGACCTGATCAGAAGCTTCATGTTGGTCTATGAGCAGGCTGATGTAAAAAAAAATTGTGACAGATTAGAGGCAGCTTGATGCACCCATAGAGCAGTCATGGGCCCACCCTTGTCCGCTGTGTAAATGTGGACACAAGCTGAATGGGTACCGATGTAAAAAAATAAAAAAAAATAAAAAGAGAAAAAAAAAAAACACTACGACAATTTAGCAGGGAATCTAATCTGCTCATGAACCACGTGGAGTGGTGAAAGGGCCCTAAGGCTTTAACTTGTGATCATGTCGGAGCGATCATAGCGATTACCCAAAAAAAGTTCACCTTTTCTGGTACAATAGTTATTACGTAAAAGCAAAAATTAAGTTACAGGCTTGAGCAAAAAAAAAAAAAAAAAAAAATTAAAAAAAAGCAAAGGGTTCCATGCAGGGGAGTAAAACTGTAAAGCACATGTAAATAAAAAAGAAACACATTTTCAAGGGTTTCAGAGCAAAAAGTAGAAGCATTCGGCATCTAGTGTCAGAAGTTACAATGAGTAACTGGGCACGGAGGCCCAAGACATAGAAAGGCAAAAGAGGGGTGGGATTGTGGTCCTATAGTGGAAAGGAATGAAAAAAAAAAAAAAAAAAAAAAAAGGAAGGGCACAGTCAAGAAAAGGAAGAAAAGAGGTTTGGGCGTAAGCAAGAAGAGAGGGTGGAACCTGTGGGTTAGATGGGGTCCCAGGACCGTCTGGAACACCCAAGCTGGCCAGGAGCAGAGTGGGGAGAGTATAAGACCACCATGGGTACCACACTTTGAGGAACTTAGCACGAGAGTCATTAAGTACAATGCCAGGATCATGCAGACTCAGTACAACTGTCTGCCTGTACAGCCCATATATGAGCAGGCATGAGCACTCACCAGCGCCCCCTTGCAATTCGTTGAGAACTACAAGCCATCTGCTGCAATGGAGGACGGTACTTGTAGTCGATTCATTCACAGAAAACTGAATGAATGGCACGGCCATGTGGGTGGAGCTCCGCACAGCTGCGCTGTATTTGAAGTGTGACAGCAGGTGTAGTGAGAGGATTGGAGTGCAGGCAGGTGCTTTAGTAACATATTACACCCTGAATATGGGTGTAACATGTTATTAAAAAGATTATCCTTTTACAAGCTGCAGGTGCCTAGTGGGCATGTAATAAAGATTATAAAATGTATTTGCAAAGACAACAGATAAATAGGTCTTCTACACAGCAACATTCAACTTGAAAGAATGAGAAGCAGCACTTCAGGCCTGATTCACACCTATACAGGTTGCAGTTTGCATATTGCATGTGCATTTTGCATTTTTCAATACACGCTTTTGATCCATTGAAGTCTATGGAAGTCTATGGAACCAGAAAAAAATCCCTGGCCCTTTCCATAAAATGCACTCATGTGAACTACATCCATAGGAAACCAAGTTAATGGACTGTAGTGTGTTTCTGCAAAACTGAAAACTAAAAAATGCATAGCTGTTAACCAGGCCTTAGAGTCAATCAGGGTTCTACTGCTTCGGACTGTGTTGTTAATCTAACAAATATAAAACAGGAGGGAGCATGGAGGATGACCCTATCAATGCACTGGTACTCCTTCACTGTTTACTCATCAATACTTTGCCAAGTTTTGTTGCTATATTGTAGTAGAGAAAAATAGGGTCACGATCTGGCTTTGCTGTAGGACAAGGGTATCACAACTCTGTCTGGACAGATTTACAGATCCTTTGCACATGCAGTTGTGCTCAAATGTTTGCATATCCTTGGATAAATATATACAGTATGTACCATTTTTAAAGAAAACATGAGTGAGCGGGCAAAACCGTTTTTTTTTTTTTTTTTTTATTTCTTATGGGATTCATGCAAAGTCTTTGGTTGTCTTGCTTGAACACCACATTTGAGATATCCCCAGAGTGGCTTGATTGTATGAAGGTCAGGAAACTCCAGAAGGTTCACTTATTCTGCTGTAACCACTGGAGGGTCAACTTGGCCTTGTGCTTGGTGTCATGCTCGAAAGTCCAAGAGCACCCCATGCACAACTTTCATGGAGAAGAATGAAAATTGTCTGCCAGTAATTTTATGATGACATTCTGCATTCATCTTGACATCAATTTTCATAAGACTGTTCAAGTATGGTCGAATTGTGCTCCTTAAAACTACTACACACACACACTTTTTCCAGACAGCTTGTATTTCTAATGAGGTTACCTGTGAGTTTTTCTTTGTATCCCGAACAATTCTTCTGGCATTTATGGCTGCAATCTTTCTTGGCCTACCTGACCTTGTCTTGGCAGCAAGAGATTACAGCATTTTACACTTAACAAGCGACTGAACAGTACTGACTGGCATAGTCAAGGGTTTGGATCCATCTTTAGAACAGTCCATTACCTTGTTATGGAGGTCCTTTGACAGTTATTTTCTGCTCTCCGTGGCTCAGTATCTAGCCTGCTCAGTGCATCTACGTGAGAGCTAAGAAATTCCTTGACTATTTACAGTGCCTTGCAAGAGTATTCACCCCCTTGGCTTTTTACCCATTTTGTTACATTACAGCCTTAAGTTTTTGTTTTTTTAATCTGAATTATATGTAATGAATCAAAACACAATAGTCTAAGTTGGTGAAGTAAAATTAGAAAAATGTATACATAAAACTATTTTTCAGAAATAAAAAAAACTGATAAGTTGGCATGTGCGTATGTATTCACCCCCTTTGTTATGAAGCCCATAAAAAGCTCTGGTGCAGCCAACCAATTACCTTCAGAAGTCACATAATTAGTGAAATGATGTCCACCTGTGTGCAATCTAAGTGTCACATGATTGGTCATTACATATACACACCTTTCTGAAAGGCCCCAGAGGCTGCAACACCTAAACAAGAGGCACCACTAACCAAACACTGCCATGAAGACCAAGGAACTCTCCAAACAAGTAAGGGACAATGTTGTTGAGAAGTACAAGTCAGGGTTAGGGTATAAAAAAAAAAATCCAAATCTTTGATGATCCCTAGGAGCACCATCAAATCTATCATAACCAAATTGAAAGAACATGGCACATAAGCAAACCTGCCAAGAGACGGCTGCACACCAAAACTCACGGACTGGGCAAGGAGGACATTAATCAGAGAGGCAGCACAGAGACCTAAGGTAACCCTGGAGGAGCTGCAGAGTTCCACAGCAGAGACAGGAGTATCTGTACATAGGACAACAATAAGCCGTACACTCCATAGAGTTGGGCTTTATGGCAGAGTGGCCAGAAGAAAGCCATTACCTTCAGCAAAAAACAAAATGGCACATTGAGTTTGCGAAAGGCATGTGTGAGACTCCCAAAATGTATGGAGGAAGGTGCTCTGGTCTGATGAGACTAAAATTTAACTTTTTGGCCATCAAAGAAAAACGCAATGTCTGTCGCAAACCCAACACATCACATCACCCAAAGAACACCATCCCCACTGTAAAACATGGTGGTGGCAGCATCATGCTGTAGGGATGTTTTTCAGCAGTCGGGACTGGGAATCTGGTCAGAGTTGAGGGAAAGATGGATGGTGCTAAATACAGGGATATTCTTGAGCAAAACCTGTACCACTCTGTGTGATTTGAGGCTAGGACGGATGTTCACCTCTCAGCAGGACAACGACCCCAAACACACTGCTAAAGCAACACTTGAGTGGTTTAAGGGGAAACATGTAAATGTGTTGGAATGGCTTAGTCAAAGCCCAGACCTCAATCAAATAGAAAATTTGTGGTCAGGCCTAAAGATTGCTGTTCACAAGCACAAACCGTCCAACTTGAGTTGGAGTAGTTTTGCAAGGCGGAATGGGAAAAAATCCCAGTGGTAACATGTGGCAAGCTCATAGAGACTTATCCAAAGTGACTTGGAGCTGTGATAGCCGCAAAAGGTAGCTCTACAAAGTATTGACTTTAGAGGGGTGAATAGTTATGCACATTAACTTTCTGTATTTTTTAGCATTTGTTGTTTGCTTCACAACACAAAAAAAAAAACACACCACACATCTTCAAAGTTGTGGGCATGTTCTGTAAATTAAATAATGCAAATCCTCAATCCATGTAAATTCCAGGTTGTGAAGCAACAAAACACGAACAATGCCAAGGGGGGTGAATACTTTTGCAAGGCACTGTATACACAGACACAAATTGCAATTGAAGAGGCCAACTCTGCAAGACCAGAAATCCATAAAAATAGTATAAATAATAAGTAAACTACAGTAAAAAGATGGAGTCACGTCCTTTGATTTTCTTGGTAAACAAACCGGACAGAAATACTGGCTGCTGCTCAAGTGTAACAATCCAGAACATCCAACAACATGGAGAAACATGAACATAAATGTAGTAACAAAGAGTTCTATAAGCTTTAACACACTTTTCCAATTAAATACTTAATTATTTCAAGATGCAGAGATGGAAAACAAATACTATACGGGTAAAATGTACCTGTCTCTTACACACATACTAGGATCAGCAATCTTATGTTGTAAAGCAATACTCATCCTATAAATTTGCCAAGAATGAGTGGCTGGTACGTGCTATGACTTGTCTAGCTCCTAATCAATCAATTGCAAGTACTTTAAAGTAACATAAAAAATATGTATGGATGGAACGAGAATAGTTTTTTTTTTTTTTTTTTACACACACACACACACGTGGAGTTATCTACCAGGGCTATCTACATGCAATAAAAAAGTAAAAAAAGAAGGGAAATATAGCGGTAGACAGTAGATCCTGCCGTGTGATAATAAATTAGGGTAACTGTGGCATAATCCTGCCTTCAAGTTCAAGGATTGGACTGTTCAGGGGTTATTCTTTTTAAGAGGATAGAATGGGCACGCGTGGTGTTGGGAATGCTCATTTTTGCACATAGAGAACGTGCAAAAAATTAAAAAAAGTTAAAAAAAATTAAAAAAAAACAAAGATGTTGTTAACAAATCATTAATGCCATTGTATCAGTGATAACTTAGTGCAATGCCAAAAAAAAAAAAAAAAAAAATGGTCTGGGCACTCTGACATGTAAGCACATATGTTTGGAGAACTTTAATAAACTGAGTTGCACGATCACCAGGTATATCTTCTTTTTGGGTAATTGGTGTAAATCCTGCTGAGGGGAAGGAGTGTCTGAGCTGGAAGGAAGAAATCTTGGAACCCCATGCTGGGAGATTGTAATAAAATCATTACACATGCTTTGTGGTCCAGTGGGCCTTTGGGCTCTGGTGAGTGAGCATTTGCATTATTGGTGGTGGAGCACGTTTTTTTCTTGGAATCATAAAGATGCACGGTGGATTGGAATCATTTAATTAAAGTGCAAGGATTTGGAAATGGTCACAGTTGAATAAGGACTTCAACCTGCATATTTTTAGAGCACTTTTCATCTTTGATATGTATATGAGCTAAGCTATCACTGATAGAACACAGGTAATAATATTTTGGAATTTCACAGCATCTTTGTGGAATTTTTTGTGTGATTTATTTTGTGAATTTTTTTTCTTTTGCGTTTTTTTGTTTTTGACAATGCACAATAGTGATCACATTATTTTGAATGTATATGCAGGTTATCACTGATAGTACACTGGCATTAACAAAAGGTTTTGTTCACAGCATCTTTGTGGGAATTTTTTAAGCAAATTTTTTTGTGCATTTTTTTGTTGTTTTTGGTATTGCACAACAGTGATTATTATAGTGGGTGTAATCTTTATTACCCAGCACATCATAATTTTAGGATGTATGTAGTCAATTAGCGCCTACTTTATATTTTTTGTTTGATCAAAAGGATCACAGTTCTTTTTTCTGGCCCTATTTAGAGATAAGAGAAGTACTGAACTCAAGTGTGCATCTTCGGCCCATCAGTTGAATCACACAATTAGTGGCCATCAGCTGCAGACATGTACAGATGTCTCCACTCTCATTGTTCTTGTGGAGACTTAAGCCGGGTACACACGATCAGATTATCGGACAAATTTTTGACAGTTTTTTGTTGTATGCTAGTCTCATATCAAAAGTGAAGAGGTTACTTAACCTACAAAAATTCTCGTACAACCGAATTCAACTTCAGAAGCGATGTAATGTGTTAAATTGTTTTGTATGTGTTCTTTCAATTGAGCATGCGTAGTCTTACTCTTATGGTTTTTCAGGGGGAAAACTTTACTAATGAAAACAAAAATAAGACATTGTGTTCACATACCACAAATTTTATAGCCTGCACATCCAGTTTGTCGCCCGAAAATTCAGAATCGGCTGTCAAAAAAGCACCGTACTAACAATCCGAAAATTGGCTGATTGTTCATCGGCCAAAATTTTA
Source organism: Aquarana catesbeiana (assembly GCF_042186555.1). Taxonomy (NCBI): domain Eukaryota; kingdom Metazoa; phylum Chordata; class Amphibia; order Anura; family Ranidae; genus Aquarana; species Aquarana catesbeiana. Next base: position 588,659,919 of record NC_133328.1, read on the forward strand.
CTTCCAACTTTCCGATTGTGGCCTTTAGGTCTTCTCTTGGCTGGCCTCAATTGAGCTCTGCACTTCCCTTTTATTTCTGCATTCATTGAAGGTGGTCCAATTAGTTATGATTTTATATTTCACATGGTTTACAATAAGGAAAGATTACAACTTTATAATAAAATGTTTTTTTCTTAGCAATATAGGTTGTATATATTTATGTGAGCTACACTTAAAGCAGACCTTCACTCGAAAACTAGTCAGCATCGCTCTCTCTGCAATCATTTTTGGCGTTCTTCATGCTCATTTTCTTGGTCCTTTCCTAACAAAAATGACTTACCCTCAACTTGAATCCCCCCCTAGCTTCCTGGAATACCTGTCACACATCCCTGGATGGTTGCAGGACCAGTCGTTCTGCCCTCTGACCTCATACATGTGCATGGGGCTGGCTGCGAGTAATCAGGAAGTGACAGCCAACTTCCGAAAGCAAGATGGTGGCATGAAAGATCAGAAGCCCTGCAAAGAATCAGATGCATTGAAGACCATGCTTAAAGTGGAAATTCTAACCTTTGAGAAACAAAAAAAAAAAAAAAAAAAAAAGTAGAAATCCAGCTTTCAGTTTACTTTAAATAGTCTTTTTGGGCCAAGCAGGCTCAGGAAAACTATTTTCATTACACATTGATGTTGTTGTATTAGCATCATACAGTATATCCCCATCTGCTGCTGGAACTAGAGTTGACCTGGGTGCTTCTATTTTTATCAACCAGGCTTCCTCTGATTGGCAGAGGTGGAAATTGTGACATCTGTCTACCTCTTCACCTCCGCCAATCAGAGACAGCCTGGTTGATAAAAGTAGAAGACTTTTCCTGAATGGCTGAGAAGTACTCAGGCCAACTCTAGTTCCAGCAGCAGATGGGAAGCCACTCTTACTGCTGCCGCAATGAAAATAGTTTGGGCCAACATGGTGCAAGCTATTTAAAAGTGAATTGAACGTGGAAATACACTTTAAAGTAGAGCAATAGGGAAAACTATTTTTTTTGATTTTGGATAGATTAGGGGAAGGTTATTACCCCTGTAAGGTTTATTTTTGCCCTCTGTTCCATTGGGGAAATTTACCTCCACTTCCTGTCCCATAGACAAAACAGGAAGTGAGCGGTAATCCCTACAAATTAGGAGAATCTCTTGGGGACCCCAGGTCACCAGAACTATTGTCCCTGGAAGATCTCCCCTCTAATACTTTTCTGGGGACAAAATTTGGGATTTTCTTTTACTTTAAAATGATAATTGGAAGCAGGGCAAAATAGAGAGGATGAATTCCCTTAACGGGAACACAGACGGCAATAAAATCTGACAGGTGCTGTAATACCTCTCCACTCTATCAAAAAAAAAAAAAGAAAAAAAAAAAAAAGTTGTGTTTAGTTTTGCTTTAAACTTTACTGGCTGGTAAGTATGTGATTCTTAAAAGTCAGCAGATACAAGCAGCTGCTGACTTAGCTTTCCCATTGCCAGGTAAATTCCGCTTTACATTTTCTACATGTGGGGGGCGGGGGGGGGGGAGCATAACACACAGTACACAATACACCCCCCCCCCATTGCCTGTGCCGGTTTGACCCTAGTGCCCCAAAGAAAATTCATACTTACAACTGGAAGGTTTCAAATCTACACAGCGATTTTCATCATTGCAAGACTATGCTAATGTTGGATTGGATGTGAACCATTAGTTACATGGCTTAAGATTTTTCTTTGAATAAAATGAAATGATTTGTGAAATGTTATGGATTTTTTTTTTTTTTATATATACATACAATTCCAAAACCTGAATTTTACGTTACTGAAAAGTTTGCCCAAAGTGAAGCCCAAACATCTGTCAGCTATTAGAGTGCTGTCGTACATTTCTGTCTATAATGGAAATTAAGATAAACTTAAAATATATGTAATACACTCGGGGTCTTTATTTTCTTTGCTCCTTCACTCCGTCAGACTGGAAACCTTTCAGATTTTAGAATTAAAAAAACTTTGCCAAAAGTATTACAGTGTACATTTCTATAAGAAACGTACAGCATATATAGAAGTTTTAAATTAAAGGAAATCTTAGTTAAATTGTAACTTCCACTGAGTACACATACTGAGTGTTCCCTGAAAAGATGCTTCAACTGTGTTAAGCCTAATTACCTGGAATTGTTTGTTATTTTAAAGTTGAACTCCAGACAAAAAGCTAAATACACAGTTGAAATACACACATGTGAACCGTCTCATCTGCTGAAGGATTTGCAACTGTGGCCAGGAACCATACATCTGCCAGAGAGCTCAGCCAGGAGGGTGACACCACTTTCTGTTAGAGGAAAGGAATACAGTGGTGTCACCTCTCTGCTTGGAGGCTGCTCAATGGGCAGTGAAGTAGCAGCACAGATGAAGCAAATCCCTATAGATGGGGCTGTGCCTCAGAATGCACAAATGGAGGCTCTCTTAGTTAAAACCTATCCGCTACTTTTGGTTGTAATTTACATCAGAACAGCTCTAGGTCCACGGCATCTGTGTGCCATCCATCCAAATTCTCTACAAACTGCTTACGCCGCCCATGCATGTGTGTAAAGATACAGTCACCGCTCCGCCAACAATTTTCCACCCAGTTCTTTGATTTTTTAAATGTCAAAATTCAGGAGGAATTAGTTGAAAACTGAGCCATTTATCGCCAACTTAAGGGTCCATGTACATACTGGGTATTTAAAAAAAAAAAAAAAAAAACACGCTTCTATAAAGCATTTTTTTTAACAAGCGTTTAGGAGCATTTAGTGCTTTTTTCCTGCCAGAAAACTCCTCAAAAACACAAACCAGGAGTTTTTTTTTTCTACCTCTAAACGCTGAGCAAAATTAAAAGTAATTTATATCTATCTATATTATACACATACATACATACATACATACATACATACATACATATATATATATATACATACATATACACACACACACATACACACACGCACGTGGGTGGGTGGTGCTGCCTGTCACGAGAACCTCATATGCAAAAAGTATATATGAAGTGTATACTAAACAAAAAAAAAAAAAAAACAAACCCATATATTAGAGTAATTCTCTGTGTAGGATATCCTAGATCTCTACACGTGTATCCAGAAATGCATCTTGAATAAATAGATGTGTAAACAAAACTATTGTACAAGTTCATCAGATGAAATAAAGTCTCATGTGCAAAATAATCAATAATATAAAAGTCCAGTCCGCTAATTTATAAGTGAAACAAGATGCATTTCTGGATATACATGTAGAGATCTAGGATATCCTACACAGAGGATTACTCTAATATATGGGGTTTTTATTGGTTTAGTATACACTTTTTGCAGATGAGGTTCTCTCTAGATGTTTGGATTTTTTTTTTTTTTTTTTTTTATATATAACCACTCCTCTGGATTTTCATATAGGGATCCTCTAAACCTTTTCACACAGGTTAGCCAGTTCACACCCTGTGTGACAGCTTAGCAGGATGACCTTAATAATCTATTAATTAAACAATATACTTGCCTTTAACCAGTAATTTCACGTGGTTAGTGGATCGTCACTACTGGAGGTCACTCTCCAGTTGATAGGCAGTGCCACCTACCTGTGCGCATATATATATATATTGGTGCACATACACCGTGGTTCAAATAGCACTTGCATGTTTACATGGTTAGTTAACACAGAGGGTCACTCTCCAAGTGATAGGCAGCACCACCAACAATATATTATATATTTTTGTTATTTTGTTTTTGTTTGGTGCTTCACTAGTGGAGTCCCTAGGGGTGGCAGCAGCCTAGCCTTACCTAAGCGCAGTACCTATTAATTATACAATGTGGTTCTCTTTGTTTTTTTTTTTTAATAATACTTACTGTACTTAGGTGGATGCAGCACCTGTCCAATGCAGCAGCTGTCTCCCGCCGGCTCTAAGGCTGCATTCACGCTTGACCTATGTCCAATGGATATTGAATAGGGATGAGCCGAACACCCCCCGGTTCGGTTCGCACCAGAACCCGCGAACGGACCGAAAGTTCGCACGAACGTTAGAACCCCATTGACGTCTATGGGACTCGAACGTTCGAAATCAAAAGTGCTCATTTTAAAGGCTAATTTGCATGGTATTGTCCTAAAAAGGGTTTGGGGACCCGGGTCCTACCCCAGGGGACATGTATCAATGCAAAAAAAACTTTTAAAAACGGCCGTTTTTTCGGGAGCAGTGATTTTAATGATGCTTAAAGTAAAAAAAAAAAAAAAGTGAAATATTCCTTTAAATATCGTACCTGGGGGGTGTCTATAGTATGCCTGTAAAGTGACGCGTGTTTCCCATGTTTAGAACAGTCCCTGCACCAAATGTCATTTTTAAAGGAAAAAATCTCATTTAAAACTGCTTGCGGGTTTAATGTCATGTCGGGTCATGGCAATATGGATGAAAATCAGTGAGACAAACGGCATGGGTACCCCCCAGTCCATTACCAGGCCCTTTGGGTCTTGTATGGATATTAAGGGGAACCCCGCACCCAAATTAAAATAAGGAAAGGTGTGGGGCCACCAGGCCCTATATACTCTGAACAGCAGTATACAGGCGGTGCAAACAAGACAGGGACTGTAGGTTTGTTGTTAAGTAGAATCTGTTTGTAATTTTGAACATTTTTAACGTGTTTAGCTCCAGCCAAAAAATCTTTTCTAAGCTTTTTGGAAAACATAGGGAAGGGTTATCACCCCTGTGACATTTGTTTTGCTGTCTTTCCTCCTCTTCAGAAGATTTCACCTCACTTTTTTGTCCCAATGAAAAATGTTTTTTGAAAATTTGGGTTTTTTTGTGGAACAAGGATTGGAAAGCATCAGTGGAAAGGAGAAATTGTTTTCCCATATTAACTCTTACAGGAGAGAATTTCCCTTCCTAGGGGTAGATTTCATCTCACTTCCTGTTGTCTCCTTCCGTTTGCAAGTAGGAGTCGTTTGTAAGTTAGATGTTTGAAAGTAGGGTCCTGCCCTATATACTCAGCAGAAATTTGGGCCTTAGGTGTTGCTGTGGCCACAACACTGTAAGCCCTCACAGGGCCCTGCTGTGAAATATTAGATCAAGAATTGTAATTACATGCCCCTGTTGAACAGGAGCTGAAAAATTAGGCCTTAGGCACTGGTGCTGGTGCCACAACACTGCAACCCCTCACAGACACTCTAGTTGGAACGCAGGAACGAGCCCTGCTGCAAATTATTGCTTCAAAAATTGTAATTACACGCCCCTGTTAGACAGGGGCAGAAAAATTGGGCCTTAGGCACTGGTGCTGGTGCCACAACACTGCAACCCCTCACAGACACTCTAGTTGGAACGCAGGAACGAGCCCTGCTGCAAAGTATTGCATCAAAAATTGTAATTACACGCCCCTGTTAGACAGGGGCAGAAAAATTGGGCCTTAGGCACTGGTGCTGGTGCCACAACACTGCAACCCCTCACAGACACTCTAGTTGGAACGCAGGAACGAGCCCTGCTGCAAAGTATTGCATCAAAAATTGTAATTACACGCCCCTGTTAGACAGGGGCAGAAAAATTGGGCCCTAGGCACTGGTGCTGGTGCCACAACACTGCAACCCCTCACAGACACTCTAGTTGGAATGCAGGAACGAGCCCTGCTGCAAAGTATTACATCAAAAATTGTAATTACACGCCCCTGTTAAACAGGGGCTGAAAAATTGTGCCTTAGGCACTGGTGGTGGCGCCCAGAACCAAAAATGTTCTTACAAGCTATCAGCGTGATGATTGAGGAGGAAGAGGATAATTACTCAGGGATAGTCACTCAGCATCAGCATAGGCAGTCTTTGAAGGGATCTGAGATTTCAAAAAAAATTATTCGGTTACATCAGCATCAGGTGCTTGGTAGCTGGTGGTGATCCAAGACTCATTCATTTTTATGAAGGTCAGCCGATCGACCGAGTCGGTGGACAGACGCACCCTGTGATCGGTTACCACGCCTCCAGCAGCACTGAATGTGCGTTCCGAAAGAACGCTGGATGCAGGACAGGCCAGTAGCTCAATTGCATACTGTGCAAGCTCTGGCCAGTGATCCATCCTCAAGACCCAGTAACCCAGAGGATTTTCGGTGGGAAAGGTGTCCAAGTCTGATCTTGCCCCTAGGTATTCCTGCACCATGTAAAACAGACGCTGGCGATGGTTGCTGGAACCGATCATACCTTGGGGCTGCGGACCAAAAAATTGTCTGAACGCATCGGTCAGACGGCCACCTTCTCCACCGCTCCTTCTTTGACTGACCGAAGCCTCAGCAACACGTTGTCCAGAAACAGGAGTTTGTAACCTCCCAGTCTCTGGGAACGCGTTGCACAGACCTTTCTGCAAGGCCTCCCGAAGATGTTTCATCCTCTGCTCCCTCTGCGATGGCAAGATAAGGTCCGCAACCTTACCCTTGTAACGTGGATCAAGGAGGGTTGCCAGCCAGTATTGGTCCTTCTCCTTGATACCACGAATACGAGGATCCTTACGCAGGCTTTGCAGGATCAGGGAGGCCATGCAGCGTAGGTTTGCTGAGGCATTCGGTCCGGAGTCCTCTGGGTCACTAAGAACGACATGGTCCGCAGCCACCTCCTCCCAGCCACGTACAAGTCCATGTGTTTCTTGGGACTGATCCCTTAAAGACTGCTGCTGATGCTGAGTGCCAGGCTCCACCTCCATACTGACACAATCTTCCTCCTCCTCCTCCTCTTCCTCCTCGTCCTCTTCCTGTGTGATCGGCGGGCACGCAGGAACACTGTCTGGATAAAGGGGGCCTTGAGAGCTAAGGAAGTCCTCCTCTTCCTGCCTCTGTTCTGCCTCAAGTGCCCTGTCCATTATTCCACGCAGCGTGTGCTCCAACAGGTGGACAAGGGGGACAGTGTCACTGATGCATGCACTGTCACTGCTCACCATCCTCGTGGCCTCCTCGAATGGTGACAGGACAGTGCATGCATCCCTGATCATGGCCCACTGGCGTGGGGAAAAAAAACCAAGCTCCCCTGACCCTGTCCTGGTGCCATAGTCGCACAGGTACTCATTGATGGCCCTCTGCTGCGTGTGCAGCCGCTGCAGCATGGCCAACGTTGAGTTACACCTGGTGGGCATGTCACAGATTAGGCGGTTCTTGGGCAGGTTAAACTCCTTTTGGAGGTCCGTCAGCCGAGCACTGGCATTATATGACCGGCGGAAATGCACACAGACTTTCCTGGCCTGCCTCAGGACATCCTGTAAGCCCGGGTACCTGCCCAAGAACCGCTGCACCACCAAGTTAAGGACGTGAGCCAAACAGGGCACATGGGTCATTTGTCCCTGTCGGAGGGCAGAGAGGAGGTTGGTGCCATTGTCGCAAACCACCATTCCTGCCTTAAGTTGGCGTGGCGTCAACCACCTCTGAACCTGCCCCTGCAGAGCTGACAGAACCTCTGCCCCAGTGTGGCTCCTGTCCCCCAAGCACACCAGCTCAAGCACCGCATGGCATCTTTTGGCCTGCGTACTTGCGTAGCCCCTTGAACGCCTACGGAGCACCGCTGGTTCCGAGGAAGAGGCCATGGAGGAAGAAGAAGAGGAGGGGGTGGAGGAGAGAGGTGTGTCACAATCAGCATTTTGGAGGCGTGGTGGCGGAACAACCTCCAACACTACTGCACCTTGTCCTGCATCCTTCCCAGCTGCCAGCAGAGTCACCCAATGCGCCGTGAAACTTAGGTAACGTCCCTGTCCATGCCTGCTGGACCATGAGTCAGCGGTAATATGCACCTTACCGCTGACCGCCCTGTCCAGCGAGGCATGGACATTGCCTTCCACATGCCGGTAGAGAGCCGGAATCGCCTTCCGTGAGAAAAAGTGGCGTTTGGGTACCTGCCACTGAGGAACCGCACATTCCACAAACTCACGGAAGGGGGCAGAGTCTACCAACTGAAAAGGCAGCAGTTGAAGTGCTAGCAATTTTGCCAAGCTAGCATTCAACCGCTGGGCATGTGGATGGCTGGGAGCAAACTTCTTTCGGCGGTGCAGCAGCTGGGGCAGGGAAATTTGCCTGGTACAATCTTACGTCGGTGTACCAAAAGCAGATTGCCCACAAGTACTTGGCTGTGACACACCTAATTCTACACCTTCATTCCTCTCACTGAAGGTCTAGTGGGGTTGGAAATCTCAGCTGATGAGGAGCAAGGAGAGATCCTCTTTGTTCTTTGGTGTGGGTCTTTTAGATACGCTTGCCAACGAACTGCATGGCAGGTCAACATATGTCTGGTCAAGCATGTGGTACCCAAGCGGGAGATGTTTTGGCCACGCGAGATACGCTTGAGACATATGTTGCAAATAGCAGCGGTGCGATCTGATGCACTCGTCTCAAAAAAGGCCCACACCAAAGAACTTTTTGAATAACGCGCAGAGACTGCAGCGCCCTGCACATGTGGAGCTTTGGGGTGTGATGCAGTCAATGTGCTGCCCTTAGGCTGGCCCCTGGAGGGCATCCTGCCTCGTTGGTGATGTGCTGCCGCCTCCTCCTCCTCCTCCTCCTCCTCTCTCCTATCAGGCACCCACGTTGAGTCAGTGACCTCATCATCCCCTCCCTCCTCATCACTGGAGCAAACCTGGCAGTATGCTGCAGCAGGGGGAGCATGACTGCCAGATTGCTGTCCTTCTTGGGCACCCCCTCTGTCCGCGCTCATGTTACTGCCTTCATCGAGCTCAGTATCGTCATCAGAGCCTTCCAAACGCTGGGCATCCTCCTGGAGCATGTACCCAACACTGTGGTCAAACAGTTCGAGGGAATCCTCATGAGGACATGGTGGAGCTAGGGAAGGAGTCACTGATGACATTGAGCTGAGGGAAGAGGCCGCTGCTTTGCCAGACAAAGCACCCTGGGCATGGGTGAGAGAGGATGAGGAGGATGAGGACGGCTTGGTCATCCACTCGACCAAGTCTTCCGCATGTTGCGGCTCAACACGGCCAGCTGCCGAAAAAAAGGCCAAGCGTGTCCCATGGCCACGTGCTGATGAGGATGCACCGTCTCCACGACCAGCACTAGACACAGAGCCTGCTTGCCCTCTCTTATTGGCTTGTGACTGTCTGCCTCTCCTTCTTGGCCTTCCAGACATACTAATGGCCTGTAGCTGCACTAAGCTGGGATAGAACACCTGTAATTTTCTTCAAGTAGCTTTATATACTGTAACCAGACAAGCCTGCCTGTCAGTAGGAAGATAACAGGAATGGATCTAGCTGTACACTGTGAGCAGGACGCACTGTACTAAATGTAAATAGTCTAGCTGCCTGACCGTGGTACTAATAGGATCAAATAGAACACCTGTAATTTTCTTCAGGTAGCTTTATATACTGTAACCAGACAAGCCTGCCTGTCAGTAGGAAGATAACAGGAACGGATCTAGCTGAACACTGTGAGCAGGACGCACTGTACTAAATGTAAATAGTCTAGCTGCCTGACCGTGGTACTAATAGGATCAAATAGAACACCTGTAATTTTCTTCAGGTAGCTTTATATACTGTAACCAGACAAGCCTGCCTGTCAGTAGGAATTTAACAGGAACGGATCTAGCTGAACACTGTGAGCAGGACGCACTGCACTAAATGTAAATAGTCTAGAAGATAACAGGAACGGATCTAGCTGAACACTGTGAGCAGGACGCACTGCACTAAATGTAAATAGTCTAGAAGATAACAGGAACGGATCTAGCTGAACACTGTGAGCAGGACGCACTGCACTAAATGTAAATAGTCTAGAAGATAACAGGAACGGATCTAGCTGAACACTGTGAGCAGGACGCACTGCACTAAATGTAAATAGCAGGAACGGATCTAGCTGAACACTGTGAGCAGGACGCACTGCACTAAATGTAAATAATCTAGAAGATAACAGGAACGGATCTAGCTGAACACTGTGAGCAGGACGCACTGCACTAAATGTAAATAGCAGGAACGGCTCTAGCTGAACACTGTGCGCAGGACGCACTGCACTAAATGTAAATAGCAGGAACGGATCTAGCTGAACACTGTGAGCAGGACGCACTGCACTAAATGTAAATAGCAGGAACGGATCTAGCTGAACACTGTGAGCAGGACGCACTGCACTAAATGTAAATAGCAGGAACGGATCTAGCTGAACACTGTGAGCAGGACGCACTGCACTAAATGTAAATAGCAGGAACGGATCTAGCTGAACACTGAGCAGGACGCACTGCACTAAATGTAAATAGCAGGAACGGATCTAGCTGAACACTGTGAGCAGGACGCACTGCACTAAATGTAAATAGCAGGAATGGATCTAGCTGAACACTGTGAGCAGGACGCACTGCACTAAATGTAAATAGCAGGAACGGATCTAGCTGAACACTGTGAGCAGGACGCACTGCACTAAATGTAAATTGCAGGAACGGATCTAGCTGAACACTGTGAGCAGGACGCACTGCACTAAATGTAAATAGTCTAGAAGATAACAGGAACGGATCTAGCTGAACACTGTGAGCAGGACGCACTGCACTAAATGTAAATAGTCTAGATAGAAGATAACAGGAACGGATCTAGCTAAACTGAATACAGTGTATATATATATATATGCAACACCTGGGATGCATATATATACACAATACACTGTAAGTGCAGCTAACTGACTGACTGTTCTGCCTAATCTATCTAACTCAAATCAAATGACACTGTCTCTCTCTCTCTCTCTCTCTCTCTCTCTCTCTCTCTCTCTCTCTCTATCTCTCAGCACACCGGAACACACACTACACAGGGCCGCCGTGCAGGCGGCCTTATATAGTGTGGGGTGTGTACTAAATCCCCTGAGCCATAATTGGCCAAAGCCACCCTGGCTTTGGCCAATTACAGCTCTCTCTACTGACGGCGCTGTGATTGGCCAAGCATGCGGGTCATAGTGCATGCTTGGCCAATCATCAGCCAGCAATGCACTGCGATGCCGCAGTGAATTATGGGCCGTGACGCGCCACACGAATTTAGCGCGAACGGCCCATAACGTTCGCAATTCGGCGAACGATCGAACAGCCGATGTTCGAGTCGAACATGGGTTCGACTCGAACACGAAGCTCATCCCTAATATTGAACACAGGTGTTTATGTTTTACTCATTTCTAGACTGTTTCTGAAGGATAAATAACAGTTGCAGCTTATGCAGTCGATTTACTAAAGTCAAACAAGCTGTTCACCTTGCAAGTAAAAGTTTCCCTTAGTTAGGCCTAGGCATTCCTTATATACACTATAGGGGTTATTTACAAAAGGCAAATCCACTTTGCACTACAAGTGCAAACTACAAGTGCAAAGTGCACTTGAAATTGCACTTGGAAGTGCAGTCGCTGTAGATCGGAGGGGGACATCCAAGAAAAAAAAAAAAAAAACAAAAAAAAAAAAAAGAAAACAACAGCATTTTAGCTTGCACATGATTGGATGATAAAATCAGCAGAGCTTCCACTCATTTTATATCTACCCCTCAGATTTACAGCGACTGCATTTCCAAGTGCACTTTCAGTGCAATTTCAAGTGCACTGTGCACTTGTAGTGCAAAGTGGATTTGCCTTTCTTAAATAACCCCCCATATTACCAAAAGTATGGAGACGCTTGGCTTTACCCCCACATGAACCTTAATGGCTTCCCAGTCTTAGTCCGTAGGGTTCAATATTGAGTTGGCCCACCATTTGTAGCTATAACAGCTTCAACTCTTCTGGGAAGACTGTCCACAAGGTTTGGGAGTGTGTCTATGGGAATGTTTGACCATTCTTCCAGAAGCGCATTTGTGAGGTCAGGCACTGATGGAGAGAAGGCCTGGCTCGCAGTCTCCACTCTAATTCATCCCAAAGGTGTTCTATCAGGTTGAAGTCAGGATTCTGTGCAGGCCAGTCAAGTCCCCCCCCCCCCCCAAACTCACTCATCCATGTCTTTATGGACCTTGTTAGTGCACTGGTGCTCAGTCATGTTGGAACAGGAAGGGGCCATCCCCAAACTGTTCCCAAAAGTTGGGAGCATGAAATTGTCCAAAATGTCTTGGTATGCTGACGTCTTAAGAGTTCCCTTCACTGGAACTAAGGGGCCAAGCCCAATCCTGAAAAACAACCCCACACCATAATCCCCCCTCCACCAAATGATTTTGATCAGTGCACAAAGCAAGGTCCATAAACACATGGATGAGTGAGCTTGGGGTGGAGGAACTTGACTGGCCTGCACGGAGTCCTGGCCTCAACCCAATAGAACACCTTTTGGATGAATTAGAGCACAGACTGCGAGCCAGGCCTTCTTGTCCAACATCAGTACCTAACCTCATGAATGTGCTTCTGGAAGAATGGTCAAATATTCCCATTAGACACTCCCCAGAAGAGTTGAAGCAGTTATTGCTACAAAGCATGGGTCAACTTAATACTGAACCCTACGGACTAAGACTGAGATGCCATTAAAGTTCATGTGTGTGTAACGGCAGGTGTCCCAATACTTTTGGTAATATAGTGTATGGGTGGTTGTGAATTGGGGAATGCCCTGGCTGCAGGGGATAGGCCCAGTCCAGGTGACAGCTTCCTAGCAGGCTTACTCACGTGGGTTCAGACTAAAATCCAAAGATGCCTGTGCTCATCTGGAGTTGCTAGGGGTTCCTTGAACTGTGGCTGATTGGCCTCCCATTTGATGGTGCCTGGATAGTTCCAGTGTCAATGCCACTTGGCAGAGTCAGCTGTATGACAATGAGCATTTTAGCTACTTATGAGGGCAGCATTTTGACCACCACCATAAGGTTTGCATACTTCCACCAATGTCAGAGGTACTTCGCCCATTGTCATCAATACATTTTTTTCTGGGGCTCACGGAATCCTAAAAATAGTTTTAGGGGTTCTTCTGGGGTAAAATAAACCAAAAAACTGATAAAGGCTGCCCTATGGAAAACAAATATATTCTTTGTATTTTAAACAATCATTGTAAAAAAAAAAAAAAAAAAAAAAAATCTCCACTATATTAGGAAATCTAAGGATTCTGTAGAAATCTATAAGACTATTGTGATAAGGATGTAAATTTTCCTCCACTCCAGCATTCAACTGTAACATCTGTTTTAAGTTTTATGTTCAACATCTAAGCTTGATGCATAGCCCCATCAAAATCCAAAAAAAAAAAAAAAAAAACACACACACACATTCAAAAATGGCCATAAAACAACTGTAGTATTTCAAAAGTGAAATTTCCTTGTCTGGAAGTTGCAGGCGTGGATTTATCGAACGGCACAGAACAAATCTATTCTACGTGTTCAGAGCAATTGTCAAGTTGCCATGTACTAACGCGTTTCACATCATGTGTCACACACATTAGAAGCCAGGCATTATGCCTCAAAACATATGGAGTCTGACATCCAGGAGATAAAGCTTTTCTTCCAGTTACTGAGCAGACATGATGCTGCTGCAGTTTATCTAAACCTCACCTTCATGGATGCAAGTAAAACCATAATGCCCCGTACACACGGTCGGACTTTGTTCGGACATTCCGACAACAAAATACTAGGATTTTTTCCGACGGATGTTGGTGCAAACTTGTCTTGCATACACACGGTCACACAAAGTTGTCGGAAAATCCGATCGTTCTAAACCTGGTGACGTAAAACACGTACGTCGGGACTATAAACGGGGCAGTGGCCAATAGCTTTCATCTCTTTATTTATTCTGAGCATGCGTGGCACTTTGTCCGTCGGATTTGTGTACACACGATCAGAATTTCCGACAACGGATTTTGTTGTCGGAAAATTTTATCTCCTGCTCTCCAACTTTGTGTGTCGGAAAATCCGATGGAAAATGTCCGATGGAGCCCACACACGGTCGGAATTTCCGACAACACGCTCCGATCGGACATTTTCCATCGGAAAATCCGACCGTGTGTACGGGGCATTAGAGTTACATCAGAACTCCTGATCCGCAGATTTGTTCCAGGTCCATGATTAAAGTGGAGTTCCATCCAAAAGTGGAACTTCTGCTTTAAGCACTCCACATTTGGCATGTCATTTTTTTTTTTGGGGGGGGGGGGGGGGGGGGATGTGTACTCTCTTTAGTGGAACTTCCTGTCCCACTTCCTCCTTCCGGTTCTTGACCGCCTAGGTGACTCCTCTCGCCCTAGGCTGCCCCTCCCTGCCAGCGATCTTCTGGGACACAGCACAGGTCCCAGAAGATTGGCTGGCCAATAGCAGAGCGCAGCGCGACTCGCGCATGCACAGTGCGTGCCCAGCCGTGAAGCCGTAAGCCGTCATGGCCGGGTGCCCACAGTATCAACAGAGGCGCCAAGGAGAGGAGGGGGAGAGGAGGGAGTCTCCGCTTCGCTGGACCGTGGGACAGGTAAGTGTTGGTTTATTAACCGCTTGCCGCCTGCCGGCTGTCATGACGGCGAGGCGGCGCGGCTCTCGTTCTGGGAGGGCGTCATATGACCTCCTCGCCTTCCCTACCCACCAGGGGGCACGCCGCCGACGGCAATCGCGCGCCCGCCGTGTCACTGGGCACCCGATGCGCGTGCCCGGCGGCCACGATGGCCGCCGGGCACGCGCGATTGCCCAGTAACACATCAGGACGTGGATCTGTGTATGTAAACACACAGATCCACGTCCTATCAGAGAGGAGAGGAGACCGATCTGTGTTCTCAGTATAGAGCAACACAGATCGGTCTCCTCCCCTTGTGAGTCCCCTCCCCCTTCAGTTAGAAACATTCCCTAGGAACACAGTTAACCCCTCGATCACCCCCTAGTGTTAACCCCTTCCCTGCCAGTCACATTTATGCAGTAATCAGTGCATTTTTATAGCAAGGATCGCTGTATAAATGTGAATGGTCCCAAAAATGTGTCAAAAGTGTCCGATGTGTACGCCACAATATCGCAGTCACAATAGAAATCGCAGATCGCCGCCATGACTGGTGAAAAAAAAAAATTTTTTAAAAATAAAAATGCTATAAATCTATCCCCTATTTTGTAGACGCTATAACTTTTGCGCAAACCAATCAATATACGCTTATTGCGATTTTTTTTTACCATATTTATGTAGAAGAATATATATCGGCCTAAACTGAGGAAAAAATTGGTTTAAAAAAAACTTGTCCCTCTTCTTTTGTTTATAGCGCAAAAAATAAAAACCGCAGATGTGATCAAATACCACCAAAATAATGCTCTATTTGTGGGGAAAAAAATAATAAAAATTTAATTTGGGTACAATGTTGTATGACCGCGCAATTGTCAAAGTGTGACAGCGCTGAAAGCTGAAAAATGGCCTGGGCAGTAAGGGGGTTAAAATGTCCGGTATTGAGGTGGTTAAAAGTCCGCAGCTATGCATTTTGTAGCTGCTGAATTTTAATAAACTAAAAAAAAAAAAAAACGTGTGGAACTCTTATGGGAGTGCGAAGGCCAAAAGGATCAGCAGGACATCCAGGCAACCATCATAGTCAGAAGGTGGACAGCAAAGGTAACCAATTTATTAATTAAATGACTGGTCCTTGTTTATTAGTCTTCGACCCAAAAAATGCTATTAAGATTGTGAATTCAAACTCCCTACAAAGTCTGTGTACAGCTAGAGGATCACACAGGTAAGTTTGCTGAAACAGGTAAAGGCTTACCATGAAAGACCACATCCTGTGGGGGGTTGAGGAATTAAAAGGAGGAGGAGGAGGAGAAGTTCACCAAAAGTGAACTTGTCCTTTAAAGTGGTCCTAAAGGCAGAAGTTTTTTTTTTTTTTTTTTTTTTTGAAATCTTAAAAGATTCAACGAATTAAGATAAAAAAAAAAAAAAACCTGTGTGCAGCAGCCCCCTTCAGCCCCCCCCCAGCAACGAGTGCTATTAGCTCCCGCTGCTGTCAGTCAGTGAGCCAATGAGGAGAGAGAGGGGGCGGGGCTGAGCCGCGAGTCCATGTCTGAATGGACACACAGAACAGCAGCTCATCACAAGCGGCTTGCTGTGGGAGCATTCGGCAGGAGGGAGGAGCCAGGAGAGACGGCGGGGAACCTGAGAAGAGAAGGATTGGGGCTGCTCTGTGCAAAACCAATGCACAGAGCAGGTAAGTATAACTTTTTTATGGTTTAAAAAAAAACAACAAAAGAAGACAATCACTTTAAAAGCTACTTAAGTTTTCATTTTTTGTTTTCTGCTAGGGTTGTCATATTTATCCCTGGCATTTGAAAGAAATTTTACTGCCACACAAAACCACCTTAGTAACAGCAACATCCCCCCCCCCCCCCCCCATTTTGAATAGAGTAAATGGAGGGTTAGAACGCCTGTCAGTTTTTCACTATCTGTGTCCCACTGGAAAGATTTCCCCTCACTTCCTGTCCCATAGCCAAAAACCAGGAAGGGAAACCCCTCCAAAGTGAGGCAATTCCAGGTTGTCACCAGAACTGGTGTCCCCATTGGAAGATTTCTCCTCTATTACTGTTCTGATGTCAACCCAAAATTTGGGATTTTCTTTAACTTTAGACGCAGGGATCTCAAACTGGTGGCCCTCCAGCTGTTGCGAAACTACAAGTCCCATCATGCCCTTGCCTGTGGGAGTCATGCTTGTAACTGTCAGCCTTGCAATGCCTTGTGGGACTTTCACAACAGCTGGAGGGCCGCCAGGTTGAGACCCCTGGAGGTTAATGGTATATACAGGACAAAATCAGGAGGGTGAATCTTCCTAATGAGGGCACAGACAGCAATAAAGACTGACAAGTGTTAGAATTCATCTTCTCTATGCAAAAACTAAAAGTTTTACCGTTAGTTATACTTAAAGTGATACTAAAGGATCGTTTTAGGCGGCAGGGGGCGTGGTCATGTCATATGACCACGCCCCCTTATGACCTCACAGTCCCAGCATGCCCCGGGACTGTGATGTCATAGGGGGCGGGGTCACCGCCTATATAAGTCCGTTGCGGAGCGCACAGAGACCATTCCGGCTGGAGAGAGCATCGTGTCAACATCTCTGGAAGAGAAGAGGGAAGAAGACGATCCAGAAGTCCGGACTACCGCTGGCAAAAGAGCGCCAGAAGATAGCGGTGGAGGCGGCAGAAGATGCTGACACCGGGAGAAGACGCCGGAGAGACCCCCGAAGTCGGAAGAGGACCCCGGAGCTGCCTAATAAATTACTTTAAAAACCTGTTTACTGTGTTTTTTTATTGACACTTTTTTCCCTAGGTGAATGGGTAGGGGTACGATGTACCCCATACTCATTCACATAGGGTGGGGGGCCGGGATCGGGTTCCGATAAGCGCCCCGCCCGCAGACCCCGACAACCAACGGCCAGGGTTGTCGGGAAGAGGCCCTTGTCCTCATCAACATGGGGACAAGGTGCTTTGGGGTGGGGGGCCCGCAGGGCGCCCCCTTCCCCCAAAGCACCCACCCCCAATGTTGAGGGCATGCGGCCTGGTACGGCTCAGGAGGGGGGGGGGGCTCGCTCGTCCCCACCCCCTTTCCTGACCTGCCGGGCTGTGTGCTAGGATAAGGGTCTGGTATGGACTTGGGGGGGACCCCCACGCCGTTTTTTCGGCGTAGGGGGTTCCTCTTAATATCCATACCAGACCTAAGGGCCTGGTATGCCCCTGGAGGGGAACCCATGCCAGTTTTTTATTTAAAATTTGGCGTGGAGTTCCCCCTCAAGATTTATAGTAAACAGTGCCTGGCATTGGCGGGTATCCAAGTCGGATCCCCGCACCAGTGTCACCCCGGCTCGCAAGGTGTCAATCTCGCCAAAAAAAAAAGTGGCGAGATTGACACAATATCAGACAACAATACACAAGTTGACCAAAGGGTGGTGGTAAAGAGCTGAAAAGCCACGTGATATGGTGAAAGTTGGCTGGAAAAGTCCTGTCGTCTGTATGCAAGACAAACTTTTGGGCAACGCCCTTTGTACAAAAATCCAAGGGAAAGTTTGTACAAAGTCCTATCGTGTGTATGGGGCTTAAAGCGGGGGTCCACCTATCTATCGTTTTTTTTTTTTTGGAGTTCATTCACAAACTTTTCTTCTCATGATTATCTACTCACATGTTCTGTGTAATAAGTCTGCCTGTGTCCGATTTCGTTGTAAAGAATAACTTATAAAATTCACTGAAGGCGGTTTCCATCTTCATTGTGGGCATTTGAAGCCCACAAGCATGTATTTCCTGGATGCGGTGAATGCTGTGCTCCCAGCATTCACTGAGATGTTGTGATGACGCTGTTGCACAATGCATGCTGGGAAGCCTGAGACTAGCTCCCAGGGGACTGTGGGAGGTCTGGGAGAGGCTAGAAACACGCCTACTCCCATGGGAGGAAAACCAGGAAATGCTAAGAAGATTAGAAAAAAAAGGTAATTACGGCGATTTAAATTTTTTTACACAGCATGTCAGCATCTAGGCAAGGAAGAGAATGCATAGAGATAATGTTCAAAATTTGGGTGGAACCCCGCTTTAAGACCCCTTTCACACGTGTGCGACTTGTCATGCAACTTTGGACATCACCTGCTCACCACAATCACTTGTAAACACAGAAGTCCAGTTTCTGTGTTTACAAGTGACAGCTCTGCACTCTGTGTGTAACCCCCCTGAACTCTGCACTCTTCTGCAATATTCTGCAGAAATCTCCCTCCACCAAGTCTGGCTGCAGCCATTTTAACTGTGGGCAGCTGAAGCTGCTGCCCGTTCACT
Source organism: Aquarana catesbeiana (assembly GCF_042186555.1). Lineage (NCBI taxonomy): Eukaryota > Metazoa > Chordata > Amphibia > Anura > Ranidae > Aquarana > Aquarana catesbeiana. Next base: position 588,678,544 of record NC_133328.1, read on the forward strand.
TACTGGATTTACACAGACACACCTCCAGCTCTGCAGCTCTCATTGGCCCTCTTATGACACAATAGAGAAGATAAAGATGTCATAAGCCTAGGCTTTTTACCAGGCAAGAAACAGGAAGTGGGCTGTATTAAAAAGGTATTTACTGGCAGAAAACTTTTTTTTTTTTTTACTATCCAAAGTTAAAACAAAGGCAGAAGATTTAATAGATGAAAAGTTGAAAACAATGACTAAAGGTCTGCTTTAAAGCACAACTTCACCCTCTAGGCCTTGTTTCCTCCCATCCACCCCAAAAAGTGTTTTTTTTTTTGTTTTTTGTTTTTTTTGTTTTTTTTACACAAAGGACCTGGCCCACCCCTTTTGCATCTCATTTGTCTGGGATAGGTTTGTCTCATATACCAGTAGGCATAGTCCTTCATTGGGAAAGGAGGGGGAGGGGTCAGTCGGTGCATCATTGGTGAAGCAGTTGGCTTAACTCAGAAGATATGGAAGAAGCAGACCTCAGCAGGACAACACTGGATCTGCTGGGGGGCAAGTACCTAAATATACAGGACCTGTAACCAGGTCAGTTGAGGGTGGGGGGTGGGGGGGTTTAGGGGGCATAAAGTTCTGCTTTAAAGTGTTACTAAACCCATAACCATAAAAGCATTCTGTAAATGCAGTAAAGAATGCTTGTTATACTCACTGTGGAACCTAAGGGGTTAATAAAGGCTGTTTGATCCCGTCTGCTTCCTCCCCTTCTTCCATAGTCCCCAAACCATCTCCTGATAGAACAGAGCCTTGGAGACAGGCTGCACAGGCTCAGTTTGGTGTGTATTGCTAGAGAGTTTTTTTTTTTTTTGGGAGTGCGCATGTGATCAGCACAGGGCCAATCGGCACTGTCCAGACAGAGGTTCAGGGTCATAGAACAATCAGGGGAGAATGAAAACTCCTCCTATAAGCTTTAACCAGTGCTTGGCTGGACACTGATAGAAGTCCCAAAAATGCTCTAACTGCTGATAAGGTATTTAGCAGTTTATATTTACTAAAATAATTGCATGTCCATGTTCTGTGTACTGTGGGAGACCAGATATAGTGAATGCAGGCTCCTGGGTTTAGTAACACTTGAAGATATACTTCAACTGGCACAGTTATAGCAAACCTCAATAACAAATCTTAAGATTGGTGTAGAACAGGGATATGCAATTAGCGGACCTCCAGCTGTTGCAAAACTACAAGTCCCATCATGCCTCTGCCTCTGTGTGTCATGCTTATGGCTGTCAAAGTCTTGCAATGCCTCATGGGACTTGTAGTTCTGCAACAGCTGGGAGGTCCGCTAACTGCATATCCCTGGTGTAGAACATTCAATATATGGATGCCAGGAATTGGGACAGAAGTATGCACTTTGTTTTCTCCTTCACTTATTCCACTAGAGTTCTAATAGACCCATCCAGCCAAAAGTGAGATTTCCATTTTAGGAAAAAATCTAAAGTTATAGGTTGGGTCTTCTGGCTTCTTAAAGCTTTTTAAAACGTCAGATCTCTACATAGTCCGACTCCTGCTCTGAGGGTGACCAGGGGGCTCAGGAGGTCCTGCTGCTCTGAGGGTGACCAGGGGGTTCAGACGACTCCTGCTCCGACGGTGACCAGGGGGTTCAGAGGTCCTCCTGCTCCGACGGTGACCAGGGGGCTCAGGAGGTCCTCCTGCTCCGACGGTGACCAGGGGGCTCAGGAGGTCCTCCTGCTCCGACGGTGACCAGGGGGCTCAGGAGGTCCTCCTGCTCCGACGGTGACCAGGGGGCTCAGGAGGTCCTCCTGCTCCGACGGTGACCAGGGGGCTCAGGAGGTCCTCCTGCTCCGACGGTGACCAGGGGGCTCAGACTCCTCCTGCTCCGACGGTGACCAGGGGGCTCAGACTCCTCCTGCTCCGACGGTGACCAGGGGGCTCAGACTCCTCCTGCTCCGACGGTGACCAGGGGGCTCAGACTCCTCCTGCTCCGACGGTGACCAGGGGGCTCAGACTCCTCCTGCTCCGAGGGTGACCAAGGGGTTCAGACTCCTCCTGCTCCGAGGGTGACCAAGGGGTTCAGACTCCTCCTGCTCCGAGGGTGACCAAGGGGTTCAGACTCCTCCTGCTCCGAGGGTGACCAAGGGGTTCAGACTCCTCCTGCTCCGAGGGTGACCAAGGGGTTCAGACTCCTCCTGCTCCGAGGGTGACCAAGGGGTTCAGACTCCTCCTGCTCCGAGGGTGACCAAGGGGTTCAGACTCCTCCTGCTCCGAGGGTGACCAAGGGGTTCAGACTCCTCCTGCTCCGAGGGTGACCAAGGGGTTCAGACTCCTCCTGCTCCGAGGGTGACCAAGGGGTTCAGACTCCTCCTGCTCCGAGGGTGACCAAGGGGTTCAGACTCCTCCTGCTCCGAGGGTGACCAAGGGGTTCAGACTCCTCCTGCTCCGAGGGTGACCAAGGGGTTCAGACTCCTCCTGCTCCGAGGGTGACCAAGGGGTTCAGACTCCTCCTGCTCCGAGGGTGACCAAGGGGTTCAGACTCCTCCTGCTCCGAGGGTGACCAAGGGGTTCAGACTCCTCCTGCTCCGAGGGTGACCAAGGGGTTCAGACTCCTCCTGCTCCGAGGGTGACCAAGGGGTTCAGACTCCTCCTGCTCATTGCAGATCAGCTGTCAAAAACTCCAGACTTTTTGCATCAACAGTGATGCAAAAGGTTACACCACTACACATTTTTCCACTGCTAATGGTCTGTCATTGAGACTGTAAAAGGTAAAAAAAAAACACATCTCCGTTGTTTCAATCTACTCGCCAACATGTGACAGATTTGCTTTAATAGCTCTTTAAATAAAGCAACATGTCATTTGGTTGAACTGTTCATTTCCACATATCAGCTCGAGAACATTTCACCAACATGAGTCAGTAGTATGCCCAGACAATCTGAACAAGGACAAACATTGACTAAAAATAAAAGGCGCATTTAACAAACTTAATTTACTCTTCAGAGCAACCAAGATGGAACTACATTTGAGTCTCTTAAGCCGACAAGAGATCAGCTGCCTGTGGGGGGAACAGAGCCGCAACTGATCTGGTCACAGTGCAAACTCTAGACAGACAATCTAGCTGGGGTCAAGCCTTAGCGCGCTCTAATCCCTCTCAGGTGACGTTGCTTGTATTCTATCACATACAGCTGATCTCCTCAAATATTTTCCTTCCTCCTGTCTTTAAGCCTTCCAGATTTAAGCAACACAAACTAATTCATTTCATCTGCTGGGCATCCAGTTAAACTGCTACAGATTCATTTTAAAGTGTACCTGTCAGCCAGTTCACAATTGGGTGGTCCTCCTAATGGAGAACCTTTTTGCACTTGCCCAATTGTATGTAAAAAATAAAAAATGTCCATTGTCTGTGATCTGATCAACTTCAATAAAATAAGTGAAAAATAAAAAAACTCAGGTCACATTTGCGTGTTGCTACAGTGCATACCAACACACCTGCTTTATGTGCGGTGCCATCCATTATGGCATGCCAATGCACTGTATAGTAGAGTGCAACATGTGATGTACCTAGGGTTGCCACCTCATCACTTTAAAACCGAACACATATTAAATTACACAGGTTCTGTGGCTGATTCAGGTGGTAATTAAACTCACTTGGTGCCTTATCTGCATTCAATTAGCCTCAGAACTTGCGTAATTCCTATGTGTTCAGGTTTAAAGGGATGAGGTGGCCACCCTAGATGTACCACAACAACCATCCCATGAATTGTGGCACACTGCATTTTGAAAAAATGTCATGCAGGTTCTTTCATCCGTTGTCAGTGGTAGCCAACTCATAATGCAACACATTGACGTGGGCAAAATATATGCATTCGAATATTAAAAGGCAGATTTTTTGTCATATTCACCTGCTCTGTACAGTGGTTTTGCACAGAGCAGCCCAGATCCTCCTCTTCTCGTGTCCCCCCGCTTGTGCTCCTGGCCCCTCCCTCCTGCCAAGTGCCCCCATAGCTAGCAGCTTGCTATGGGGGCACCAGAGCTGCTGTTCTGTGTCCATTCACACACACTGAGCGCAGCTCGGCCCCGTCCCTACTCTCCTCATTGGCTTGTGGGCTGTGATTGACAGTGGGAGCCAATGGCTCCTGCTGCTGTCTCAGCCAATGTGGAGGAAGAGACCCCAGGGAGCCTCTGCTCTCATACACATCACTGGATCCAGAAGGGGCTCAGGTAAGTATTTGGGGAGCTGCTGCACACAGGTTTTTTTTACCTTCATGCATAAAAAAGGTAAAAAAACCTTCAACCTTTACAACCACTTTAGAAGAGCATTGGTTAACACATTGTAAAGGGTCGTTTAATGTGAATGGGTGCACTAACCCGCAGATAACACATGAATATACTGTATATGTGGGGAGTGGAATAATACTACGCAAATGTCAACTAAATGTGACAGCTGCTACAAAAAAAAAGTGACAAAATTATTTAAACGAACAAATGTAAAAAATGTAGAGCTAACATAATATGTGCTTTATAATGCAGTGCAAAGAAAAAAGGGGGCGATAAACACCAAAACATGGGAAATAAACCCAAAAATGAGACAGTCAATCCCCAAGTGGAAAGTCCAAAATGAAGCGAATAAAATCAACAGAGTCCAAAGGAAGAGCGTGGCAATGAAGTGTCAATCTTCCATCGTGCAAACGACCTTAAAGGACTGGAACTGTGGTGAATCCAAAAGATGAAAAAGATGAGGTACTCTTACCGGATAGGGTGGACCCAAATGTCAGTGACATTGGGTCAAGGAGGCTTAGATGATCGAATCAGTGCCTCCCTCTGATGGCGATGGAAGTCCGGGGTCTCCACGGATGTCATCAAACGACCTCATGAAACTCTGCAGGACTGGAGGTACAATGTGTCCAAGGAAACACGCCACAGCAACTCAGCGGAGTTGCTGTGGTGTGTTTATTGCATTTTAGTGTAAATATGAGATCTGAGGTCTTTTTGACCCCAGATCTCATATTTAAGAGGTCCTGTCATGTATTTTTCTATTACTAGGGATGTTTACATCCCTTGTAATAGGAATAAAAAAGTGACACAATTTTTTTTTTTTTTTTAACCTTGTAAAAATAAAATCATGTAAAATAAATTTAAAAAAAATAGTATTTTTAAAATTTTTTTATGAAAACTGTGGTCAAACCACACATGTGAGGTATTGCCGCGACCGGTAGAGCGAGAGCATTAATTCTAGCCATAGACCTCCTCTGTAACGCAAAACATGCAACCTGTAGAATTTTTTAAGCGTTGCCTATGGAGATTTGAGGGTAAAAGTTTGACGCCATTCCACGAGCGGGCGCAATTTTGAAGCCCGACATGTTGGGTATCAATTTACTTGGCGTAACATTATATTTCACAATATAAAAAAAAAAATTGGGCTAACTTTACTGTTGTCTTATTTTTTTTTATTCAAAAAAGTGAATTTTTTCCAAAAAAAAGTGCGCTTATAAGACCGCTGCGCAAATACGGTGCAAAAAAAAAGTATTGCATTGACTGCCATTTTATTCTCTAGGGTGTTAGAAAAACACACAAAAAAAAAAAAAAAAAAAAACAATATATAATGTTTGGGGGTTCTAAGTAATTTTCTAGCAAAAAAACCTGTTTTAAACATGTAAACACCTAAAATCCAAAATGAGGCTGGTCCTTAAGTGGTTAATGGGATAATAATGAAGCTGCTTTGCTGGTGATACTGATGGAGTTATTGCAAACACATTTTCAAAGGCTTTTTTTTCTAGGGATATCAATATTATGGGGTTTTTTTTTGGTTTTTTTTATTTGGGCAAGTTACCACAACACCATTATCCCGTAGTTTTTAAGATCAAAGATACAACTATGTTGGTGTCCCTTGTCAATTTTACATTGTATTTTTTAAAATGTAACTGCCTACTCCCAAACTGTCATTTGAAGTAAAACACATAGCCAAGTATTATTCTACACAATTTTTTTTATTGTGCATTAAAAAAATTAAATTAATTAGACATGCTATCTGCCAATTGAACTTAACCAAAAAGTGCATTCTATGCATCCAAAAATATAGAATATACCAAATCATTATTCAAACCAAAAAATAATGTCAAAGCAATAACTCCAAGGCCAATAATAAACACGTTATCTCCTCCGATTCCGCAACATGTCTGGTTGACGAACGACTGTTCAGAAACAAACTGAAACGCACAAAATGAAAAGCGCGAACTGGAAAACGCAAAAAGAAAAGCGCAAATCAACACTCAAACTTCTACTAACACGAAGGAGCCCAAAGGGTGGCGCTAAAGAGCTGAAAAACCACGTAGTACGTCTTGTACGTCACTACATTCGTAATTGTTGGTCAACATTTGTGTGACCGTGTCTATGCAAGACAAGTTTGAGCCAACGCCCTTCGGACAAAATTCCATGGTTTTGTTGGCGGAAAGTCCGATCGTGTGTACGGGGCATTATACTACAGTCCTGCTGTAAAGGGGCCGATACCAGGTCAAATGTAGATACAAACAATGCTTGAATTTAAAAAAATAGATTTACTAATGGATTCGAGATTACACAGCTGCATTCATTTGTGTCTTTTAGCCTGGTACATATGTGATAAAAGAAGACTAGAGCGCCAACAGCTGCCTGGGAATCTTAAATATTCCTATGCAATATTGCATCTTTAAAATTGCATATTTCATTTTTTTTTTCTTCTTATAGTAAATAAAAAAAAAAAAAAACTAAGAAGAGGGGGAAGGAAAGAAAAAAAGATACTCTATACCTCCTTCTTTGGTTGCTCCATGGGTCATGATAGACCTGTGTGACGCAGGTCTGAGATCCGGTGCAGCCAAAAGGGAACTAGAGGTGAACCCACCATAGAAGGAGGGTCTGATCTTTATTAAGGGCAAAATCACCAAATCAATTCACTTTATTTCACCCCCTCCCTATAAATGGTTTTCTCCTTTAAGGAAAAATGACAATTCTGAGAGTAATAGTTTTGAGAAGGGATATGAACATTTCTTTCGAAGTGCTCTCATTTGTTTGGTTGCTGAATCCAGCGTTTCTGGGAACAATTAATTGCCAGAAATAACAACTGATGGAAAGAGAGATTTCTTCTGCTTTTATAGATACCTTACAAGAGCTCTGTGTACAAACTCAAACTACAAGCCCGGTAGAGTAAATAAATGAAACTTATCTGTGGATCATGATAAGACCCATCTGGTTTAAAACAATTAGAAAAAGGACAGGCTGGGGAACATAAACAGGAACAGAAGAAAGGTGGAATTACAGAAATAACCAAGTTTAATCCACTGGTCACTATGGAAGTTACAGGTTTCCAGATGTGCCTGGGATGGCCTTCTAGCCTGATCTGGCCAGTAACACAGTGGTCATCAACCCTGTCCTCAGGGCCCACTTAGGCCCCTTTCACACTGGGGCGGTGGGGGCGTCGGCGGTACAACAGTGCTATTTTTAGCGCTGCTGTACCGTCGTTCTTGCAGCGGTATTCGGCCGCTAGCGGTGCGGTTTTACCCCCCGCTGGCGGCCGAAAAAGGGTTAAAATCCCTCATACAGCGCGGCTATAGCCGCGGTATAGCCGCGCTGTCCCATTGATTTCAATGGGCAGGAGCGGGGAAGGAGCAGTGAATACACCGCTCCTTCCCCGCTCCAAAAAAGCGGTTTGCAGGACTTTTTTCACCGCCCTGCCTGCGCACCGCTTCAGTGTGAAAGCCCTCGGGCTTTCACACTGAACAAACAGCGGAGGCTGTTTAGGGGCGGTTTTCAGGGGGTATTTTTAGCGCAATACCGCCTGAAAACCGCTCCAGTGTGAAAGGGGTCTAACAGGCCAGGTTTGCAAGATAACTGAAATACATCACAGGTGATATCATTTGCTGCTCAGTGATTGCAGTATTCTAGTCTGCCTCTCCCCAAGGTAATGCATAAAACCTGGCCTGTTAGTGGGCCCTGAGGACAGGGTTGATGACCACTGCAGTAACACACCTCCTGTATTAGAGTGCCCCCTCTCTGGATGAAGGAGCACAGGGGGTGCCTTTAGACAGCAACATTGCCAGTTTGGGGGGGGGGGGAGCAGGGTGTTAAGATGTACTAGCAGATTTAGATACACCAACAAATTGAAGTCAAACTCCAGCTCACACATTATAATCAGTTACGGCAACATTTTTTTTTTTTTAATAACAAAAGGAAAAAAAAGTTTTACATAAACAAAAGCTGATCATTGTAAGCACCCCTGGCAATGTTAAATGGTTGGTCTCATCCATGTGAACTAATACATTCTTCTGGAGAGCTTGTGCTATTGAAAAAACAGACTTACTGGCTGGATCGCCAAATGAGAATAGAGGAAATCCTAAAAAAGGGAAAAAAAAAAATGAATGCAGCAGTCACATCTAAGAAGTGGAAAGCTGCAATTTAATAAAAGGTTTGCTTTTGGGTTTAATACTGCTTCAAAGTGTTACTAAAACCAGGACCCTGCATTCACTATATCTGGTCTCCCACAGTACACAGAACATGGAAATGCAATTATTTTAGTAAATATAAACCGCTAAATACCTTTTATCATCATCAATCTTGTGACTTCTATCAGTGTCTGGTTAAAGCTTGTAGGAGTTTTCATTCTCCTCTGACCATCCTATGAGACTGCATGACCCCTCTCTGGACAGTGCTGAGAAGAAAAAAGAAGGAAGAAGGAAGAAAGGAAGAAGGAAGAAGGAAGAAGGAAGAAAGAAGAAGGGATATCCCCGGAGGAGCCACTTAAGTATATTTGGTTCCGTACTCTGCATCTCAACCCCAAGAACAGTCCCAGACCCTCTGGCACACCTAATATGCAGTATTAGGTGTAAAACACAGCAGTAGAAAAGAAACACCAACTGTAATAAACCAGAAGGTATGTTTACCGATATGATAAAGGCATTCAAAAAGGTGGGCAACAAGAACTGACACTTTATGAAAATACCTTAGATGAAACACCCCTGATGGTAAAAGCAGCAACAGCAGTAAACAATATCAGATGGTAATAAAGAACAATCAAGTATTAGTAATCCTTGTTTTACTTGAGTAGCCTATGTGGACAGGCAGAAGAAGGGCAGAGGAATGGCTTTTAGATATGTCAGACTACGTCCTTCTGTCCTTCAACTCACAGGCGCAGACAATAAACGAAATAGCATAACGTTTAGCAAACTGTTATAACTTGTGGAATTTAGCCTGCTACTTTAAGAATAGGGTCCAGGCAAGTCCAGTCTCTAAGGGTGCGGTAAAATAAATCCCTTATGGATAAGGGAGGGGAGGTTAGGTATAGTTCCTTGTTAGAGATGAAATCCTTTGGTCTTTAGCTAGCACTCAGAACTGTAGTAGGAGAAATCCTGAAGGAGCAGAGCAATTCAAATGGCACAGATCAAGCAAAGAATGAAGGATCTTCCTGTGTTTGAGTGCAGAGTGATCAACGTGGTACTTTGCTCAAAGGTATTGTGGTACTACAAGTAACAGCAAGGTGAATGAAAATAATGGTGTCTGTATACATTGTCTATGTAGCTGGCTGGACTTATCCTGTAGCACTACAGGCAACAGCAAGGTGAATGGAGACAATGGTGTCTGTATACAGTGTCCATGTAGATGGATGGGCAGGTGCCCGCTAGGGTTGGCACATCATCCCTTTAATCCAGGACACATTAATTACACAGGTTCTGAGGCTGATTTAATGCAGATAAGGCACCAAGTGGAGTTTAATTACCACCTTAATCAACCACAGAACCTGTATAATTAATGTGTGTCTTGGATTAAAAGGGATGATGTGGCAACCGTAGTGCCCGCTCACCGATACTGCAATGGATGATGGCTTACAGGATCTCCCTCAGGGTCCTGGCTCGAGGGATGGTGTCCGACCTCCGTTGCATTCGTGCCGCGGCCTACCTAGATCAGCTATAGCAGTAGTGTAGATGGAGCAGAAAACGGCCTCCAGACTGCCGCTGGACAGTAAGGCAGGACTGTCCGCAGATGCTCCAAGGATACACGTGTGAGGACCCCTCTTGAACAGGCCGCAACTCGGCTACAGCACTTTCAGACACAGAGTCCCAGATTGCAGATCCAGGCCGGGAGGGGTCCCAAGAGAATGATCCAGGCCTAGCACAGCCTTTTTATAAGCTCTCCCAGAAGTCTGTTCATCTGACAGCCGGCTGGTAGTTGTTGTTCCCAGAATTTCAACTAGAATGTGAAACTTGAGCCCTGGGGACTACAATTCCCTGTATGCTTTGCTCCCTGGTGGTAACCACCCTGCTGTCAGGATGTGATGACAGTCTTAGCTGGCACTAGAGGGAAATAGTTTCACTGCAGCAATGTTGCAGAGTGTCTTCTGATACTACAGGTAAGGTAGCCAGCTCCTCACTACACAAACAAAAAAAACTCTCTAGCAATACACTCACCAAACTGAGCATGTGCAGAGTGCCTCCTAGGGCTCCGTTCTATCAGCAGATGGATTGGGGACAGTAAAATAAAAAGGGAGGATCAGAGAAGACAGGATCAAACAGCCATTTTAGACAATGCGGAGGATTAACCCCCTTAGGTTCCACAGTAAGTATAACAAGCATGCTTTAAGGCCTATACAGACTGCTTTTACTGTTATGGGTTTAGTAAAAAAAAAAAAAAAAAAATTTAAGCTTACAAAAATGAAAATAATGTTTTAAAAGCTAAACGAGACACTATGAAATGCAAAGTGGGGTTTGGCCACCCCACGTCTGGTCTAGGCCAACCAGTTACGAATCTGCATCCCTGGAAACAATATAGGAAGCGATACAAATACTAAATATTCATTGCAAAGCTCTCACACAATATTCTGTCATTGTTTACAAAGTCTGTAATGTTGCTGCGTCAGGGGACATTAAAGCCATCATGTTTTTCATCTGTTTAGAGAAAGTCTGCCTGGCCATGAGTGCGTTCCCATCCCCGTGACACCTAGTACCAGACTAAACAATAATTACAACACAGCAATTGGAAGCGACTAATAGAGATACAAGCAATTCAGATTCATATCTCTGTCATGTGGATTCTAGTACAAGTACCTGACTCATTTCCTGTCACTGCCAGCCCCACATTGGCTAATTGAATTGCATTTCCCTGGTGTAATAAACGCTCATTTGACATTTGTTTACTACCGCCTGTCAAAGACAGACACTATGGGGGTCATTTACTAACGGCAAAGCCACTTTGCACTACAAGTGCACTTGGAAATGCAGTCGCTGTAGATCTGAGGGGGACATCCAAGCGAAATTAAAAAAAACAAAACAAAACAGCATTTTAGCTTGCACATGATTGGATGATAAAATCAGCAGAGCTTCCCCTCATTTCAGATCTTTCCCTCAGATCTACAGCGACTGAACTTCCAAGTGTACTTGTAGTGCAAAGTGGCTTTGCCTTTACTAAATAACCCCCTATGATTGTACAGCACTGCTAGGCTCACTTCTTATGGCTGGTATGAAACCGATTCCAACTGACCCCCAAGAAATAAAGGGTTTAGCCTTTTATAGAACATCTACACCTCTCTTGGGTAGAAGGCCCGATTTACACCTATGAATTTTTTTTGTGCATTTTCAGTTTTGCAGAAACACACTACAGTCCATTTAACATGGTTTCCATACCTCCCAACTTTTTGAGATGGGAATGAGGGACACCTATCAGCAAAAGTATGCAGGCATAGGACACACCCCTTGCCACGCCCCTTAAAAGAGAATTGTACAAAAAAAAAAAAAAAAAAAAAAAACAAGATTGGTTGAACCCACAAGTGCTTTTTATACCACTACTATTCCTTTATATTGGCTTTTGGAATTTACAAATGCAGCAATTTAGAAAGCAGATGAAAGGTTTAGCGCTGGAAAACACTTTTTGACAGATAAAAAGTGCATTTTATATACATTTATATAGATCAGACCAAAATGAGGGACAAATGAGGAGGAATGAGGGACAGAGGGACATTGCTCCAAATCAGGGACAGTTGGGAGCTATGGGTTTCCTATGGGTCACGTTCACTGTGCATTTTATGGAAAGGACCATGAACGTTTGTTTTTTGGTTCCATAGACTTCAAGTGGGTCAAAAATGTGTATTGTGTAAAAAAAAAAAAAAAAAAAAAAAAAAAACACAAAATGCACCTGGAATATGCAAACTGCATCCTACATAAGTGCCAATCAGGCCTAATGGTACATAGAATAACCCATATTTATTACAGGTACTTCTATAGTGCTGTCAATTTATGCAGCACTTTACATACAGTATATATTATACATTTACATCAGTCCCTGCCCTCAAGGAGCTTACAATCTAAAGGTCCTTAACTCACATTCATACATACACATACTAGGGCCAATTTAGACAGAAGCAAATTAACCTTCCAGCATGTCTTTTTGGGGGGGGTCAAAGGAAACCCACGCAGCCACAGGCAGAACATGCAAACTCCAGGCAGGTAGTGCCGTGGATGGGATTCAAACCAACACCCCTAGTGTTGCTAGGCAGAAGTGCTAACCACTTGGCCACTTTGCTGCTCAATATATCCATATACTTCACGTCCTCCTGCCGGTCTAATGCATATATGTGACTGCATATCAGTAGGCTTTAATGCCATGCTGCCACATACACTATATTATCTAAAGTATTGAAACGTCTGCCTTTACACACACGCACAAACTTTAAAGGGGTTGTAAAGATGTTTTTTTTTTTTTTTTTAAATAACAAACATGTTATACTTACCTTCACTGTGCAGCTCGTTCTGCACAGAGTGGCCCCGAACCTGGTCTTCTGGGGTCCCTCGGCGGCTGTTTCAGCTCCTCCCCGCAAGCATTTACCACCTTCATGCGAGCTCCCTCGCACGGTGGTGAGTGCTTGCGGGCGCGCTCCCGTGATACAGCCGGCGGCTATAGCCGCTCGCTGTATCACTCGGCCCCGCCCCCCGGCGCGCCGCGTCATCGGATGTGATTGACAGCAGCGCGAGCCAATGGCTGCGCTGCTTTCAATCCATCCACTGCAGCCAATCAGCGACCAGGCTGAGCTGCAATGAAGCTGACGAGGACGAGAAGCGAAGATTCGAGGCGTCAGGTAAGTAAAACGGTGGGGCTGGGGGCGGCGGTACTGTCAAAAGTTTTTTCACCTTAATGCATAGAATGCATTAAGGTGAAAAAATTTTTACCTTTACAACCCCTTTAATGGCATCCCAGTCTTAGTCCGTAGGGTTCAATATTGAGTTGGCCCACCCTTTTCAGCTATAACAGCTTCAACTCTTCTGGGAAGGCTGTCCACAAGGTTTAGGAGTGTATCTATGGGAATGTTTGACCATTCTTCCAGAAGTGCATTTGTGAGGTCAGGCACTGATGTGGATGAGAAGCCCTTACTCGCAGTCTCTGCTCTAATTCATTCCAAGGTGTTCTATCAGGTTGAGGTCAGGACTCTGTGCAGGCCAGTCAAGTTCCCCCATCCCAAACTTGCTCAGCCAGGTCTTTATGGACCTTGATTTGTGCACTGGTGCGCAGTCATGTTGGAACAGGAAGGGGCCATCCCCAAACTGTTCCCACAAAGTTGGGAGCATGAAGTTGTCCAAGATGTCCTGGTATTCTGACGTCTTAAGAGTTCCTTTCACTGGAACCAAGAGGCCAAGCCCAACCCCTGAAAAACAACCCCATACCATAATCCCCCCTCCACTAAATGATTTGGACCAGTGCACAAAGCAAGGTCCATAAAGACATGGATGAGCGAGTTTGGGGGGGAGGAACTTGAATGGCCTGCAGAGTCCTGACCTCAACCCGAATATCTTTGGGATAAATTAGAGTGGAGACTTATGCTGGCCATACACTATACAGAAAATCGGCCGAAAAATCGTTCGTATGGACACTTTGTTCGTTTTTCGGCAAGTTAGTGGGTACAAATCGATAATCGTTTGTGACGTTTTTGTGGAAAAAAAACGAACGGCATGTTTGGAAAATTTCTGCCGAACGTACGATAAATTGCAAGGTTAATGTGTTTCCCGTCCGAACTGCCTGCACTAGGTATATGTAAAAAAACGAACACAAAATTATTTATTCATGTCCACTGAACAGATTATCGGTCATTATATGATGGCACGATCGTTTGCGGTCACGGTCGAACGTTCGTTTTTCGAAAATGGGTTCGGCCGATTTTCTGTATAGTGTATGGCCAGCATTAGCCAGGCATTCTCATACACATCAGTGCCTGACCTCACAAATATGCTTATGGAAGACTGGTCAAACATTCCCATAGACACACCCAAACCTTGTGGATAGCCTTCCCAGAAGAGTTTAGGCTGTTATAGCTGCAAAAGGGTCGGCAAACCCAAAAACAAAATTGGATGCCAATGAGGGGGCCCAGGAAGCCGGCTGCCATGTCCTTAGCAACCAATGAGTCATCAGCTGTCAGCGGGGTTCTCCTCCCGGTCTCTTCCCGCCTTAAAAATAAATAAAAAAAGCTGCTCTTGTTCTGTTGAGGACTTCATCTGTTTTGTTGTCGCCTGCTCAGTCGACTCTTATATAGCCATGGGGCGTGGCCACCTGATGACATCACCCAGAGAGCCTGCCCCTTACCCCCCTTGTCACAAGAGGCAGACTCTCCAAGTGATGTCATCGGGTGGCCACGCCCCATGGCTATATAAGAGGCGGCAGAGAACGGGTGACAAAACAGATTAAGACATCAACAGAACAAGAGCGGCTTTTTAAATGTATTTTAGCGGGTAAACGGCAAGGAAGACAGCAGTGGGAAGAGATGGTGGCGGCGGGCAGAGATGGCGGCAGGAGAAGATGGTGGGAAGAGACGGCGGAAAGAGAAGACAGCTATTAATAATAGGAATTGTCAAAAACCGGCCCTTGTATTTTTTTACATTTCACGGCTTTTTTGGTGAATGGGTAGGGGTACCCATTCACATGGGGGGGGGGGGGGATGGGGGGGATCTTCTTCTTAAAGGGGCTTCCAGATTCCGATAAGCCCCCCGCAAACCCTGTCAACCACGTGGGTGGGCCCAGAAGCCTGTCTGGGGCCTACCACAGCAGCCGAGGAATGGTCCTGAGCTGTCTATCCAGAGTGAAGAAGCTGGACAGCCGAGGAGATCCCAGGGGAGGACCCGTCATGGAAGGATCATGCAGAGTGCTGGTCTGGAGAGGGGCCTGGTGACTCAGTTGGAGGACGTATCCTAAAGTAATCCTACAGCATAGTACTGCCGGGTTGGCTTAGAGGTCCAAGTACTGTGTCTGACATTCATCGCGAACCTATACATCCTGTGGCAGAGGATCGTACGAGTTTATTTCAAGCAAGTCTGTGGCAGAGACTTTTGTTCGTGCTACGTACTGGCTGCTAGGCAAGTGAGAGAGGCCTATCCAGGCGAGCAAAGATCGTGTCCCACAAAAGGGGGATTACATTCAATTACAGTATTCAACTTTAAAGGATGTTCTAAAGAAACCTAAAGAAAGGTATTTGAGCTTCCCTGCAGTTTTCCTCCTGCCTCTTTCCTGCTACTTCCTTTGTTATTTGGTTCAATAAAGCATTGAAAACATACTCAAGTGTTGGTGCTTATATCATCCAGAGGTAAACTCAACGGAACCCTAGACCCGGTGGTGGTGAAACAGAGGTATCGAGAGTGAAGGTAACAGCCCGCTTAAACCAGCAGCTCCACCGAGAGTTAGTGCTACATCTGCAAACTGCAAACCGCACAGGTGTGAACGTAGGGTTAGCCAACTCTTCAATCTTCTTTATACTCACTTTTTATTTCTGCTCCATTGCTCCTTCTGTGGCCTAAATTAAACTACCAAGTGCATCCAGGTATAGGGGGGTATGTGACCTCCTCTCGATGCAATATCGGTCTCTAGACCTGAGAACTTTGACATGATAGAGGGGTGTGAGGTTCTCCCTCACTCAAAGTTTTGAGCCTGGATCCCACCAGGTTTTTTTGGTGGCAGCTCTGATGGAGGAAGGAGCATTAGGGGAATGCTGGAGAGTAGATAATAAAACCGGTGGAGGTTGGGCTTGACACAGACTTTTCCCTGAATGGGCAAGGTGAGAGTGGGGTAGACTTACTAAAACTGATTCACTCAGAATATAGTGCAGCTGTGCATGGTAGCCAATCAGCTTCTAACTTCAGCTTGTTCAGTTAAGCTTTGGCAATAAAGCCTGGAAGCCAACTGGTTTCTATGCAGAGCTGCACCACATTTTGCACTCTCCAGTTTTAGTAAATAAACTCCACCACCTCTTTAAATATCGCCTTTCCAGTTCTAAACCCTATACAACTCCATTTTGCAGTGAAATCATGGTGCGCCTTGCTCCCGTGATGAGTTTATTCTGGCCATTTAAGATCTTCAGAAATGTGCTATATTGTGACCACAATTAAAGACCATGGCCTACCATTTATACCCATCAAGCACAATTTTCATTTCTGCTTCCTGACATTTCTTGACCCCGTCTCAGATTCACTTGATATGTCCTTGCAGATGTCACTGGCTGGGTCAGCTTCCCTTACAGTAACCATGATCAAAGTGTACTCTACCTACAAGTGACACTTCTTTCAGGTCCCGGTCATAGTCATGTACCCCCCTAGGCTTAACAAACCTTTCAACTTTCTTGGCTGGGGAAAAAAAAAAAAAAAAAGGACCCTTTAGTGTCATCATTTTTAAAGGCCACCATAGTCTGGCCTTCATCATTTTAGATGAAACAGAAATAAAACAGGCCATCAATAACTCATGTACTAAATGCAATACCAGTCTGAAAAAAAAAAAAAAAAAAAAAAAAAAAAAAAGAAGAAGAAGGATTTACTGGTTGACATTTGGTGTTTACTTAAGGTAACCTCTGCTCTCATATTTTCCATCTTACACTCTATTCTAAATTCTCAGGTGGATGACAGGTTTGGCATATCCCAATGCTGTAGCACAGGCAATAACCTTTGTTCACCAAGCTTAACAACCCCCCTTTTAGCTTTCCAACTCTGCAGCCTATGAGAGATGACCTGGCAGCTGCAAGCGTTGCCTAAACGAACAGGTGGTGTCTACATGTAGGCAGTAATGTGGACACCGTAGTAAGTCCCCAGGAAGTAGACAGGAGAGATGGATCCTCATGTGACCATGGCTTTAGGCAAGTAAAATGGACATTTGGATACATTTTTTCTATACCAGCAGTTAGAAGGGGGTGGGGTTTGCCAATATCCTGAAGTTGGTCTTTAGGTGTCCTTCAAGTGGGTGTTGGGTATCATTTATTTTTTTTACTTTGGTCTTGGGCAGGTAGTTTAAAACTTACGGTTCGCGGTTTCCTTGCAAAACAATGTCAATAAAGGAAGTAAGGTGACCACTGCTTTGATGTTGACACTAAGCCCAAATCCAGAAAAAGGACTAGTATATCCTCAGCTATGGATTCCATGCACCATCTGGGGGGGAGGCCTAGGCCTGATTGGACACAGGGATTTAGTGAGGTTTTAGGTAGGTACTACAGAGGACCTTGTCCCATCATTTGAGAATGGGCTAAGCATAGGTAGGTTCCGAGTATTGGGAAAAACAAGGATTGTTGCACCTTAGTGTCCTGTTGTGGTCTCCCATCTTGAAAAACTAAGGTCTGGGAAATAGTATGAGGGAATACGATACAGAGTTTACGGAAGTTAAGAGTAACAGGAACTTGGAGCTTAAAGTGTTACTAAACTCAGGACCCTGCATTTACTATATCTGGTCTCCCACAGAACATGGAAAAATCAAGTTAGACTTACCGGTAACTTGTTTTCCAGGAGTCTTTCAGGACAGCACCTTGAGAGCGTGGCTCCACCCACTTGACAGGAAACACACCTCCACCAAACTTTAAAAGGAGGCTCCTTCCCACTTATCATCAGTAGTAGTAGAGAACCTCCGGCCCAAGCTGGAACACATAATCAGAATATGGTTAGTCACAGCATAGTAATTTAATACAATAAGGGCGGGTTGCTGCTGTCCTGAAAGACTCCTGGAAAACAAGTTACCGGTAAGTCTAACTTGATTTTTCCCTTAACGTCTTTCAGGACAGCACCTTGAGAGGATAACAGAGACTTACCCACTTAGGGAGGGACCACAGCCTGCAAGACCTTTCTGCCAAAGGCCTGTTCACTGGCTGACAGAAGATCCAGCCTGTAATGACGGACAAACGTAAGGTAACTTGACCACGTAGCCGCCCTACAAATCTGATCTGGGGTGGCACCAGCCATTTCTGCCCATGTAGTGGCCTGAGCCCTGGTAGAATGCGCTTTAATTCCCAGCGGGGGAGAGAGCCCCGACTGAGAGTATGCTGCTAGAATAGCTGATCTAAGCCATCTAGCTATAGACCCCTTAGAAGCTTGTTGGCCCTTCTTTTTACCCGAAAAAAGTATAAATAGAGAATCCGAGGATCTAAAGTTACTTGTTACCTCCAGATACTGTAATAAAGTCCTTCTTACATCCAAATTGTGGAATTTGCCTTCTTTTTCCCCCGAAGGGTTAGAGCAAAAGGTTGGCAGGATGATCTCCTGCGACCTATTGTGTGCTGACGCTACCTTTGGCAAAAAACCCGGATCGGTTTTAAGTACAATCCTATCTGTGTAGATAGTTAAAAAGGGTCTCTTAACAGATAGGGCGTGCAGCTCACCAATTCTCCTTGCTGACGTTATTGCAACTAAGAACAAGGTCTTAAGAGTAAGATTCCTTAGAGAGATTCTTTGTAGTGGTTCAAAAGGTTCCTTTGTAAGGGCTTGCAGGACCACTGATAGATCCCAATTGGGAAAGTGCTTAGCCGGAGCTGGCCTAGATCTGGTAAGTGCCTTGAAAAATCTTATAACCAAGGGCTCAGAAGAGATTGGTCTTTCTAGAAATACTCCCAAAGCAGCTACTTGAACTTTAAGGGTGCTGACTGACAATCCCTTGTCTGCCCCCTCTTGAAGAAATTCCAAAATGGACACTAAATTTTTTACTTTTCTCTTAGTCAAATGACAAAAAGAGTTGAAGACCTTCCAATATTTAGCATAGATTTTTCTGGTCACTATTTTCCTACTGGAAAGTAAGGTAGTTACCAAGGGTTGTGACAGACCTTTGTTTCTTAACGACTGCTCCTCAGAAACCAGGCCGTGAGGCTTAGACTGGCCACTCCCGGATGCTGTATTGGACCCTGTAGGAGCAGGTCCTGCCGGAGAGGCAGCCGCCAAAATGGTTTGACTGCCATCTGTAGAATGGTGGAAAACCATGCCCTCTTTGGCCAAAATGGAGTAATTAGGATTACTGCCACCTTCTCCCTCTGTATCTTCCTTAACACCAACGGGATAAGTTGGAAAGGAGGAAATGCGTAACCCAGATGGAAGTTCCAGGGCTGGATTAATGCATCTGTCCCCTGGGCCTTGTCGTTTCTGTGAATAGAGAAAAATACTGGGAGTTGTGTATTTTCTTGTGACGCAAATAGGTCTATTTGCGGTTGACCCCAGGCCCTGGTAATCATTGCAAAGATTTCCGGATTCAGGCTCCATTCTGACTCCTGAATCCGCCTTCTGCTTAGATAATCTGCCACTACATTTAAGGTGCCTTTGAGGTGGACTGCTGATAAGGACCGAACATGCTTTTCTGCCCAAACCAGGATTTTTTGAAGCTAGCAACCGAAGTGTTTTGCTTCTTGTACCCCCCTGTTTGTTTAGGTAGGCTATGGTAGTGGCATTGTCTGAGAGGACCCGGACATGAGAACCTTGAAGGATAGGAGAGAAGGCATCTAAAGCTAAGGCGACTGCCTTTAGTTCCCTCCAATTTGAGGACCTCTTTGCCTCTGTCCGAGACCACATTCCTTGCGCGAAGTCTTGGTCTAAGTGAGCTCCCCAACCCCATACACTGGCATCTGTCGTTACCACTTTTTCTATTGGAAATGACCAGAGCAGGCCTTCTGACAGATTCTCCTGTCTTCTCCACCACCAAAGTGATCTCTTGACTTTGGTGGGTATCTTTATCTTTGCTTCCAGAGATTCTGACCTGTGATTCCATATTCTCAGGAGAAAGCTCTGGAGAGGCCTGAAATGTAACCTTGCCCATTGAATGGCTGGTATGGTTGCGGTTAGGGTTCCTAGGCATGACATCACTTGTCGGACTGATAATTGCTGGCTTGCCTGCAAGGACGCTACCACCTTCAGGACTTTCCCCTTCTTCTCTTCTGGGAGAAAAATCTTTTGTTCCCTTGAACAGATCTGATACCCCAGGAATAGTATTTTCTGGGCTGGAACGAAATTTGACTTCTGCATATTTATGATCCAACCCAGGGTTTCTAGATGACCTCGGGTCTTTCCGAGGTTGTCTAGCAGTCTTTCCCTGGAGGGGGCAAAAAGGAGTAGGTCGTCCAAGTACGGAATTACCGCAATCCCCTGCATGCGAAGAGGTGCAAGCGCTTCTGCCATTATTTTTGTGAATATTCGTGGGGCAGAAGACAGGCCAAAGGGGAGGGCCCTGAATTGCAAGTGCAGAACCTCTTTTCCCAAATTTATCGCCAACCTTAGGAATCTTTGGGACTGCGGGGCTATAGGGATATGCAGATAGGCATCTCGAAGGTCTATTGATGCCATAAAGCATTCCCTCGTCAATAGATTCTTGACCGTGAAGATGGAGTCCATACGAAACCTTTTGTATTGGACTGATCTGTTCAGCGGTTTCAGGTTTAGGATTAACCGAAAATCTCCGGATGGTTTCTTTATCAGGAATATACGGGAATAAAACCCCCGATAAAGCTCCCCCTGTGGGACGTAAGTCATAACCCCCTGATCTATCAGATCCTTTAATAGGCTCTTCATTGCCAGGGATTTTGCTACATCTTTTGGAAGATTTGTCACCAAGTACCTTTCTAGGGGGAGATCTGAAAATTCTATATTGTAACCCTGGGCTAGCATATTCAGAATGTACTGGTTTTCTGTTATGCTTGCCCAATAGGGGAGAAAGTCTTGTAGTCTTCCCCCTACCTGTAACCGACTGTCATTGCGTCTTGCTGGCTGACGCAGGAGGATGGAAGAGGACATTTCCTCTGCCCTTACCCCTCTGCCCTGACCAGCTTTTCTTTTTCTCTTGAGACTTGTTCTGTTCCCGAGCCCTTTGAGGACGAAAAAAACGTTTGACTGGTTGTTTCTTCTTTTTGACAGGAAAAGATTTCTTTTTATCTGCAGTCCTGTCCAGAACTGAATCCAAATCAGGGCCGAACAGTAAGTCTCCTAGAAAAGGGACCCCGCATAATTTGTTTTTAGATGCTGTGTCCCCTTGCCAAGTCTTTAGCCATAAAGCCCGTCTAACCGAATTAGCAAGGGCTGCCGCCTTAGCTGTCATCCTGATAGGCTACGGCTGCTGAGAGGGTAGAAAAGGAGTCAAGGATTTCTTGCTTAGGGGAATCTGCTATTATATGAGCTTTAAGCTGATTTACCCAATACTCCAAGTTCCTGGAGATGCAAGTAGTTGCCATTGCTGGCTTAAGGTTGCCCATAATGGATTGCCAAGTCCGCTTGAGCTGTTGATCCATTTTTTTATCCATGGGGTCTTTTAAGATCCCCATGTCCTCAAATGCTAGATCAGTAGATCTTGACACTTGAGAAAAGGCTGCATCAAGTTTTGGAACCTTATTCCAAAGAGCTGCTGGGTCTTCATCAAAAGGGAACCTTCTCTTATGAGCCCTAGAGAAAAATGGTTTCCTATCAGGGTCAGCCCATTCTTTTCTGATTGTTTCAGAAATCACTGCATGGACTGGAAAGGTACGGGACTTAGACTCACTAAGCCCTGCATACATCTTGTCATGTAAAGACATCTCCTTATGCTCTTCCTCAAGGCCTAGAGTAGCATAAATAGCCTTTAAAAGGCCATCCACCTGATCCAAAAGACAATTTATACTTGGAAGACATATTTTCCAGCTCATCACTATCCTCATTCGATTCATTAGAATGGGATGGGGAAAGCCCTTCCCGGTTCAGAGGACCCATTTCCGCCTCTACTGCCGGGACTAACAGTGAGCCTTGAGAGGACTGTGAGGTAGTGGGCTGACTTGCAGATGGATAGGTGAGTGAGGATCTGAAGGATTGAATGGTAGCATCCAATTCCTTTTTGGCAGATACGATTAGATCACTGCATGCGGAAGTGGTTTCTTCCCTCACCAAGGAGTCAATACATGCTTGACATAAAGCCTTTTTCCAGCCTTCATTTAACTTAATTTTGCATGAAGGACATTTCTTTCTAATCCCAGGGTCAGAGCTCTTGGCCTGCCATGATAAGGGAAAAAAAGAGAGAGAAAAAAGACAAACCATCTTTTAGAGTCAGCCTGATTACTCAAGGTTGCTCACCACAGGTGCACAGTGAGAAAAGCTATCAGACTCATGTGCCCTGACAGGCCCCTCCACCACCAGGGGGAAAAAATACCCTCAAACTTCACTAACATTTAGAGAGAAGAGGGCTAGAGAGAGACCCCACAGTAAAGCTGAGCAGAAACTACAGTCTGCTCCTTACCTGGGCCTTGCTGGTGCCTGTGCCTGTTCCACTCGCTGCGGTTCCTGAATCCATGCTGAGGCAGCAGCGTGATGCCTGTGGCGAAAACGCCGGTTCCGGACTCCAATAGCACCTGTGCGCCGGACCGGAACCAGCAATAAATAAGCACCAGACCTATTCCTCCCTCCTCCCCCTGCGCTTCCGGCGGAAATGACGCCTGGCGCCTGCTCCATGGATGCCGCCCCACTTCCGGATACCTCACATCCGGCGGATGCAGTCCTCTGACTGCCCTTCCCAAGATGGCGGCGGCGTCAGGGAAAAAACATGTGCAGGCAAGAAAAAAACAAACAGAAATGCCTGACATGCCTGACGCCTCTGCCTGGGAGCAGCAATACCCGGAGCAGTCCTGGCTCTCCCCGAGCACTGACGAGGGAGAAGGAGCCCATCCACCCGGCACCCGTAAGCCTGTGGAAAATGGGAGGAATCGGCTCTCCTGAGGTAGGTAAAAATAGTGGAGTAGGGAGCCTGTTCTCTCAGGACAGAACCTTGAGAGCTCCAAACTCCCCCATGTGTTCCCGCCGGAGGAAACACATAAACTGATGATAAGTGGGAAGGAGCCTCCTTTTAAAGTTTGGTGGAGGTGTGTTTCCTGTCAAGTGGGTGGAGCCACGCTCTCAAGGTGCTGTCCTGAAAGACGTTAAGGGAAATGCAATTTTAGTAAATATAAACTGCTAAATACCTTTACTCATCAGCAGTATATAGCAGTCTTGTGACTTTGAGTATCTGGTTAAAGCTTGTAGGAGGAGTTTTCATTCTCCCCTGCTTGTCCTATGAGGCTGCAGGACCCCTGACCCTCTGTCTGGACAGTGCTGATTGACCCTGTACTGATCACATGCACTCTTCCTCCAAGTTAAAAAAAAAAAAAGGAAACTCTCAATACACACCAAACTAAGCATGTGCAGCCTGTCCCCTGGCTCTGTAAATATCAGGATTTTTATTGGAGACAGTGGAAGAAGGGGAGTATCAGAAGACAGGATCAAACAGCCTTTTTACACCATCCAGAGGATTAACCCCTTAGGTTCCACAGTGAATATAACAAGCATGCTTTACTGCATATACACACACTGATTTTACTGTTGTGGGTTTAGTAACACTTTAAAGTGGTATTAAACCCAAGATGGCTGCATTAGTTTTCTTTTATAGTTTATTTTTTTACCTGGTGATCCAGCCAGCATGTCTGCTTTTCAAAAGAACAAACTGTTCTGCTGATGTAGCGGTTATACGGTTGAGGAAAATAATTTATTACTGACAGGGGTGCTCAGATTGATCAGCTTTTATTTCTGCAAAACCTTTATCCCAAAAAAAAAAAAAAACAAACAAAAAAAAACACCCTGTTAGCTGTAACTGTTAAAAGGTTTAGTTGGAGTTCAGCTCCAAATTGTTAGTGTAACTAAATCTGCTAGTACATCTAAAACACTCCCCTCCTCCTAGATGCTGCTGTCCAAAAGGTGATTGGTAAACTGCGACATATTTCATTTTTGGTTTTGGGTTTAATACCGCTTTGGAGGAAAGCATTCTCGGTTTATCCCCATGAAAAGGCTTTGTGTCAAGAAATAGTGAGTTGTGTTTCTCCTCTTGCAACACCCCGAAGCGTTTACTGGTTACATGCAAGTTTAGCATGCCCTAAAGCATCCTAAAGTAATTTAGCATCAAAAGCATCCTGCATAATAAAAAAATAATCTGGTAAGCAATGATGTAGCGGCTAACAGGAAGAGCCATAGCTGTCAGTGCGGGTCCAACATACCTGGAGGTGTCAGATATCAGTGGCGCCCAGCGCTCTTCAAGAAAGCAAAGATCTGACTCACCACTCATGGGAAGTTACATCTTACACTTTTTTTTTTTTTTTTTTTTACAGGGTGCTTGTGATTTAGTTTATTAAATCTAGCAGCATGGTCCCTTATGTGATAGTTATCATGCCTTAAAGCACTATTAAGCCCAGAGTTAAACAAAATTCCTGTTTTCCCCTTTAGTAACATGAAACTAGCTGGATAACAAATTGCGCACCGCGCTGGCAAGATCTCTGGGCTGTGTCCTTTACCAAACGTCAAGTTCCAGTTTATAAGCAAGTCGGATCCTAGATGTTGAGACTACACATCCTGGTGTGCTGAACATTGTAACCATGCATACCCTAAGGAAATCTCAAAACACCTGTTTCCCCACAGCCCAAGAACAAAGCATACATGCGTGTCCTAAGGAAGTCTCCTTGCAGCCCCAATCTTCCCACAGCCCGAGAACATAGTGGACTTGTGTAACCTAAGGAGGTCTCTTCGCAGGCCCAGTCTAGCTGCAGCCCAGAAACAGTGCAAATGGCTGCCACAACGATACCTTCTCGTAGCCCCAGTCTCCCTTCAGCCAGGAACGTAGTGTGCATGCGTGCCCCAAGGACGTTTCCTCACAACCCTAGTCTCCCCACAGCTCGAGCCTGCCCCAGAATTCCTGGAGCGGCCCATAACAGTCCCAGCTGGGAGCGTGCGCATCAGAGCGGCTCTAGGCAGCCCTTGCAAGGTAACGTATCACACCCCCGAATGGGCCACTGGCTCTAAATGTCCCATTCCCTCCAGTTTCAGTGCACACACAGTCAGGCTCACAGCATCTCCACTGGCTCAAAACAGTCCAGGGGTGTCTTTTGTACTTGTAATGCTGGATTAAACTTAGATGGCTGCGGAGAAGGCATGGGATAGCCAGAAAGAATTTAATGAGGACACTTCTGTTCTGATATTCTAGCATAGAGCTTCTGCAAAGTTCACTATTGGCTGGGAAGATACCCAGAACTTGCTTTTGTAGAACTGAGAACTGCACACAGTCACTAGGGCACAGACTGTAAATCAGTACACAATGCCACAGGATCATCAGTTGCCTCCTTCTGATATCCACCAGGCATTCTTCAGTGAGGGCAACACTGACTCACATTACCACAGGACAGCTGGACACCCTTTCCCTCCCCAACTTTCACCAGGTATCGTTCAGCGAGCTCCCCAGACCAAGTAGAATCCAAGGCTTAGGAAAAATTGCCCCCCCCAGCTTTAACTATAGCTGGGACCTTGATGACCTTTATGCAACTTCTCCAGCAGATTGCCCTGAGGGGCCTCTGGCAGGACTAGACCCAGGATATACACATTCAGCCCCAAGCCCAAGACTGTTTATGGGCTCTCCAGCCACCTACTGTACATGCCTTCCCAGGGATTGGCTGGGTCTCTATAAATATTCAAGTTGCCTTTCCATTCTTCCTCCCACTGTGATTCTGGAATCCTCTAGAAGGCAGGGTGAAGTAATCAGACCAGCAGTCTGAAATGTTGAGCAGACAAAAACGAATCAACCCCTGCTCCACTGATTACAGAGGAGCTAAACTAAAATTTGCCTAACATCCTATACTAATTGGCAGGGTGCTACAGCAACATAGTCACCCACTTGGGGAATCTTCTCTGGCTTATGCTGCAAAGAAAGCCTGCACATAAAAGAAATAGGAAGGCAGCAATGACATAATATATGTTGCTACATTCAGTTTTGCCTATGGAGGGTTTATTAACACGCAATTGCAGCTTTATGTATCAGGGCCAATATGCCTGTCTGCCCCTGAAGTCTGGAAATCCCAAAGCTCCTTGAGGAACAGAAAAAGCATCTTCTCTAGTGTACAACCAATGACCAGAGTGTCCATACCACAATAAACACGTACTGTCCATCACCACGCACGTACAGAGATGTGCATACACCAACAGTATGGGGAAATACATTGCTCTCCTAGATGATCTGAGCAGGGATTCATCAGTCACATTTTCATGACATCACACTGGCACATAAATACATACAAGCCTGCTCCAGATCCCAGTGGGATACACATTCTTCTAATAAAAAAAACTTTGTAGCGGAGCTCAAGCATACATCTGGAAGCAAATAAAAGCAGCACTATCTGCCGCAGCAGTACAGTCTTATTGTTATTACACTGTAAAGATCAAGATTTTATGTCTGGAGTATAGTCCTCCTGATCAGTGGGATATGTGCCATAGAACAATAGCAGGAAAATATAAAGCAATTAAAGAGCATTAAAAAAAAAAAAAAAAAAAAAAAAAAAAGAAGAAGAAAAAGAAAAAAAAACAAACACACACCACACCTTTTGAATATATAGTGTAGAAGGTTAGAACCCCTGTCAGGTTGAACTTTCCCAGCTTGGTCATGGACAATCTGTTTGCTTCGGTGACCTCGGTCTCCAGTACACAAAGTGATAGAAAATCATGATGACGTTGTCCTTGAAACAGAAAAGTGTGGGGAGATCTTCCAAAATCAGGACACTTATTCTGTTGAGAACTGTCTAAAATCTTTTACTTTGGAAAGTTCCCGCATATGTTGTCCTCTCATTAAAATATTGCTTATTGTTTCCGTTATCAACCTGATTTGAGCCCCTCCTCAACTTACTATAATAGCGAAGTTACATAATAATCACTATGAATATCAGACCATTGAGTTAAATTGGGAAATGTATATGTGCCTTAATAATTTAGTCTCCCTGTTTGAGATCTCTTCTTTTTAAGTTTAAGTTTATTACTCTTGAATGGCTATGTTGGCCTGCAAGGGGATACTTTATATGGATTGTTAAAAGTCATGATTTTAATATTTTTATTGAAGTTTTGTAGCACAAAGAAAATATCGCTTATTGGTTGCGCTTGTCCAAAATAACGTGCAACATAAAAAAAATTATATTATAATATATCTATCTATCTATCTATATATACACACACATATACACACACACACACACACACACACACACACACACAGTGTAACATCATCTTTCTCATTAAACAAAAAAAAAAATGGGCTAACTGTTTTTTTGTTTTTTGTTTTGGGGGGGGGGGGGGGAGGGAGACCGTGTGACATAAACAGTTGCAACAGCCGCCATTTTACTGGATTGCATTATTCCTAAAGCCATTTAGGGATTCAAGAAAACCCCTGCCCATTGGCTGAGATACCCCATATACCCATAATCTGACCCTTCATTGCCCTTCTCTTATCTACCCGTAGTACCACCAGGTACCCGGTCACCTAGTGGTAGAGAAAAGTGCAACAAGGCCAAACTTAGGGAGAAAATCAATTGATCTCTAACAATTAACCAGGATAACTACTCCTGGCAAGTAAATTTTGAGGAGCAACCCTGCCTAAACTCCAGGGTGCTACATGCGTTTAGGAGACACCTCAAGTGATTGGCCATTGATTTCATTGGCCTGAATATTGAAAAAACACTTATGTAGGCATGTTTACACTTGTTTTGGTATTTTTTTTCTGCTCCTCTAACGCACAAGTGTTTTTGTTGTCCGCTTTTAAATGTCTGTTAATGTCCATGTGTGGAAAAAAATAAATAAAAATAAAGCAAGTGCCTTCAAAAACAGGCAAAAACCTAAAGCTGGGTATACACACAGATTTTCTTACAGCCTGTGGGCTGAATGAAAATAAGCAAATCTCCCCATCCATGCTATACAGCGCAGGATGGACTCTCCCGCTGTGGCCATCGTATTCCGACAGCCACAGCTGACACCTGTCAGAATACCGGCACAGTGGCTGTATCAGATTGGATGCAACAGCTGTTCAGCCCACAATTTTCTGCTTAACTCCTTCAATTTTTCAGTCAAAGCATATCGGGTGAGAGATGGCCAACAGGGCCAACTTTGTGGCGAAATTCAGATGGTTACTCAGGATCTGGCCAAAATGCGTATAGGGTGTACGCAGCTTAAAGTGGTTGTAAACCCTTATATATACCCAGTGAAGTAACTGGCCTCAGGTAGTACACAGACAAAACAAATCCTCCTACATAAGCACGAGTTATACTCTGCAGAGCTCAGTGAGGAGAGCTCTGAGAGCGGATTGGAGGGAAGGGACACATCCCCCTTCACATAGCTCACAGGAACAGAGCTGAGGCTGACAATCAGCTGGAGATCCCTCCCCTGTCACCATTTTTCTCTTGGTGTCAGGAAAACTTGTTAAAAGTGAATCATGCTGATAGCAGAAGAATGAGGCAGCAGACAGAACTAACACTTAGTGCTCCTAATTGAGGCAAGTACACCACTATAGAGGGATAGGTTTTCTTCATAATTTCATGTCTGAGGTTACAACCTTTAGTTTTATATACACTTAAAGAAGAGTTACAGCCTGGGTAAAAAAAAAAAAAAAAAAAAAAAAAAAAAAAAAAATTAAGTCAGGAGCTACAAATACTCAGCTCCCGAAGCCGACCCATCCATCAGCTCCGGGTGCAAGCAACGGCATCCTTACTGAGGGAAACAAAGTGAAGCCTTGTGGCTTCAACACCTGTTTCCTATGGCACATTTTGAATGGTCCTGTCGTCTTCAGTTGGGGGAAATCGGAGAAAGGAGGGCACAATAAAACTATGGAAGGGACAAACCTCGCCACAGCGGCATAGGACGAAGTCCTGAAGAAAACAGAAAAAAAAAAAATTTAAATACAAAATTACATTTTAAATTTTTTTTTTTGGTATGTTTTCTTCAGGACTTCCGTCCCATGTCGCTGCGGCGAGGTTTGTCCCTTCCATGGTTTTATTGCGTCCTCCTCATTAATATAAAATATATATCATAATAAAAAAAAAAAAAAAAACACATACACCACACAACAAACAAAAAACAAAAAAAAACACACAAGGGGTGTGGGGTGTGCTTTTGTTTCAATCTCAATTTTTGCCTGGGACTCCACTTTAAGGCAACTTTCACACCCTCCATAGACAGACCCTGCAAAGTCCTTTTGGAATAGAAGAGGCGACATCCGTGTTTCTTCACATTTAGTTTTTTTTCCCCCCTTCATCTTTTTATGGAAG
Source organism: Aquarana catesbeiana (assembly GCF_042186555.1). Lineage (NCBI taxonomy): Eukaryota > Metazoa > Chordata > Amphibia > Anura > Ranidae > Aquarana > Aquarana catesbeiana. Next base: position 588,707,859 of record NC_133328.1, read on the forward strand.
AAAACCAACCCATGTAATCACTGCAGGTGGCCAATTGTAAACAGATGTGCAGCAATTTACATCAGTTTCTCTGCACAGCACTACAAAAATCTCACCTTCTTCCTGTGCGTGGAAGAGTTTCCTCCATGTATTTTGGTTTCCTTCTACACTCCAAAAGACATACTGGTAGATTGTCAGATTGTAAGCTCCTTGAGGGCAGGGACTGATATGACTGTCCATAATACAATGCAACAATGAAAGTCCAAATAACTACACCTCTTTCAGTTGCAAAGGCAAACCAGGTCTGCAAAACACCATCGGCGTAGTATCACTACTGTGAGAACAATGGCTGCAGGACGATATAATTTAGCAGTTTGGAAGTTCTTTCCCCCCCAATGCCCAAGACCTTCAGTAGCCAGTTTATAGCCTCCTTGGCCAGAGTTCACAATCATTTAGTAGAGAAAAATTATATTTAGGTGCCAACCCATAATTGGTTTTCTCAGCAGTCATTAAGCTGCTGACTTCACTGTACACATTAAAAAAAGAGAAGCACAAAAAGGAGGGATTACCAACCTGTAAATGAAATGCCATAATAAAAATAGGACAAGTAAAAAAAAAAAAAAAAAATTACACCAAAATGGTGTAGACCACAACGAAAGAATAACCAAAATATGTACTTGTTCCATGTTTCTGCATGTCCTCATTGGCCCCAATGACAAATAACTCACATAAAACCACAGAAGACAGGACTTAAAATTCTGCATTACAGACTTCTCCTGGTCTTCTAAAAACCTACCCATTACCTTGTACTGTACCTCCAAAAAGAGGCCAACTTTTGAAGTGCCATTAACATGTCTAGTGTATAGATTTCCCCCTGTCACACTATACAAGGACTCAAATGAAAGGCCCCGGAGCCAAATGGTCTTTTCAGAAACACTTTAGCATGAAGTAAGACGTGAAACATAAATCTGGGCCGAGGGGAAGAAAATCTATATAAATTGATGTATGCATGACTATACATAGCAAGAACAGGGCTTAGCTTACAGTCCATGGAAGTAAAGATCTCAGCGATCCTCTGCTGCGGCTTCTGAAAGCGAGCAAACATTCTGGCTGGGGGAGCCACAGTCACGCTGCACTAAATCAAGCCAGGGGCCCAGGCAAACAGACATCCTGGTGGGTTAGAGCTGCTGGAACACACTAATGCTTTCAAGGCTTTGTTGGAGATGCTCAAAAACAGTCAGTCATTCGCAGGACTGATCTACTTTATTTCAAGAAGCAAGGTCTTTATTGTAAAAATTACCAGCGTTACTACACGTATGACAACTTTAACTACGGATAATACTACAGCCTCAAAATGATCTCTACCAACCCTAATCACACCAACTTCACCTAACAAAAGCATTTGCTAAGACATCTACTACGCCTCATAGTAAATACTACAAGCAATACAGTGCTCATGGTACCCCAGCACAATAGTGCCTAATGAAACCTCCTATACATAGTCTACTATACGCCCTGCACAACAACCAATGCATAAGCTACTATAGACCCGACAAAACCAATGCATAAGCTACTATACACTTTGCACTACAGCTGATGCAGAGGCTAATATACAACCTGCACTATAGCCAATGCATACGCTACTATACATCCTGAGTTACATCCGATGCATACGCTTCTATACATCCCGCGCTACAACCAATGCATACATCCTGTGCTACACCCAATGCATAAGCTACTATAGACCCTGCACAACAACTGATGCAAACTACTATTCATCCTGCACTACAACGTATTCATTACCTACTTTACACCCTGCACTACAACTGATAGAGGCTCCTATACACCCTGTTTTATGACCAATGCAGAGGCTACTACTGTATACATCCTGTGCTACAACCAATGTAGAGCCTACTGCCCACTACAACCTACACCTACTACTATACATAAAAGGTCAAATCAATTTCTAATTAATACATTTTTTTTAATATATATATTAAAAAAAAAATGAATTAATTAGAAAATGATTTGACCTTTTATGTGCAAGTTAACAACTGGGTACACAGAAAAATAGAGATTAGAGGAAAACACTGAAATTGAACAAATAAAATGACCGTTTCCGATCTTTGATGGGCTATAGTAGCCAGCACCTCACCTGGGTTATCCATTTATGATAAGTGGAGCGAGTCTTGTGCACGGCTAAGGATTTGGGTATGTTCTTGTTAACCCCATACCAGGAATACTATTTTTGCTGTTTTTAATGCAATGCAATAGTAACAGGTAATGAAACTGTTTTGGGGAACTGTGTCCATGCCAGTGACAGACTGCAACATAAAGGTCTTTTATTTTGCCCATAGTCACCATTTGAGGCCACTGACTTGCACTTGTCTGTAGCCGAACAAAAGCAGTTAATTTGTTATAACACTAATGCCCTGTACACACGATAGGATTTGCCGATGGAAAATGTGTGATAGGACCTTGTTGTCGGAAATTCCGACCCTTTGTAGGCTCCATCACACATTTTCCATCGGAATTTCCGACACACAAAGTTTGAGAGCAGGATATAAAATTTTCCGGCAACAAAATCCGTTGTCGGAAATTCATGCGTACACAAATCCGACGCACAAAGTGCCACGCATGCTCAGAATAAATTAAGAGGCAAAAGTTTTTGGCTATTGCCCCGTTTATAGTCCCGACGTACGTGTTTTATGTCACCGTGTTCAGAATCGGATTTTCCGACAACTTTGTGTGACCGTGTGTATGCAAGACAAGTTTGAGCCGTGTGTACAGGGCATTAGTGGGTGGCATCATTCATGTACAGACCAAATTCGGTTCAGTTGTGGATTTTAGGGAGAAAAAAAATAAATAAATAAATCTGTTAATGTCAGCTATTGACTGCATCATATGTCATTTTTTATTTTGCCCATAGTTGTACTTTAATAGACCAAAGTCAATGTGCAAAGTGTCGTAACTCACAGCCACCCTCCAGAGTTCTTTCAAAGATTTGACTAGAATACACAGATCTAGCGGCTATTTATTTACGCACGCCACACGTCCCCAACTCCACCTTACCCAAATGTCTTCCTTTCCAGTGAAAAATTTTGCGCAGCCTTCAACAGGATTGAATAATAATTTAAGGCTAGGCAAAAATCTAATTGACCTTGACTCTATCATGTGCTTTAATGACTTAATAAAACAGCTCACCTCGTCTCACGCAATGAGGCTCATTAATAAGACGTTTCAGCGGCATGGAGGGAATTAAAAAAAAATAAAATACAAAACACACACCGGGCTGAAAGCCATTTATGAATCTTGTTAAATTGGTTTTAAAGTAAAACATTAAATGAAGTGAAATGATCGATCTGATTTCCATTTCGGCCTGGATACAATTGATTTCTACAGAGTTAAAGACAGGGCTTGCGCCAAGATTTTTATTTCATTAAGAAAATTCTATTATGCCGCATCTGAGATCATGTAATAGAGAGCCTTAAATGCCAGAGACTTTTTGCGGCCGATGCCCCACAGTGATTATTTAACCATTAGCAGATGTTTAAAGCCAAGTTGCAGGATTCTAGGAATGTTTTTTTTTTTTTTTTCTTCGTCTTGCTGAACAATTGTCAGGTTAGGGCTCTTCCAGTTTTCAAAGCACAGTCGTATGCCTTATTAAACTGTACTTACAAGAAAAGCAGCACTGGATACCAGTAAAGGCCATTTTACTATGTAAAATGTCAGCTGCACGTTATGGGTAATTGCATTCATCTACCGAACAGAAATTCCTCTTATGAAATTATTAACAGCTTGTCATATAGAGGAGTTCTGTAATGGCAGGTGCTGGAACCATAAAGGAGTCAGGCAGCTTGCTAAAGGCTTAAAGTAAAGTAAAGTAAAAAGGCAAAACATTTTTTTGGATAGAGTGGAGAGCAGTGGTGGCCCGTCCATACGGGGCTTCGCCTCCCTAATCCATGCGCCCGGGCCACTAATCTACATGCAGGGCACCAGACGCATGGATTCCAGTGTGGTTTTTTTAAATTTTTTTTTTTTTTTGAGAAGCACATGATTAGAGCCAGAAGCTCCAATTGGCTTAATTAAAAAAAAAAAAGGGGGGGGGGGGGTGTGGGGAGTCAGGACGCGGAGCCCTGAGTCTCCACCCAATTGTGTGACAATAGTGAACATTAGCCATGGTCTTCCTGATTCTCCTCCTGGCCAATCAGGAAGCCGGTCCCGAGACCCAATTGGCCAGGGAATCTTAGGGCCAAATTGGGTCTCAATCAGGACATATTTCTGCAAGGAGATACAACAGCCCGGCTCTTCCTTCCCCCTGCCTGCTAGGGTCAGTCCATCTAACGCCGGGTGTGGGTGCTTCTGTTTGCCGCTGACCCCCCCCCCCCCCCCCAAAAAAAAAAAAAAAAAAAAATATTTATTTAGCACCAGCCGCCACTGGTGGAGAGGGATTGGACAGCCTGTGTCCCCGTTAGGGGGATTCATCCTCTCTTTGTCCCATTTACCATGATCATTGAAAATCCCAAATTTTTGGTTGTTCCCAGAAAAGTAATTAAATCTTCAGGTGGGGACGCTAGTTCTGGTGACCTGGAAGTCCAAGGAATTCCTTTCATTTGCAGGGATTTCCTCTATGGGCTATGGGACAGGAAGTGAAGGTAAATCTCCCCAATGGGAAACAGATGGCAAAAGCAAATCTGACAGGTGTTATAACCCTCCCTTGTTCTATCAAAAATGAAGAAAAGAAGTTTTGCCTATAGTTCTGCTTAAAAGCTGAACTCTGGACTAGAGAAAGACCAACTCTTGCAGTTGGACCCTATCTGCACTGCAAGGGTTAAATGCTTTTTTTTTTTTGTCTAGGAGGGAAGGGAATAAGGTATAATACTAACCTAACTCCTTCCTTTTTGCAAGCTAGGCCCTTTAAAGCCACTCCTCTTCATTGCATAACCAGTCACATTTGTCCGATGACATCAGGCACAATGGTCCTGCATTGTATGCGAGGACGCCAATGGTTGACCCTCATCCTGGAGTGGAGTATCAGACAGTGAAGGAGATTACCGGCTTCTGGGGTGGCCACTCTGTGCACTCCCAGCACAAAGAATAAGCTGCCAAAAATGGGTCTTGGTCTTGGGAAGACAATCAGTAGCCAGCGGCACCTACCTATGATCATGTGACCACGGTGACAGCCAGCCAATCAGTGGTCACATGATCACCGATCCTTCCCGCCCCCTGGGCGTTAAACTTTTAAAGGGGAAAGAAAAAGAAAAAAGTATAGGCACTTGTTTTTAATGTTTTACATAGCTATAACTGCAGAAGGGGTCAGCATGAAGTGATCTACATAGTAGGGAAGGTTGAATAAAGACAATAGTCCATCAAGTTCAACCTGTGTAGGTGTACGTGTGTCAGTGTCTATAAATTATTTCCCATATCCCTGTATGTTGTGTTTTTTAAGATGCAAGTTCAAGAGTCTTTTAAAGATGGTGGGCGTGGCCGACCGGAGCTGATGATGGACGCCTGATCTCTCAGCTCGTCACACAGGGGATACCATTGTGCTACTCAGGCCGCACAACTACCCTAATCCGGAGCCATCCTCGTTCCTGCAGCATCAGAGAACATGGCCAGTGGGTCTAGGAAGAGAAATCCGGAATACAAACCTAAGGAACTCACCGAATTCTCCGGAGCAGGTCAGTGAGTTTCAAGATGGCGCCGGCTCGGCCGCGCCGCGGGATTCCTACACTGATCTACCAGATGAAATCCTGGTAGATACTACTCCATCTGACCCCCCCAGCATTACCCCCTCACCCTCCGGAGGGTGATTATCTTCTTAACAGCCCTGCAAAGGCTAAAATGAGGCTTGATGCGCCGCCGCAGCGGCCGCCCACAGCACAAATTGAGGCCCAGGCTTTCAACCCCCTTCTCAGGGACCAGGCCCTACATTCATCCATGGCATCCTTTCCTACCTCAGGACAGCCTGTGATGGACACTACATTAAAAGACATGCTGTTGTCACTACAGACCTCCCTCATGACAGATCTCTCTCACCATTTACTAAAATTTCCTCAGACATCCACTCACTTGATGATAGAGTGTCATGCATTGAAAGAAATATGAGTGAATGCACCTCCACAGTTAATGAGGTCATTGATGTGCGTGAAGATGTGAGAGAAGAGCAAACATGGATTTGCGCCAAGCTGGCTTAGAGGACAGATCTCGCAGGAACAATATTAAGCTGCGCGCAGTCCCTGAATCCATAATGCCTGCAGATCTGCCACGATTCACGAAAGAAATGATGCACGTCATTATCCCAGAAGCATCACCCAGGGACTTAATAGTGGACAGAATTCACAGAATTGCTAAGCCATCTAACCTTGCTGCCTCCATTCCCAGAGACGTATTAATGAGAGTCCACTTCTTTCATATCAAAGAGAAACTCTTGCTGGGGGTCAAAAATAAATCACCACTGCCTGCTCCTTACACGAGGATCCAATTTTTCCCAGATCTCTCCAAGTATACACTCCAACTAAGAAGAAATCTAAACCCGATAACCAAAGGTTTTCAAAACCATAAAATACCGTACAAATGGCGTTATCCAGCGACTATCCTAGTCACAAGAAATGGCCAATCCCACGTCATAAACTTCTTCACAACTGGGGTATAAATCTTAAACCTCCCAAGACCAACTCACTGCGCAACGGTCCACTTCTAGCCCGCAGCCATACAGATCACCAACGCAGATGAGGGGCCCTGAAAGATCCTATAGTAGTAGGCCTAACTACTTCTTGTAATATCCCCTGGGACATGACAAATTGTTTCCTTAAGCTCTCAGCTCCCTTCGTTATTAACTGTTTATACCCCCTTTTAGAGGTTGAAGCGGTGTGTTACACCACCTCTACGTACCCTTCTACAACTCAGCAAAGTTACCTTACCTGCAGTTTGCTCATTGATTTTTCAATTTCAAGTGTGATTAACATTTTGCTCTATCTGCAGCTCTATTATCCAAACTATCGTCAAGTCCACGGACTAAAGCCCACTCACCATCTGACCCACAGCCCAGGATCCTCCACACCTTAGACTGATACGACTGACCGTAAGTGATATCTCAACTACTCCCTTTTATATATATCTACACAATGCCACTCAACATACTATCGCTTAATGTCAATAGCCTGAATCATCCAGCTAAACGCCATTCACTATGGAGAACCGCCAAAGCTCTCCAGAGTGACATTCTCTGCATTCAAGAGACTCACCTGATACTGTCAGATTCCTCTCTGTGCACCAACCGCCAGTTTCCAACTATCTTCCAAGCCTGCCACCCTACCAAAACTAAAGGCGTCATGATAGCAATCAAAGACACAGTGGACTTCCATCTATCCAAGGTACTAATAGACCCTGAGGGTCGATACTTGATAGTAGTGGGTACCATCGACAAAGTATCTTATACGATTAGTAATATATACGCCCCGAATACCCACTAAATGAAATTCCTGCATAGAGTCCTACGTTTAGCCAAACCAATAAGGAAAGGTCACTTAATTCTTTGTGGGGACTTTAATATTGCCCCTGACAACACCATGGATACCACATCACCTGCGAAGAGGCGAATATCGCCATTGAAGAATTTTCTATCCTCACAGGACTTGTTTGACGTATGGCGCTGCCATCATGGCTCAGAAAAGGACTTTACCTACTATTCTCCTATGCACAATTCATACTCAAGGATTGATTTATTTGCAACAGATAAATGGCTTCTACAGAACGTATGTCAAGCTGTGATCCACGCCACGACATGGTCAGACCACGCTCCAATATCAATTTCGATTACAGACCCTAGTCCACAACGCAACACGTTTCTCTGGCGTGCAAATAATTATATACTCCAAAACGAAAACTACACAACAGAGATCTCCAATCACCTCACAGAATTTTTCTCGATCAACAAAGGATCGGTGTCTGACCATGGAGTGGTGTGGAGTGCCCATAAGGCCTATATAAGAGGTATGTTAATAAAACTAAGCTCCTTTCACAAAAAGAAGAGGACGCAGCGTATAGATGAACTAACCTCCCAAATTACCTCCCTAGAACAACAACATAAAGCCAATCCCCAAACTTCCCCAGTTACTGTCCCTTAGGCAAGAACTGAAAACCTTTACTCTTATATTCGTTCGAATTTCTCCAGCGTAAACTAAAAGCTACTTCATATGCCACCTCCAACAGAGCAGGGAAGACTTTAGCAATGAAACTTAGAGGTAGAAGAACTAAAACCAAAATTTCTCAGATACTCTATCCCCACACGAATACCCCCCAGTCCAACCCTCAAGAAATAGCCAACGCATTCAGCGACTACTATAGTGACCTTTATAATCTAACACATGACCCTACCACCCCACAACCATCCCCAGACGAGATTGACAGTTTTCTCCAATCCATACAACTACCAACCCTGACTGGGAATCAACTAGAATCTCTTAACAAACCGTTTACAGAACAGGAAGTCAGAGCATCAATTGACTCCCTACCTAATGAGAAAGCCCCAGGACCTGACGGCCTTACACCCGAATATTATTAACAATTCTCTTCACAACTTGTCCCCCATATCACCGAACTATATAACAACGCTGCATCCTCTTCTAAACTTCCATTTGATTATTTGAATGCATTAATAGTTACGATACCGAAGCCAGGGAAGGAACCTAACACCCCCAAAAATTTCAGACCAATATCCCTTCTCAATCTTGACTTAAAAATTTATGCCAAGACCATTGCTACACGTTTACTAGACATCATACCCACCCTTATACATAGGGACCAGACTGGTTTCACCAAGGGTAGACAAGCACCAGATGCCACCAGAAGAATGATCAATTTGATACACCATGCGGAGACCACCGGAACGCCTTCTCTGCTCCTATCTTTGGATGCAGAGAAGGCGTTCGACAGGGTCCACTGGCTCTACCTTAAAAAGGTCCTCCAGAAATTTGGATTTAAAGACCACATCCTTAGAGCCATCTTGGCAATGTACACCACTCCTTCAGCCCAAGTATTCACAGAAGGTATGCTCTCAAAACCATTCCCTATTACAAACGGCACGCGTCAAGGCTGTCCGTTGTCCCCACTTATCTTTAATTTACTAATGGAACCTCTGGCACAACACATCTGTTCCAATAAGACAATATCTGGGTTACAGATAGGCAACGCCTGCCACAAAATAAGCCTCTTCGCGGATGACGTTATACTGGTACTCACAAATCCCACATCCTCCCTGGCTGAAGTACAAACTACATTAAATTGGTTCAGTAATGTCTCATATTATAAGCTAAACACGACCAAATCATCTGTTCTTGACATAAATCTAGATGCCACAACAAAAAATTTGCTTCAACTACAGTACCCCTTCGCATGGGCAGACAAAGAAAACACATACCTGGGAATCCAACTCACAAAATCAGACATCTTTACTCTTCTAACTTCCTCCCACTCCTTCACAAAATTAAAACTGACACACAACAAATAATAAAGCACGAGCTCTCCTGGTCGGGAAGACTGGCAGCCTTCAAAATGACATGTCTCCCTCAAATACTGTAGTTCTTCCGCACATTTCCCATTCCAATACCCTGCTCATTTTTCAGGTCCCTTCAATCAATATTCAACAAATTTCTTTGGAAGGGGAAAAAACCCAGATGTGCCCATGCAAAACTAATTAAACATAGACTGGCGGGAGGCGCAGGATCCATAGACTTTAGGGACTACTATTTAGCGGCCATACTTGCTCAACTTCCTGAATGGTTTCAACCTAGTACTCAATCTCTATGGGCCCAGATAGAAAAATCTTCACTTATATGTTCCAATCTTAAACACTGGTTACTGAGCACTCCTCTGGGCTCCTGTGTCTCATCCTCCATCTCCCCGACCATGAAGGCTTCAGTTTACGCCTGGAAAAAGATGGTCATTCTTTCTGACTACATCCCCTCTACAGCACTATTTAATGTACCCTTAGGAACTCTTCACCATCTGTCACCTGATCTTAGACTCTCCCAATGGACCCTCAAAAGGTATACATTCACTACATCTCCTAATACAAGGAAACAAAATTAAATCTTTCTCCCAATTACAAAAGGAATATGATCTACCCACCACTGAACACTTCACATTCCTCCGCATCCACCACTGTCTAGGTAAAACACCTCTCCCCCACTACAACATCCCCCCAAAGACCTGGAATTTCCTCACGAATCCCACTCCAAGAACCAAAAGGCATATCTTACTTTTATACCCTCCTTCAAGGGAAAAGATCCTTCACTAAGATGTCCCCACATCATCAATGGGAAGCAGACCTTTCCAGTACTTTCTCTGAAGCACAATGGCAACTTGCTCTCAAGTCTGCGTACAAAGTAACCCGATGTTCGACATTATGGGAACTCACCCAGAAAATCTCGCTCCGGTGGTACTTGACCCCAGCTAAAATGGCTTTCTTCAGTCTCCATACCCCCAACACATGTTGGAGGTGTAAATCCCACAAATGAGACATCTTCCATATTTTCTGGTCATGTTCCGCCATTCAGAAATACTGGATAGATACATTTAACCTTCTTACCAACATAACAAAAATCTTTATCCCACCGACACCCACACTGGCGCTTCTAAACCTAAACATAGAAAACATACCTGGCCCCCTAAGACACACAACAACCCATGTCCTCTTGGCTTCCAGACTCAATTTAACTAGGCATTGGAAGTCGGACACTTCCCCAACCATAACACAAACAATAGACCTGGTTTCACTACACTTCAGTTACGAAACAATGATGGCCGCCAGCAATGGTCGGGCCACAAAAACCACTCAACAATGGCTTCCCTTGACAAATTGGTCCAATGCTGCATTCCTTACTCAGACTCTCAAAATCACCCACACACCTTCTTGACCAAGCAATTTGTTCATCATATGATATATCCGTTTGTTGCACTATGACTATAGTAGAGGAATAACTCCTCAAATTAAGAATAAGTGACTGTACTTTAAGGTTACCCATTGGGTCCTTTCTGCCTTTGCGGCACAAAGAGCTCCCACTAGGGGTGCTGCGATGGGAAAAAGGTCCCTATATGTATGTTTAACTAACCAAAGTTCTATCTATTCCTATACCTATGCTACTTTATCTGAATCTTTTCCAATGACATACTGCTGGATGTTACGTATAGTTTCTGTTTGAAAAACGTATGTTTTAAATGTAAACATAACGTTGTTGCATGACGTACAATACGTAAATTGTACCTTGTATTTCCTTGTGAAAATTCAATAAAATACTTTGAAAGAGAAAAGAAAAAAAAAGAGAGTCTTTTAAAAATATCAATACTCCCCGCTGACACCACCAATTGTGGAAGAGATTTCCACATCCTCATCGCCTTGATAGTGAAAAACCCCCTGCGCAGCTTAAGGTTAAACCGCTTCTTCTTCAATCTCATTGTGTGGCCAGCGGTCCCTGAGTTAATTTGCCTGAAGGGAAGAGGATCGGTATTAATCTCTGTGGAGTGGATCGATCTGTGTAGGTGGATCGTTGGTGTCACTGCCTAATATACTTATTGTGTGTACCCTACACACTGATGGTAAGAGTCAGTAGTACTGGGTGCTGGTGGTGGCTATTCTATCCATTCTTATCCGGAGTTATCTAGTTGTGGACTTTGTCTTAGTTTTTTTCCTATGCTGGGATCACCATTAAGGTAATGTAAATCGCTATCATGTCCCCTTTCGAGAGTCTTCTCCAGCGAGAAATAAAAAAAAAAAAAAAAAAAAAAAAAAAAAAGAGGGTAGTCGTTCCGCATAATTGAGGTCCCCCAATCCTCTAATTCAGTTGCCCTTCTTTGGGCTCTCTCCAGCACATCCCCTCTGAGGATTGGTGACCAGAACTGGACAGAATACTTCAAATGTGGCCTAACCAGAGTTTTATAAAGTGGCAGGAATAGAGTTTTATCCCTTGAGTATATCCCCTTTATGCATGCTAATATTCTGCCAGATTTGGAAGCTGCAGCTTGACATTGCATGCTATTGCTCAGTCTGTCTTCTACTAGAACACCCAGATCTTTCTCCATCTTTGATTTCCCCCAGAGATTCTCCCCTAGTGATTAGTTTGTTTTTATACCCCAAGTGCATTACTTTACATTTTTCCACATTAAACCTCATTTGCCATGTAGTTGCCCACTCCATTCATTTTGTTCAGGTCTTTCTGTAAAATTTCTATATCCTGATGTGAAGTTATTGCCCTGCTTAATTTTGTGTTGTCCGCAAAAATTGAGATTGAGCCATGTATCCCATCCTCTATCTCATTTATGAATAAATTAAACAGAATTGGCCCCAAGACAGAGTCTTGGGGCACGCCACCTACCACTTGAGACCATCTAGCAGGACTTAATTTTCTGACTAAAGTTTCACTTTAAGTGGCATATACAGAAGATTCCTGTCTTATTGCCAGGGAGATAATTACCTGTGTGTGGCCACCTTTGCAGTTTACAGCTTGTCTAATAGATCTAAAGCAAACCTGTCACTAAGCTGTGCATTTCAAACCAAGCTTAAGCAAATATATAAGCCAAGAGGTCCTTCATTAACAAAGCCACAGCAAAATGATCAGGAGATTGAGATATACAGGCACCTGAACTTGAATGCAATTCATCGTTGGCTCAACCTTGTTCTGCCTCTTAAATCAGGGAGGTCATCACAATAAATGACCAATAGCAGGGCTCATAAAAACGGTCGAAGAAGGCAAAGCCAGGCTTCGTTTTTAGCTTCCATTCGGTGCTACCACTAGGCTAAGTAGGCAGCCGCCTGGGGTGCACTACCACCTAGGGCACAGCCATGGCCTCTCTCCCAGTGCAGTGAAGCTCCAGGTATGTGTGAGCTCTCCTCTCCTGATCGCTCGCCCCCGTTCAGTTCCGGATGTCCCAAGAACACATCCACTGCAGGTGCCGTGCCGCCAATCCCATAATGTGTTCCGCCAAGCACCCCGCTGTCACATCTCCTCACTGCCACCCCTGGACTCCTTTGCTCCAGCCCGTCCCTCTGGTGCAGCCTGTGTGAGTACAGTGGATGTGGCGGGGCAGGGCTCAGTGGAGATCATGAGAGCATTGAGTGAGAGGTGCAGAGGCTGTTAGTTGAGCTGACCTCCCGGCTGGCAGGGGACACCATGGAGCGGCTGGATGGCACTGGCAGGGACTCCTAAGCAATACTGCCTGCCCAGTGCCAGGGAGAGCACTCAGGAGAGATATGATGGACAATGAGGCCATGGAGAGGTAAGGAGGAGGATGAATCCTCCGATCTACATCGAGCTGTGTGTGAGTAGTGCAGGAAGTAGGAGTCAGGTAGGTCAGATGTGTTACAAGGGAAGGGCAAAGTGGGTAGAGTCATGGGCGGCAAAATGGCACCAGCCCTGCTTCTATTGACATGGTTTAATGCACATCTCTTCATGCATTGTATATACGTTTTGGAGGGCATTCAAAGCATTTAGAATAGACCCACAATGCATGTCAACATAGTAAACTACAGACCTGACTCCTTAATGCACCATAGGCAAAGATGTGAATAAGCATATTAATGTCCATGGAACAGTGGGAGAAGTTCCTTAATGGGATAGCAGATATCCACGGATCATTTTGAGATGTGGTTTTGATTGAAGGTCAGTTCTGCTCCTTATTTTTTCCACCCTATGCTTAGTTCATCTTGCTTGTTAATACGCTTTATATTAGGCTGGAACCCAAATATTTCCTTCAAAATTAAACTGCCTGCTGTTGGGTTTAGCAATGAAGTCAATACTTTTGTTCCACCAAGTTCCTTTCAAGAAACATCCTTCACATAAAACTCATAGGAAAAAAAAAAAAAAAAAAAAAAAAAAAGGGAAAACCAATTGGGGGGGGGGGGCTCGATTTGCACAAAATGAGGACAGAACTGTTGACAGTGTACATCGAGCATTGAATGTGTCCACCAAAAATATTGAGGTTTTTCTTCTGTTGTTGCTGGTCAACCAATGTTCCCCCCATTGAACGGAATCAGCTCATGCTCCTGTGGTTAATCCACTTGTTCAGTGTGGAAGGAGATCAATTAAAACCGGCTTAGGTGATTGTAAAATGGGACAATTCACACAAGTCGAGTTAAATCTCTATTCATGTCTCCTACTCACAATACAAATACTTAAGCTGCGCAGCAAAGCAAGGATCGCTCTTACCAGTCCCAACAGTGCTTTGAGTAGTTCCACATTTAATTAAAGACACAGTATAGGCTTTGTTGGCACAGACTGTCCGGTCACTTTTAAGCACTGCAATCAAAAATCAGGCTCAAGGAACGAAAAAAAAAAAAAAAAAAAAAAAAAGTTTAGTATTCTATGAAACATCTGTTGGAACAAACTGCAGAATGGTACCCACGTTATAATCTAGTGCCTCAGTCACTCTGAAATTTACAAGACCTTAAATGCTTGAACCATTTTGGTGTTCTGTTTTATAGGAGTTTGAGATTTTTAAGCAGGACAAGGTTTACAATGCCCCAGAAAATAACAGCTAAAAATTATATTATATATATATATATATATATATATATATATATATATATATATATATATATATTAAAATTTTCTTAAAATAAAGATATTTAAAATTAACCAAAAATTATCGAAAAATTATTGTTTTTCAAAAGGATTATCTGCATCTTCTAGATCACAGGTGTCCAACATTTTGACCTTCCCAGACCACATTGGGAGAAGAGGAATAGTCTTGGACCACACATAAAATCCACAAACAATAAAGCCTAGTACACACATGCCAAATATAGGCCGGTTCAAAAGAACTTGGCTGACATTTGGCCTGTGTGTACGTCAGCCGGCCCAGCAGAAGACGGCCAATCGGGGGCCATGACCAAAAAAGGTCTGCCGATCAGCCAATGGCTGACCAGTGTCTTCTGGCGGGGAAGGTGGTCATCCCCCTGTCAGAACACAATAGCTCAGCAGGAGATCACTGTACCATCATCTGACTCCTCCTGAGCTCTTCAGGTCCCCCCCCCCCCCCCCCCCGCTCTCCGGGTCGCATATATAAAAAAAAAAACAAAAAAACAAAAAACCCCACACACCATACACACACTCTCTCTCTCTAAAATAGTGTCTTTCAGTCAAGGTACCGTTTAATACTCTGTAAAATCTCGAGGAACCCCATTCTAAAATGCAAAAACTAAACTAAATCGTTTTACATAAAACGCAGCAACTCCACGGACGCAGGACACCCAACATTAGAAGTGATTTATTCTTCCAAAGCAAACACACCTTTGCACACTGATACTGACTAGTGTGCCAATGTTTCTCTTCTCCCTTAATACCACTCCCTCACTTAGCTAATGAGACCCCAGTGCTGAAGGAAAGGGGCAGGGGAGGTACAAAGATGCCGTGCATGCGCCCAACATAACCCTTATCAACTGAGATCATTGGTTGTTAGAACGTCAGCGGCTAGATCAGGGTCTCTCTACCAGGGTTCACGTAGAACTTTAGGGTTCCTCCAGAGATTGCTAGGGGTTCCTTGAGCAATCAGCAATTTCTTCCTCTCAGATAAGTTCCCACTGACGCCATTGATCTTTTTAGCTATCTGTAATTCTTCCCAATGACCACACATGTAAGGAGCATTCTTCCCACTGACCATCACACTAATGGGGGTTGCACGAGTGCCAGCCAGCTCAGCTGTACTTCGTTGCAGCACATGCGGATCACGGCCAATGTTTGACCGCTGACACCCGGGGATTGGCTCTGAGCTTCTCCGAACACGGCTCTGTGACTAAGTAACACAGAGCTATGTTCAGTGACAGAGGATCCTGTTGTGTGTTCATTCCCTGCTAAGGGAATGAAAAAAAAAAAAAAAAAAAACACCCCACTAGATCCCCAGTAAAAGCAGCACACACAAACACATGTTAGTCACACATTTAACCCCCTTGACTGCCCTAGAACAACAGCAATGTGGTACTATCAAAATAATTAAAACCAAAATACGTGTGGCAACTGTTTGGAAGATCCAATTTCACACCCTAAAGGCTGGAAAGCACAGGCAAAACATGCAGTTTGGGAGTCTTTAGGACCGAAGACAAGCACTGTTAGCCAATACCAATGCTACAATGACTCTTTATTAATGCGTCACTAAAATAGTGCATGATGCTTTGTCATAAGTGAGCTTTTCACTTGAAATAATGACACAACGTACTGGAAATCAAACATAGGTCGAGAGTCATTAGTCCAGCCTGTGAACACAAATCAATGCTGAAGACTCTGACATGAGGAGCAGTCCGGGAAATTTGAGACCTTTGGACCTAGGCAAAGCTAAACCATGATATATGTTATGTAGGTTTAAGAGCTAGATTTTTTAGCACAGGCAGAGGACATAGGAGTGTTACAAGAGATTACGCAAGACATACTTACAAACAACCACATAATCAATAAGCAGTTACGTGATCCAAAAGATTCACAAGGCTTTCAAAATGTATTGTTCTACATCATTAGCCAGGAGGGAAATTATGCAAATTATCGCCACAAGAAATAATGCATTCAAAAAAAAAAAGCCTTTGCATATCAAAAAGGTTCAAGGAAGTAGACACATTTTTGTGCAGGTCATAGTGGGCACATGCACATTATTGTGAGCAGTGCCCAATCACATGAACTGTGCACATGCATACAAGGTGGTCCAGAACACAGACCATAGATCAAAAACTTCTGGAGCTTACACAAGGCTAAGGACTTCTTTTCTTCACCCCCATGTGCATGAGGGCCTGGCAATTGGTCATTCAGGCACAGCATTGCCTAATGGGAAATAGGTGAGAGATTCATCATAGCTCCCCTATGTCCATTAATGCTGGTATTTAACATTATTCTTATGGGTGAACAGAGCAGCAGTATGGAAAGGCGTGGGAGGGGGAGGCACAATAATGTACACTGGCTACTTTGACTGGCATGGGCAAGCACAGATTTTAGGGTGCTCTCCCTAGCAGCTTTAACCAGTCCTGGGAGCGGTTCAGCCCCTGGGGGTCAGTTAATTTATGTAGTGTGGGTGCTCCAAGCCACACCTGGAACTGGTTAATCAAACCACACCCAGGACCACTTGGAACAGCTGGTCCTAGTTGCGGTTCACTTGCGATCCAGTACAGTTTGCTGCAGTGCCAGAGCACAGTTCTTTCCATAGAGAATTGTGTTGTAAGACAGAAATCGCTGGTCTGGTTAGCATGGGCGTGTGCCCAGGAACACTTCCTTACAAACCAGTGTGAGTGCAAACCAGTGGGGAAATGGGGAGGTTAGAACTCAGGTATGGTTTTCTTAAACTGGCCCAAGTGAGTACACCCTTAAAATCCACTCCAGTGTTGCCAAGTTTGAATGTCTCTATCCACTGTGCAGCGAAGGCTGGGCTTGGCAGTAGGGGTGTATTAGCGCCTCCAACCAATACAATAGCACATGTAGGGTTCATAGCCAGAGTGGAAATATTCCCCCATTCCAGCATGGGTTCTCTTTTCAGCTCTGAGATGCCATGTGATCGAAAGCCAAGGGCCACAAGGGAAGTTGATGATGGAAGACTTACCTCAACTGTGATCCAGGTTTGCACAAGAGACAGCTACCTATATAATAATGTTTGTCATTGACTGCAGGTCCTGCTCAGATTGGTGGTCCATATGGGGAGTGGGTGGGGGATTTTAGTATTCACATCTAAAAATCACAATACAAAATTGCTGACCCTCCCCACCATCCAGCTCCATTGGCTCCTCTTGCTGTCTCCTCTACCCCTCTCCTTCACAACCCAGTCTTGCGGTTTCTTTGTCTTCTACAATGTGATCTCACAGCCCCCTATTTTTTATATTGATGACCCCCTCTTCAAGAGGACACCTACCTTTCACTATGCCCAGCAATCACTGCAGCACACTGTGCAAAGCACTTCCTTTAGCCCACAAGAAACTGTCCCCCATAAAAAAAAAAAAAAAAAAAAAAAAAAAAAAAAGGAAGGACAATCAACTGAGCTTTATTCAGTAGGCCAAAAGTTCCAAGTCCTCCCCTGCCTGCATCCAACAGGGATTAAAAGCAGGATCAAATCACCCATATTCCCATGACTGGGGAGACTCATACTTTGGATTTCCACCCTCTAAAATAAAACCACAACAGGGCTGCTGCTGAAATAGGGAAGCTCCACACTACTCTTTGGCTCTTTAACAGCCTTGAAATTTGCGTTGAGCTTCTGAGAGACTTGGAAAACCCTTGTCACGTGTGCATAAAAACTCAAAATTAGTCCCGTAGTTTCATAGGAGACATCCAACATGTCTCCTTAATTTGCCTCTGCAGTTTCCCATTAATTTTATGCAAATGCAGACTTTGTGAAAGTCAGCTTCCTTTCCTCACCCCAGTGCCCAGGCTTAGCTATAGGTCTCTCTAGCACTGCATTGGGACGTCCTCATCACTTTGAGCAACAAGGAATATCTTCCCTACTAACCATCTTCTGTAAACGAAGATGCAGTTAGTGGGCCTTAAGGACTAGAGCCAAGCACCACTAGCCAATACTACAATGCATCAGTAAAAAAGTTCTTGATGCCCTGTCCCCCATGTAATGAAACTGAAGTGATATTGACATGTTTGTAGACCACATCAGGGATACAACCATAGCGCTTTTCATAGATAGTGAAGTAGCCACCCAGGAATAAGATGTGTGTCAATACCAGGATCAGTATATGAAAAAGCAGAAGAAACTTGGGAAAAAAAATAATAATAATTCTATGTAACTAGCAGCGCAAGGATTAGTAAGTTGCAACACATTACATTTTTGGATTTATGTTTAGATAAACTTTAAAAGGCAAAAAGGGGCCAGTTTACTGTCCTTCATACTTTGGGGGGGGGGGGGGGGGGGTACAGCCCAGTTTTGTGCCTCATACATTATACATTCTTCCCAATGACTTATCAATTAGCTGTCTAGAGCTGGACTGACATCTATGTCTCCATTTGCCTTTTAGACTACAGAAAATAGCCAAAGTCTACAATGGGAGCCTGTTAAATAGCTTTCCCATTTTGCATACAATGCTGAATAGTCAGGGCAGCCTAAAAATAGTATGACATGACAAATAGATCCCGAAAGAACGGCTGATTATTTATGCGATTACAGATCAGAAGATAAGACCATCTTCCAGTGCACCATTATTAATATTGCAGATCTTTGCAAGCTGTGGTTGAAAGCCAGCAGACCAGATGCATTAAACTTCAAACTAAGAGGTTACAGGGGATATTCTATACAGGTCTAAAAAGAGAACCTGTGAGAATTGATGTATAGCCATTGCTTATTTGGTTTTTTAAAGGGTGCAGGTCCTGGTGGGGGGGGGGGGGGGCAGCATCCTGGCTATACCACCTAATAAGGTGATCTAGAATAAGCATTAGGGGAGTCCAGATGTTTCAGGACTTCACTGGCTGCATGCCTGGCAACCTGGACAAGGTCAGGGGCTTACAAGGTAGCAAATCAAAGAATCTGTCTCGCGTGTGTCAATTCGCATCAGTGCAATGTTTCAATGTGCCTGGGTGGTTTTCTGAGCCTCAACATGTGTTATAGGGCCTATTGAGGGCTATGCCCCCACTAAAAACGCACAACTGTTGGTGCACAACACATTAGGTTTTTGTTAGCCTTATAGCATTTTCTTGAACATTTACACATTTCTAAACTGATGCGTCACCCATGTGCGGTTTAATCATAGAGGCCAACTTTCATCATCTTTTACAATTTTAGCTTTACAATCTGCTGATCCCTGTGTGCGGTCAGGCACCATTTTTCTGTAGTCCAAGCTAAGCCTGACTGGTCTTATACCAGCACCAGAATACAGTGTTACCAGCCACAGGATTCACTTTCTGGAGCATCAGAGCAGTGGCGTTTTTCAATTTAGTACACATTAGGAACTACGGTTAGCAGTAAGAAGGGTCGCTGGTTCGAATCCCAACCACGGCACTACCTGCCTGGAGTTTGCATGTTCTCCCTGTGTCTGCGTGGGTTTCCTCCGGGTACTCCGGTTTCCTCCCACACTCCAAAGACATGCTGGTAGATTAATTGGATCCTGTCTAAATTGTCCCTAGTACTGTATGTATGAATGTGAGTTAGGGACCTTAGATTGTAAGCTCCTTGAGGGTAGGGACTGATGTGATTGTACAATGTATATGTAAAGCGCTGCGTAAATTGACGGCGCTATATAAGTACCTGAAATAAATAAATAAGTTTAAAAAAAAAAAAAAAAAAAAATCAAAAAAGAGTCAACAGCTATGCATTTGTAATTGCTGACTTTTAATAAACAGGCACTCAGTAGTCCAGGTTTCCAGCGCCGTCTTCACCCAGGCCGGTTCTTCACCAGTCTATTCTGCAGCTCCGCCATCTTGACTGTGGGAGCCGGCTGTGACTGTCCCTTCTGTATTGAACTGTACTGTAATTGTGTAATTTTTTTTTTTTTAATACAAACACCCAAAAAAGGTCTTTGGTTTAATGCAAAAGCAGGATATGGCATGACAATGCAGTGTTGAATCACTTATGACCAGAACATTCTTTAATACCCCGTACCCTTGCAAGAGAATATAGGCTTCTCTATGCAGTTCAGTTTCTAATATCTGGAACAATTTGTTTAAAGGGCCAACCCCTCCAGTCATCCTGACGAGCAGGATAGCACACCTACTAGGGGAAGTGACGATTACATTGCAGAAAGATCCCCCCCTTTCAGGCACACCATCACAAGGTGGCAATGAGGGTAAACACACAGGTTTTTTTTCTCAGTTCTTCCCCAGGGTGACACTACATTGGTGTTATAAAATGAACCTGTAAGCAACTCTAATGCCCTGTACACATGATCGGACTTTCCGACGGAAAATGTGCAATCGGAGCTTGTTGTCAGAAATTCCGACTGTGTGTGGGCTCCATCGGACTTTTTCCATCAGAATTTCCGACACACAAAGTTTGAGAGCTGGCTCTAAATTTTCCGACAACAAAATCCGTTTGCGTAAATTCCGATCGTGTGCAGACAATTCCGACACACAAAGTGCCACGCATGCTTGGAATCAAGCAGAAGAGCAGCACTGGCTATTGAACTTCATTTCTCTGTTATCTTGTTGTACGTGTTGTACGTTACCGCGTTCTTGACATTTGTAATTTCCGACCAACTTTGTGTGACCGTGTGTATGCAAAGACAAGTTTCAGCCAACATCCGTCAGAAAAAAAAACCGAAGGATTTTGTTATCGGAATGTCCGATTGTGTGTACAGGGCATAAGAGTGGCACATAGAATTTAATCCACTCCAATAAATTATAAGGTATTACCAGCTACAAAAAGTTTGCAAAAGACCATAAAATGATCACAATGGGTTGTCCTGTTGCAGTTGGAAATTTTTTTTTTGCTTCCCCCCCCAACCTAACAAATGCCATTGTATGCATCCAGTGACTGCACAAGTCCACACCTGGCACACTTACTAGGAAGTTAGAATTCTTCTTGTATTGTAATATTTGCAAGCAAAGCAATATGAGGCTCCCAGGTGCCTCGGCGCTGGTCATGTGACCTGGAAATTACTTCTGGGATCTTTAATACAGGTGGGACCCTAAGAGCGGTGTTCATCTTTTATGGTTCTAATAAAGCAGCAATGATAATATATACTGAGTGCAATAACCTATATATAGTTTCTTGACTCCATTTGTCAAATAGTCACAGCAAGAACGAGGATGAAGATGACTGTTTATAGGTTGCTTTAGATAACATTGCGTGTAGCGGTTTGCTTTTTTAATAAGTCAATATGACAGTAACTTCCCGGACAGAATTAGTTACACTGTGGTGCATTAACAAAACCTTACAATTTATGTAGAAATACAATTAGTGATAATATTTAGTAGGCATAATCAATCAATGTCTCGTAAATGGCTTTTCTCAGTGTGTGTGTGTGTGTGTGTGTGTGTGTGTGTGTGTGTGTGTGTGTCTCTGAGATGGTCAATTCCTCGCATTCTATTTTCAGGACAGACAATGGTTTATTATACTAGAAAAGAAACCGTATAGAACACATACCTTGCTTTGTTCGGGAATTCTTCAATTTGTTTCCCCCTTTGTGACTTCACAGCGATGACTTTATGGTTATTGGCTGTGAAATCTGGGAGGCAGGGCTCAGGAATATTAACTCTCCTGGCACTGAAAAGCCCTCTCACTTCCATTTTATTGTAATGTACAGTCAACCAACAAAAAAAACACAACTAATTTATAAAATAAAAATAAAAACATCCCACGCTAAAAACCAAGGATAGACGTAATCGTAAAATGGAGCATGTTCACGTCAGCAGCTATGAAAAAAAAAATTGGGAGCGCATGTCAATATTTAAACTAGCTTTCTATGTACTGTGCACCAAAGCAAAAAATGTACATTTATAAATTGGAGCCAAAAACCAGTATGATTAAAAAGGACTAAAGTGGACTTGCATAAAGAGGTCTCATATTAACCAGTCGGTGCCTTTTGTAGAGTAGAGGTAATGTATAGGTGCAACGCAGGACTGTATGAAGTAAACAGTTGAGGGGGGGGGGGGGGGGGGGGATAAGAATAAATTTTCATAATAAATTTAAATATATAATTTTTATTTAAGTAACTATAATAAAGAAAGGAGATAGAAAAAAAGAATACAAAAAAAATAAACCAAAACATGTACACCTCCGAAATCTAAGTTGCACAATACAAAAACAGGTTTATCCTTATTCCCCCCCCCCCCCCCCCCCCAACTGTTTACTTCATACAGTCCTGTGTTGCACCTATACATTACCTCTACTCTACAAAAGGCACCGACTGGTTAATATGAGACCTCTTTCTGCAAGTTCAGTTTAGTCCTCTAATCATACTGGTTTTCGTCTCCATAGGCGGACATGAACCTCAGGTATTCGTTGATATAGTAGGAAGAGATGCAGAGTAGTTTTTATGCAGTGAAAACCTACACCGTGGCTATATGGATTCCTTGCGAGAACCTTCACTAATGGATGATAAATCTGAGATTAGATTTGCTGTCAGCAGCCCAGCGTATACAAGATAATTGGCCAAAAACATTCAGTGCCAAGGTGTGCCACTCTCTCTGCTGATGTTTGCATCAGCCAAAGTTTTATCAGCAGAGAAAACTCATCTATATGAAGAGCATTGCTTTATGGCGGGGGAAGTACAGGAAATGTATCTACAGCTATTGAGGAACTAGAAGTTGTAGCATGCCTTGCAAAGGAGGGTTGGCCAACTGTCTACTATACTTGAATGATGGAACCCAAAAACTTATTTCTATTTATTTTATTTGACAGGGGCTGGAAGGACATACTCTACTCAACCACTGGGTACTCTTACCACTCAGGACTTCCGTTATGAAACCCACCAGCCACAGCAACTGGCTGCACCACCATCTTGTGGAGTCTCACTGTTACCCCAGCATAGGGACACGGATAAACAAACCATTCTATGAATGTTACCAGTCACCTCTCAAAAAAGAGAGTCTACCAAAAACTGCCACCATATAGGACTGACCCTTTAAGAAAGTTCATGCACTTAGCAGGCTAAAAATCTACACAGCTTAAAACTATCCAATATCCCGCAATAAATGCTGTAACAAATGTCAACCAGTATCTGCCAAGGTCCAAATTGGTAACAGATTTCTAAACAGAAGAAAAAAAAAACAAAACCTTGGAAATAGCAGCGTCTATGGAATGCCAGCTAAATTATTCTTTGCCCTCATTATGATGTGTCTGGAGTCAGAAGCCCTCAGAGGAGATCTTGTTCTATTACTAAGCCAGCCGTCATCTTCACTGGGAGCGAGGTCTGTGTACCCACTCATTGTAAAGTTCCTGCTAAGAACTTCAACTATGTAATCATTAAGACCATAGACCAAGGCTGGCCACCAACTTCTCCTTTAGTATTAACACGGCCAGCCGTTCTAGTCAAACGCTGCATTCTTCATTTAAAAACGCAACGCTGCTTATGACCTGCTCAGCCTACAGCACCTTATTAAAACATGCTGCAACCACAGAAATAACGGAACGCAGGTTAAAACACAGCTTCTGAACTGCCCTGCCCTAAAGGTAATGAGATTTGGCTGACCTGCATTTCCAAATGTGCTTCAAAAACGCAGGAAAATAACACCCATCGACATGATCCTCTACAGCCAAGCTGACAGTCTACAGTAACTTAAGAAAAAGCTTGGTCATTTCCAGTATGGTACAATGCCAACTTCTTATTTATTTTTTTTGAAGGAGTATTGTACAAGCAGAATGAAAAAAAAATAAGATGAGTATAAAAATTATATATATATATATATATATATATATATATATATATATATATATATATATATATATATATATATATATATATATATATACACACACACACACTCATAGAAAGACCCTTTTTATGAGACTCATAATGAATAATCTATACGCAGATTATGAATACTAGCACCATTCTGACCTCGACACACAGTGGGGAATCAATCAAAATTTTCCTAGCCAGCTGAGCATTGCACGTGGTAACTAGTCAGAACTGACTAATCTAGCACAAATTTGATAGTTAAACTCATTCATCTAAAAATTAGATGTCCTGTACATGCACTGCATCAGTAAGCAACTCCCACTGGCCAACCTGCCCCCCCAAATCTTGCATTGACATGCGCAGTATGCTCAACATACACAGGAATTTAGCCATTCAAATGCACAAGTGGGAACCTAAAAATGACAGTTTGTCTACTGCAAGATCTGCTTCACAACTCCAGTCCTCGGGGACTAGAGATAATACTATCTCTACTCTTTACAAAGAATAATAATAATAATAATAAATATACTGTATATAAACTTTTGCAAGATTTTTTAAACAATATACCCATTGAAGAGATCAGCAAAATATTGGCATCAGACACACACAAAGGAGTTTCCCAGGTTATCCTTTTTCCCCCTCAGACTTTTAGCACCCTTCTACATGCCATCCTAGGATGTCCCCAACTAGTCCCATTGGCCATCAGATGGTCAGGTTTGAGGTTTGATCTCCTCTTTGCACTCACATACATAATCAGAGCCAGTAAGCCAGTTTGCACCATGATCACCTACATGTACTCACTTATGTGTACTGTATGTCCAGACAAAACTTTTGTTTGTTTTGGAAAGTATTAGAACCCCTGTCAGGTTTTTACTGCCACCAGGGGCTCATTAGAGAGATTTGCCCTCCCTTACAGTTCTAGTGACAATAGTTTCACGAGACACCAAGCAAAGGAAATCCCCAACTGCTACACTGACAGAAATCCATTTTACAGTCTCTAACCTTGTGTCTATACCGGTTGGTTCTCAGCCGGCAGTCACTGCAGCACCCACCTACTACTAAGCCATTTCCAGGAATGTGTGCAATGGGAATATTGTACTCATCGTTTTATGGTGGACCATGACCCATGCGTTTTAGTATGGTGGACACATATGATAAAATGCAACAGTGTAAATGGACCTCAAATCACCCTAACAGAGCCCAGACAGCAGTAGAGACCTAAAAATGTTCTAATTCTTCCCCATTTGACCAAAAATCAGGAAGGCAAATGGGTTCATTTTACGGGGCCATGACTCCACAGCATAGGCTTCCTTAGAAGTACAGAAAGGTTTGAATGGTTTCCTGTTGCCGGGGAGCCACATATGGAGTGTAAAGCCGGCCATAGAGGTGATTGGCATTACCTTCTTGTACTTTATACCACTGACACTTTTTTGCACTGGCGGTTACCCACACGTGTGTGTGTAGCGTATTCCCCAATCACATTGGGGGTAATACGTCATGTGCATTCACAGGTAGTCACCATTCCCCAATCACACTGGGTGTAATACGTCATGTGCATGCACAGGTAGTCACCACCTTGGCTCCCTGGCCATGGAAAGCTGCCAGGATTTTCATGCCAGACCCTACATGTGCCTCTCACCCTCTTTGTACATGAGGCCTTACATCAGGGGTAAGCAACCTCAGCCCTCCAGCTGTTTTGAAACTACAAGTCCCATGAGACATTGCAAGACCCTGACATTCACAGGCATGACTCCTAGAGGCATGATGGGATTTGTAGTTTCACCACAGCTGGAGGGCCGAGGTTGCCTACTCCGTCCTTACATGATGGTACTTGGCAGGATTATCTCCAGAATTGTCCAGAATTGTCCCAAGCAGCCTTTCTCAACCAATGTGGCTCCAGAGGCGGGCAACTGCCGCTTTCCAGCTGTTGCAAAACTACAAGTCCCATTGTTCCTTTGAGAGTCATGTTTGTATCTGTGAGTTCTGCAGTGAGTGCCTCATGGGACATGTAGTTCCACAAAGGATGGAGGGCTACAGTTGCCCTAGCTGCGAGTCCAAGGGCTACTAGGAGTTCCTTGAACAATGAGCAATTTCTGCCTCTTAGACAAGTAACCCCTGACACCAATTTTTTTTTTTTTAGTTCTTTGCAAAGCGGTCCATACACTATACAATCTGATTGCCTGATCTCCTTTAGATCTACCAACCACCATGTAATATAGGGGGGCCTGTATGACCCGATCTACAATCCAATCAATTTCTAGGTTTGTCCTCATATTACACAATTTTGGCAAAAGCGAGAGATTGTACAGAGTGTGATGTGCATGGCCACTGGTCACATTTCACGATTTGGGATCACTGGCAGAACCGCCACGATTCTGCCCTCCATCCCATATCACAGCAGAATGCGCAATGCGCTTTTGGGTGCTCTTATTCTTTAATGGACCCCCAAATGTGATGCGATTCTGCTGCGATCATGTGGTGATTGCAGCAAAACGTGAGTTTTAAAAAACGCTCTACGTTTGTCGCCAAAGAAGGGGCCGGATCTTGTTTTCAGGTGACAAACACGCATAGGGTAGCCCATGAAGTGAATGAGCTGCTCTATGTGCAACATAAGAAATCACGTGCAAATCGCTCTATCAAATTCGCAGGTGGGAATGCTTGTTCCTGCTTTGTGAAAGTGACCTCAAATAAAAAGGAACATTCTACTGGCTGATCATTACACTAATGTACCATGAGCTGTAGATAAAAGTGGTTATTTAAAAAAAAGGGACATTTAAAGGGTTATTTCAAGTTGCAAGGGCTGAGAAAGGCTGGTCTATCCTTTCGATATATTCTGCTAGTAGCTCTGGCCATATGCTGCGAGTCTTGTTCTATAGTAGGACACCACCTATTGTTCTAGTAAGAAAATGCAGTTTGTAGAGCGTGCGTCTCAGGACCCAGACACGGGGCTCTACGACACCAGCACCGTCTCCCAGTAACACCCTATGGATCAGATAACATATGGATGTTTGTAGAAGACACGTGTGCTCCGTAGATGCTCTCCAGCTCTCCATCCCTCCCGCCATCAGTCCCCGGCCAGCACTGACCTCTCTTGCTCCGTCTCCAGCGGTTGGCTTGGCATTGGCTGTAATCCACACAGTTCAGGATGATGAGGGCGAAGGGGAACAGTTTGAATTGCATTGGTGCAGGTGTGAACCGCGGGCTTAAAACAATAAATAAGTAGTAGGACGGCGTGGACGTCTTCTCCGCTCCGAGACGTTGGCTGCCCTCAGCAGTCAGGACAAGAGCTCTGGCTCACAAGCCGCTCGCTCCACACTGCCATGTCCAGGCGATCTCCGTAGACCTGGAGAAAAAAGGGAATGCAATGCGTTTAATCGTTAAGTGGCGACTTTCGGGAACGGTTACATTACAAGCAGGGTCGTAGATTGGATCAGGCAACGTAAGGGTTAGCAGTAGATGGATGATGGGCAGATATCAGCAGAGAAATTCTACAAGCTGCTGGAAAATCTTTGCAGGTTTATTCCACACTTTTCTACGGAGGGTATGGTGGCTTAGGTATGGAAAGGTAACAGTGGGCACTACGGCCACCATACAGGGGCATCTCAAATCAGTCAATCAAATTCATATTTCTATAGCGCTTCTCCCCCTGGGGACCCATTGTGCTGTTGGCAGCCATTTGGGCATTCTCAGAATATTATACTAGGAGCATTTTAGACAGGAGCCAATTATCCTACCAGCAGGTCTTTGGAAGGTAGGAAGATACCGGAGCACCCAGAGGTAACCCATGCAAGACACAAGGAGAACATGCAAACTCCTTGCCCTGAGGACAGATGTCCTGCCCTGGGACTTGAACTGAGAACTCCAGTGCTACAAGGCAGAAGTGCTAACCACTAAGCAAGTGGTCCACATCCAGTATTTATATAGCAGTGACAATGTACACAGCAGTCTACATTCACATCAGTCCCTGTCCTCAAGAAGCTTACAATCGAAGGTCCCCAATTCACATACTAAGGCAAATTTGGAAAGAAGCCAATTAACCTGCCAGCAGGTCTTTGGAGTGCAAAGGAAAATTGAAGAGCCTGGAGGAAAAACGCACACAAGCACAGGGAGAACATGCAAACTCCATGCAGATAGTTCCCCCGGCTGGGATTCAAACTGAGGACCCCAGTGCTGCAAGGCAGAAGTGCCAACTACGTTGTTTTATTCCCCAATACAAGTTAAAGTAAAGGGAATCATTGAACACCCATATACACTGGATTTAATACCGGGGATATCACATCTCAGCATGTGCTTAGTAAGAAAGTGGAAAAGGAACCAGCAATGGGAAACGTACATGTTGTATCAATTACTTTACAGTTTCAGTTTTGGAAATGAAACTTCAAAAAGATAAAATGTTATTGGCTCTATATATGTAGAAGTCTATATATCCTCTTAATGTGTATAAATCTCTAAACTCTATACCTATTGGCTCCATGTGGATTATTGCACTTCCCCCATTTCATCTCCTCTTACTGAATAAGTCCCAATACTAGGTATGGGCAAACTGCTTCACTAAGGCAACTGGAGGGCTACAACAACAAAGCCTGCTGGGACCAGTAGTCCTCCCATTTCTGGGATGAGGCAGCCTGCCTGAGCTTACATCGCTCTACTAATTCAATTGACACCTCTCCGTGAGCAGATAAATCAGTCAATTAGCATCTCTATCAGGTACTGTCTTGCTGCATCCTGGAGTGCTCAGCTGACTCCAATCTACTCTGACAGTCCCCGTTCTTAAGCTGGCTACACATTATACAATTTTCCTTTAGATTTACCAACACCATATAATATGAGGTCAAATCTAAACACTTTAAAAAACAAAATTGTATGCAATCAGGCAGGCCCTTACACTACATTGTTGAAGGCAAATCTAAAGAAAATGTAATAATGTGTAGCCAGCTTAACCCTGGAAAGGTTCCTGTTTTTGGAGCCTGACACCAGAGAGGTCCCTGATCTTGGAGCCTAACCCTGGAGAGGTCCCCTTTCTTTGATCCTAACCTTGGAGAGGTTCTCGTTCCTAGAGCCCAACCCCATACAGGTCCCTGTCCTTGGAGGCTAACCCTAGAGAGGTTCCCTTTTCGTGAAGCCTAACCCTGGAGAGGTCCCCCTTTTCGTGAAGCCTAACCCTGGAGAGGTCCCCCTTTTCGTGAAGCCTAACCCTAGAGAGGTCCCCCTTTTCGTGAAGCCTAACCCTAGAGAGGTCCCCCTTTTCGTGAAGCCTAACCCTAGAGAGGTCCCCCTTTTCGTGAAGCCTAACCCTAGAGAGGTCCCCCTTTTCGTGAAGCCTAACCTTAGAGAGGTCCCCCTTTTCGTGAAGCCTAACCCTAGAGAGGTCCCCTTTTTGTGAAGCCTAACCCTAGAGAGATCCCCTTTTCGTGAAGCCTAACCCTAGAGAGGTCCCCCTTTTCGTGAAGCCTAACCCTAGTGAGGTCCCCCTTTTCGTGAAGCCTAACCCTAGAGAGGTCCCCTTTTCGTGAAGCCTAACCCTAGAGAGGTCCCCTTTTTGTGAAGCCTAACCCTAGAGAGAGGTCCTCGTTTCTAGAGCCCAATCTCATACATGTCCCTGTTCCTATTTGATCCTAACCCTAGAGGAGAGGTCCCCTTTTCGTGAAGCCTAACCCTAGAGAGGTCCCCTTTTCGTGAAGCCTAACCCTAGAGAGAGGTCCTCGTTTCTAGAGCCCAATCTCATACATGTCCCTGTTCCTATTGGATCCTAACCCTAGAGGAGAGGTCCCCTTTCTTGGATCCTAACCCCATACAGGTCCCTGTCCTTGGAGTCTAACCCTAGAGTGGTCCCTGTTCCAAGAGCCTAATCCTAGAGAGGTCCCAGTTCTAGGAGAGTAATCCTGGAGAGGTCCCTGCCTGGAACATTGATCAGCTATGTAGAAGGTCCTTCCTATCCATATTACTAGGTTTTAAAACCAGTATAAAGATAAAAAAATAAATAAATAAATAAATAAATAAATAAATAAATAAATATAGCTCTATAATCCATTCTGATACATTTACCGGGATGGGATCCAGACAATAAATAGTCCCATTGCAGTAAATGGAACCTGTGACCTACAACTTCAAGTTCCAGCAAGACCTGTGGCAGTTTGGTTATCAGGACTGGTCATTCCCCACCAGTAGGTGTTATGGTGGTCATACATATTGACTAGGACTGTACTACATACGAGCGATCGCAAGGAGCCATTCATTATTGATTAATACATTGAACACAGAGCATTGATTTAAAATGTGATCAGAAACGATCTGTTAAAGATGATAATTTTATTGATCTATTTTATGATTGGATCTCAAAAAACACACAACCCTGATCATACATGTAATGTTTTAATTGTATGATAATACAAAGATTTGATCAATGTGATTGCTTGGCAGTCGAACGCTCCTAACTCCTGTAAACAGGTTGTCCACGTTGAAATAAAAATCAGCGCATAATATCCAGAATTAATAATTCTGATTATATTGATCGATCTCCCTCCTTCAATACGTGTTTAGTGGATCAAGGGTTAATTTTGTTGCCAGATAGAGCTTCTCAAATTGAAAATGTGACCACTGAAAAGACTCGGTCTGTGTATGCCCACCAACACACACACAGATATCGGTTTAATTATTTGGAAGCAAATGATAAAAATTCCATCACAGCCAAATCGATCAAATAATTGGTCTGTATATTTATGATTCTTATCCTAGGAGATCATTTTAGTTGCATGGAATATTGAATTGTATGATCACATCGATAGGTGTGTGGCCAGCTTTAGGCTGATCACACACTATACAATCTGATTGTATAACTTTAGATCTACAACCAACTGATAGTACAAGGACCTGCCTGTTGTAATACTAAATGGACGGATTGTTCAGTTCTCATATAACATAGTAAAATGAGATTGTACAATCAGATTGTATAGTGTGTGGTCAGCTTGGGGACAGTAATGATACACGATTGATTGAAATAATCAATCAATTGATAAGACACAGAGGGGATTGGATTTCGATCAATAGCTGGAAGATGCAATGGCAAGTGATCGATCACGTTTTTGATTTTGGTTGATAGTTGGAAAAAATAAAATCATAAGTGATCGATCACATCTGTTTCCACCATACAATCCCATAATTTGATCGATTAAAATACAAGAACAAAGTATCTCAGTGCTGCCAATCAATACACAATGATCGATAATCAATGACTGACTCTGTTTGATTGAATCCAATGTAAATTGATTGGTAGGGAAGGTATATCTAGTAGACTGTCGATTCGATCATTCTGATTAAATCAAACATGGATTGGACGATTAAAAAGTAGCGTGTATGACCACCATACATCTCATCCCAATCACACCCAAATAGGGGACCACAAAGCCCAGCAGATCACTTTAAATGCCCCGATCTCCCTGATGATGATCAATAGAAGATCCACCTGTTCTACATCCCCCCCCACACTCAGGACAATCTCCACTCACCCAATCCCTGTCCGACCAGCGATCACACTCCAATAATCCCTATAAAGCCCAGCAGAGCGATGAGAGATCCAGCACAGGTCCAGCAGAAGTTGTGTGTCCGGACACTTTCCATGCAGAGATCGGGGATGATGATCGGACGATGTATGGGATGTCAGCGCTCCTCTCCGCTCCGATCGCACTGTGAGATGTGGGCAGCTTTGATGGTCGGGTTATGTAGGTGGTGCTCTCCTCTCCTCTCCGCTCCTCTCTCTCTCTGGTCCATCAGCTGCAGCTTCCCCCGGGGTCCTAAATAAAGCGGAGTGCCCTCCGATCATCTCCTCCTCCTCCTCTTCCCTCCTTCCTCCTCCTCCTCCTATTACACCTCTCCTCCTCACCCACACACACCGATCACCTCTGTGCGATCACAGCCAAGTGCCCAAAGACTACAAGACCGTTCAACTCGGAGTTTTATCAATTCTAGGAACTTGTTTTGTTTTTTTGGGTGATAGGAAAGGGTTAAACCTTGATTTATTATTTATTTTTTATGACAGGAAAGGGTTAACCCCCCCCCCCCCTTTTTTATTATTTTTTTATTTATTTTTTTTTAATGAGGAAATTGCCAAACACTAACATTGAGTTTTGTTTATTGGGTGATAGGAAAGGGTTAATTGTTTGGTTTTAAGACAGGAAAGGGTTAAACCCCTCTTTTTTCTGTAATAATTGGAAATGGTTGAACACAGATTTTTTCATTATTATATTTTTTTTTTTGGGAGGGGGTTATAATAGGAAAGAGTTAGTCTCTGATATATATATATATAATTTTTTTTTTTTGAAGGGTTGGGGTTAGAAAAAGGTTGGACCCTCATAATTTTTTTTTTTTTTTTTTTTTTTGAAGGGTTGGTGTTAGACCCTCATTTTTTTTTTTGGGGGGGGGGTGTTAGGAAAGAGTTAAACCCTGATTTTTTTTTATTTTTTTTTTATTATTGGGGGGGGGGTTGAGATAGGAAAGGGTTAGACCCTGATATATATTTTTTTTATGATACAAAAGGGTTAAACCCGATAATTTTTTTTATAGGACAAGGTTGCACGGTGGAAACTGAGACACGATCGATGACTTATGATTGTTTCTTCCAACTATCATCTGAAATCCTCTGCCCTGTGTGTGGCAGATCAGCAAATGTGTTGTGTACACTTGATCAATTATTCCTATCAGAAGAGATCGATCACTTATTGAGGGGTGTGTGGCCACCATTAGTGGGTTGCGACTTGCGGTTTAATTTTGCCCACATCATGTGTGCAGCCCTGAGCGGCTGCTTGCCCTTTATTTAGGTGGGTGGCCGGGGGCGGTAAAATGGCGGCTTTTACTGCCCTTCTGATTTAGCTCTGGGGCGGCATTCACACATCTCTGGTTATTTTACAGGGTTTTTTTTTTTGTTTGTTTTAGGTTTTTTTTAAGCATTTAAACAAGCGTTCTTGAGCATTTTTTCAGGTTTCTGAGGCTTGAGCATTTCTTTTGCGTGTAAAATCATGTTGTGTCTTTGCATGTTTTTCAATCACACACATGGCGCAGCCCTTTGGTTTCAATACATAAGGTGAAAAATGTGCCAAAGTAGCTCATGTAGCTTTTTAAGCATTGAGCATTTTTTTTATACTGCGCATTTTGACAGATTTGTGAAGCATTTAATTGCTTCCCACCCGGCATATAGCCAAATGACAGTCGAGCGGGAGCTTTCTCATTTTGACCCCTAGGGGCCGCACTGCGGCTTTGTCACCAGCTATGAGGACACATGGGATAACCGTTGATGGTACTGGGCCTGCCCGGGACCATGTGATTGCTGTAACCAATCATGGCAATCACATACCAGCTGTAAACAACGAATGGCTTCCATATACAGTGGAACCTCTGATTACATGCATTGACTTCAATGGGATGCAATACCGCATGCGGCCAGAGTCGGGGGGGGGGCGCCGGAGAGACTCTGAAATGGCCAAAAAGGCTCG
The DNA here is from genome assembly GCF_042186555.1 of Aquarana catesbeiana. Classification (NCBI taxonomy): domain Eukaryota; kingdom Metazoa; phylum Chordata; class Amphibia; order Anura; family Ranidae; genus Aquarana; species Aquarana catesbeiana. The sequence goes on from NC_133328.1 coordinate 588,741,624, forward strand.
AGGACACTTCGGCGGACCTCGGCAAACCTCTACCCGAGATTTGCTGAAGTGTCCTCGGGCCTTTACGTGCATTTCCGAACGGCGCCGATCGGCTGCGTTCAGCGACGTTCGGCTCTGCTCGTCTCCAGCACACCCCCACCTCAGGCCAAAAGCGGTACTGCACACCGCTTTGGCCTGAATCGTGCTCGTTTTGTGAGACAACACTCGCAAACCGAGTTACCATTTTTAAAAATACAGTGCTGGTATTGCCAAACGCTCGTTAACCGCGTTACTCGCAATCCAAGGTTCCACTGTACAGCTATTCATTGTGTACTATTGTGCTGATCTCTGTGATTGGTCACAGTAATCACATGGTACACACAGGGCCAATCACGGTGCATCTCTACCATGTGATAGCTGTGACCAATCGCAGCTATCACAATACTACACACTGAAAGTAGAACTATAGGCAAATCTTATTAATTTTTTTCATTTTGGATAGAGCAAGGGAGGGTTATAACCCCTGTAAGGTTTATTTTTGCCATCTGTGCCCCATTGCAAATATTTCCCTTCACTTCCTGTCCCATAGCCAAACAGGAAGTGAGAGGAAATTCCTTCAAATTATGGGGATTTCTTGGGGACCCCCAGGTCACCAGAACTATGGTTCCCATTGGAAGATTCCCCCTCTACTAATTTTCTGGGGACAACCCAAAATATGGGATTTTCTTTTACTTTCACTTTCAATGAAAATGGTGAACAGGACAAATAAACAGACTGAATCTCCTTAACAGGGGCACAGACAGCAATAAAAATTGACAGGGGGACTAATCCTTCTCCTCTCTATCCAAAACGGAAAAAAAAGTTTTGCCTTGCCCTAGTTTAACTTTAACAGCTTGCCGACCAGCCGCAGTTGTGCTGCGGCAACATGGCACGGCTGCGCAAATCGCCGTCATGTTATGTTGCTTCTTTGTGTGGCCACTAGGGGCGCGCACTGCTCGCCCCCGGAGCCGATGCAAGTGCCCGCGTTCGCGATGACCGCTGGGCTCCCGCTCGTGACACGCTCCCGTGATCACTCGTGAGGGGAGAAGAGACTGATCGTGTGTTCATACAAAGTATAAACACCGATCTATCTCTTCCCCTGGCAAGTCCCATCCCCTCTACAGTTAGAACACACAGTCAGGGAACACAATTAACCCCTTGATCCCCCCCTAGTGTTAACCCCTTCCCTGCCAGTGGCATTTTTATAGTAATAAATGCATTTTTATAGCACTGATCGCTGTATAAATGCCAATGGTCCCAAAAATGTGTCAAAATTGTCCGATGTGTCCGCCATAATGTCGCAGTCCCGATAAAAAATCTCAGATCGCCGCCATTACTAGTAAAAAATAAATAAATAAAAATGCCATAAATCTATCCCCTATTTTGTAGACGCTATAACTTTTGCGCAAACCAATCAATATACGCTTATTGCGATTTTTATTACCAAAAATATGTAGAAGAATACATATTGGCCTAAACTGAGGAAAAAAATATTTAAAAAAAAAATAAATGGGGATATTTATTATAGCAAAAAGTACACAATATTGTGTTTTATTCAAAATTGTCGCTCCTTTTTTATTTATAGCGCAAAGAATAAAAACCGCAGAGATGATCAAATACCACCAAAAGAAAGCTCTATTTGTGGAAAAAAAGGACATCAATTTTGTTTGGGTACAGTGTCGCACGACCGCACAATTTTCAGTTGAAACAACGCAGTGCCGAATCGCAAGAAATGGCCCGGTCTTTCAGCAGCCAAATCTTCCGGGGCTGAAGTGGTTAATGAATAGATGCCATTCATAATAATAATTGCTTATAATAGTGATTATCACTGTTATAAGAAATCATAATGTAAAACCACAGACTATGGCACTGCTCTGGTCACAGTGTGTAAACAAAAAAAATTAAAAAATGGTAAAAAAAAAAAAACTGTTAAAAAATTGAGAAATTATTTTTTATATTTTTCTTTTGTTTTACATACTGTCACCAGTTGGTGTAATTGATCACCGCCACACCAGTCATATGATAACAATGCCCTGCTCTGGTGACAGTATGTAAAAAAGAAAAAAAAAATTTTTTTTTATTCATTCATTTTCCAAAAAATTGTGACAAAAAAATTACAAAAAAACTTGCCATGCCTCCTACTATACACCAGGTCCGCTCCCCCCACTCCCCTGGGCCATGGACCTGTTGATGACCGGACCGCACAGCAGGAGATAAGCGGTGACCGTGGTCCGCACAGGGCCATCACAGACCGCGGTCCGCACAGGGCTTTCACAGACCCCGAACCGCACAGGGCTATCACAGACCGCAGTCCGCACGGGGCCATCACAGACCGCGGTCCACACAGGACCATCACAGACCGCGGTCCACACAGGACTATCACAGACCACGGTCCACACGGGCCATCACAGACCGCGGTCCACACAGGACCATCACAGACCGCAGTCCGCACAGAGCCATCACAGACTGCGGTCCGCACAGAGCCATCACAGACTGCGGTCCACACAGGGCCATCACAGACCACGGTCCGCACAGAGCCATCACAGACTGCAGTCCACACAGGGCCATCACAGACCGCGGTCCGCACAGGGCCATCACAGACCACGGTCCGCACAGAGCCATCACAGACCGCGGTCCGCACAGGGCCATCACAGACCACGGTCCGCACGGGGCCATCACAGACCATCTTCTGCATGGGGTTACACAGACCACGGTCCGCACAGAGCCATCACAGACCGTGGTCCGCACAGAGCCATCACAGACTGCGTTCCGCACAGAGCCATCACAGACTGCGGTCCGCACAGAGCCATCACAGACCGCGGTCCGCACAGGGCCATCACAGACCGCGGTCCGCACAGGGCCATCACAGACTGCAGTCCGCACAGGGCCATCACAGACCGCGGTCCGCACAGAGCCATCACAGACCGCGGTCCGCACAGAGCCATCACAGACCGCGGTCCGCACAGAGCCATCACAGACCGCGGTCCGCACAGAGCCATCACAGACCGCGGTCCGCACAGAGCCATCACAGACCGCGGTCCGCACAGGGCCATCACAGACCGCGGTCCGCACAGGGCCATCACAGACTGCGGTCCACACAGGGCCATCACAGACTGCGGTCCACACAGGGCCATCACAGACCACGGTCCGCACAGAGCCATCACAGACTGCAGTCCACACAGGGCCATCACAGACCGCGGTCCGCACAGGGCCATCACAGACCACGGTCTGCACGGGGCCATCACAGACTGTGGTCTGCATGGGGTTACACAGACCACGGTCCGCACAGAGCCATCACAGACCGCGGTCCGCACAGAGCCATCACAGACCGCGGTCCGCACAGAGCCTACACAGACCGCGGTCCGCACAGAGCCATCACAGACTGCGGTCCGCACAGAGCCATCACAGACTGCGGTCCGCACAGAGCCATCACAGACTGCGGTCCGCACAGAGCCATCACAGACCGCGGTCCGCACAGGGCCATCACAGACCGCGGTCCGCACAGAGCCATCACAGACTGCGGTCCGCACAGAGCCATCACAGACCGCGGTCCGCACAGGGCCATCACAGACCGCGGTCCGCACAGGGCCATTACAGACCGCGGTCCGCACAGGTCCATCACAGACCGCGGTCTGCACAGGGCCATCACAGACCGCGGTCCGCACAGGGCCATCACAGGCCATGGTCCTCACGCGGGCCATCACAGACCGCAGTCCGCACAGGGCTATCACAGACCGCGGTCCGCACAGGGCTATCACAGACCGCGGTTGGCGCTCACCTCCTGCTGGGAGGCCATGCCCGTATGTCCTCTCCCGGCTCCTCCACCCGCCCGGCCCACAGCAGGGCAGCAGGTGGGCGGGAGGAGCTGCAGATCGGAATGGAGAGATCCTCCTGCCCCCTGCCCTGCTGATAGGATGACTTTGTTGGGTGGGCGGGGGAGCCGGGAGAGGACACACAGACTGACCACAGCCTCTGCCCTGCCAAAGATAGGAGTCATAAGCAGGGGAGGCAGAGATTAGATTGGGGAGAGAGCAAAGGGGGCAGACTGCAGGGGCACTGCGATGGAGGAGGCTGTGATTGCTAGGGGCACTGTAATATAAAGGGGACTGCACTGTAAAGTGGGCACTGTAATATAAAGGGGACTGCACTGTAAAGTGGGCACTGTAATATAAAGGGGACTGCACTGTAAAGTGGGCACTGTAATATAAAGGGGACTGCACTGTAAAGTGGGCACTGTAATATAAAGGGGACTGCACTGTAATACAAAGGGGACTGAATTGTAAAGTGGGCAATGTAATATAAAGGGGATTGCACTGTAATATAAAGGGGACTCCTCTGTAATATAAAGGGGACTGCACTGTAATATAAAGGGGCACTGTAATATAAAGGGGACGGCACTGTAATACAAAGGGGACTGAACTGTAAAGTGGGCACTGTAATATAAAGGGGACTCCACTGTAATATAAAGGGTACTGCACTGTAATATAAAGGGGACTGCACTGTAATATAAAGGGTACTGCACTGTAATATAAAGGGGCACTGTAATATAAAGGGGACTGCACTGTAATATAAAGGGGACTGCACTGTAAAGTGGGCGCTGTAATTTAAAGGTGACGGCACTGTAATACAAAGGGGACTGAACTGTAAAGTGGGCAATGTAATATAAAGGGGACTCCTCTGTAATATAAAGGGGACTGCACTGTAATATAAAGGGGCACTGTAATATAAAGGGGACGGCACTGTAATACAAAGGGGACTGAACTGTAAAGTGGGCACTGTAATATAAAGGGGATTGCACTGTAATATAAAGGGGACTCCACTGTAATATAAAGGGGACTCCACTGTAATATAAAGGGTACTGCACTGTAATATAAAGGGGACTGCACTGTAATATAAAGGGTACTGCACTGTAATATAAAGGGGCACTGTAATATAAAGGGGACTGCACTGTAATATAAAGGGGCACTGTAATATTAAGGGGGCTGCACTGTAATATAAAGGGGACTGCACTGTAATATAAAGGGGACTGCACTGTAAAGTGGGCACTGTAATATAAAGGGGACTGCACTGTAATATAAAGGGGACTGAACTGTAAAGTGGGCAATGTAATATAAAGGGGATTGCACTGTAATATAAAGGGGACTCCTCTGTAATATAAAGGGGACTGCACTGTAATATAAAGGGGCACTGTAATATAAAGGGGACTCCACTGTAATATAAAGGGGACTCCACTGTAATATAAAGGGTACTACACTGTAATATAAAGGGGACTGCACTGTAATATAAAGGGTACTGCACTGTAATATAAAGGGGCACTGTAATATAAAGGGGACTGCACTGTAATATAAAGGGGCACTGTAATCATTACAGTGCCCGTTTACAGTTCAATCCTCTTTATATCACAGTGCCTCCTTTTAGGCCCCTTTCACATCAGTGGACTGATCGGGTTCGCCTGTCCATTTTTTAGGCTAACCTGATTGAATCACCAATTGTTTTCTATGAGGCGGTCGATGTCAGCAGACATGTGTCCATTGACGCCCAGCGGCATCCAATCCGATACAGTCCACTAAAAACAGACGGAAGGGAATATACGTTCGCCATCAGTCTGGCGGAACGGATAAAAAAATCATATGGAAACGGACATGCAGTCAGTTTCCACACAACCGCCCCATAGAGGAGTAGACATGTGCAATTTGTTTGGTTCCAAATTCGTTTTTTAACTAATTTCGACAAATTAGTTTATTTGGAAATACCTGAATTAACGAAAACCCGTTTAACGAATTTATTCGAATATTCATAAATTAGAAATCCGGAAATTCGAAAACCCAAAAATAAGAAGGAAAAAGAACAAAAGTTTGAAAATAAGAACGATAATTCAAAAACCCGAAAATTAAAAAATCTGAAATAATAACTAACTAATAATAACTTAACTATTCAATTATAGGTATTAAAATTTCCTTTCAAATTTGGCTGTTAGTGAACGTAACGAATATGAATTTATCCAAAGTTATGAATTATCCAATATAACAAATGCTGTATCTAAACGAATAGAATGTAACAAATTAATAATAAATAACAATAATAATAAAAACTTTTTATTATTATTATTTATTAATTTGTTCCGTTACATTTGTTTAGATGCAGCATTCGTTATTTTGGATAAATTTGAATTTGTTACGTTCACTAACAGCCAAATTTGAAAGAAAATTCCAATACTTATAATTTAATAGTTAGTTATTGTTAGTTAGTTAGTTATTATTTCGAATTTTCGTTCTTAGTTTTGGATTTTCCAATTTCTGGATTTTCGAATCTTCGAATTTACAAATTTATGAATTTATAAATTTCAATCATAACGAATGACCCGAAAAATTAAAAAACCTTAAAACGAATGAAACGAAAAACGAACACATTTTTCGGCAGTGCACATGTCTATAGAGGAGAGCAGGCTGTGTCAGAGTCTGCACTGCATAGCAGAACAGACACGGACCTGTCATCTGCCTGCTCAGCGGGGATTAGAGCCTTCCAGTACAGTCCCCTTTACATTACAGTGTCCCCTTTACACAGCAGTCCCTGTTACATTCATGTAAAAGGGCACTGTGATGTAAAGGGGGGCTGTGATGTGAAGGGGAACTGAGGACACTGATATAAAGGGGGGACTTTGGGCTGAGGATAGACTCCCTGAATATCCCCTCCCCCAATGCCATAACCGCCCCCCCGGTCCCTGGGAAAATCAGCTGCTGTGAATCCGGTCCCTGGTGGCAAAAAGGTTGAGGACCGCTGCCTTGGACTGTCTGCTTTCCAAAAAGGGGTCATTTGGGGGACATTTGTACTGTCCTGGTGTTTTAGGGTTTTAAGAAACGAGATTACAACAGGATTGATCAATTTTCATATATAAATTAATATATATATTAAATATTCACTTTTCTAACATTGAACCGCCTCTCAGCCAATCAGGAGGTGCGGGTCTAATACCCGTCACCTGATTGGCTGAAGGCACAGGCACTCCGATTGGTCGCCCAGCAGGAAGGAAGAAGAGGCAAATGGAGGACGCAGGAGGCGTCGCCTGACCCGCTGCTTATCCAACCATCCCACAGCTCGCCGCCGTCACCCGCTGCCTGATCCCGTAACAAGATGGGATAAGTGCCGGGCAGTCAGTGAGCGGGGAGGGTGGGGGTCACAATGGCTGCATTTGATGGGCACGAGTAGCTGCATTTGATGGGGCACAAGTGGCTGCATTTGATGGGGCATAAGTGGCTGCCTTTGATGGGGCACAAGTGGCTGCATTTGACGGGCACAAGTGGCTGAATTTCACAGGCACAAGTGGCTGCATTTGATGAGGCACAAGTGGCTGCATTTGACGGGCACAAGTGGCTGTATTTGATGGGGCACAAGTGGCTGCATTTGGGGCACAAGTGGCTGTATTTGATGGGCACAAGTGGCTACATTTGATGGGGTACAAGTGGCTGCATTTGATGGGGCACAAGTGGCTGAATTTGATGGGGTACAAGTGGCTGCATTTGATGGGGCACAAGTGGCTGAATTTGATGGGGCACAAGTGGCTGCATTTGATGGGGCACAAGTGGCTGCATTTGATGGGGCACAAGTGGCTGCATTTGATGGGGCATAAGTGGCTGCATTTGATGGGGCACAAATGACTGCATTTGATGGGGCGAAAATGGTTGCATTTGATGGGGCACAAATGGTTGCATTTGATGGGGCACAAGTGGCTGCATTTGATGGGGCACAAGTGGCTGAATTTGATGGGCCACAAGTGGCTGCATTTGATGGGGCACAAGTGGCTGCATTTGAAGGGCACAAGTGGCTGCATTTGATGGGGCACAAATGGCTGCATTTGATGGGGCACAAATGGCTGCATTTGATGGGGCACAAGTGGCTGCATTTGATGGGGCAAAAGTGGCTGCATTTGATGGGGCACAAGTGGCTGCATTTGATGGGGCACAAGTGGCTGTATTTGATGGGGCACAAGTGGCTGCATTTGGGGCACAAGTGGCTGTATTTGATGGGCACAAGTGGCTACATTTGATGGGGTACAAGTGGCTGCATTTGATGGGGCACAAGTGGCTGCATTTGATGGGGCACAAGTGGCTGCATTTGATGGGGCACAAGTGGCTGAATTTGATGGGGCACAAGTGGCTGCATTTGATGGGGCACAAGTGGCTGCATTTGATGGGGCATAAGTGGCTGCATTTGATGGGGCACAAATGACTGCATTTGATGGGGCACAAATGGTTGCATTTGATGGGGTACAAGTGGCTGCATTTGATGGGGCACAAATGACTGCATTTGATGGGGCACGAATGGTTGCATTTGATGGGGCACAAGTGGCTGCATTTGATGGGGCACAAGTGGCTGAATTTGATGGGCCACAAGTGGCTGCATTTGATGGGGCACAAGTAGCTGCATTTGATGGGCACAAGTGGCTGCATTTGATGGGGCACAAATGGCTGCATTTGATGGGGCACAAGTGGCTGCATTTGATGGGGCACAAGTGGCTGAATTTGATGGGGCACAAGTGGCTGAATTTGATGGGCACAAGTGGCTGAATTTGATGGGGCACAAGTGTCTGCATTTGATGGGGCACAAGTGGCTGAATTTGATGGGCACAAGTGGCTGCATTTGATGGGGCACAAGTGGCTGCATTTGATGGGGCACAAGTGGCTGCATTTGATGGGGCACAAGTGGCTGCATTTGATGGGCACAAGTGGCTGCATTTGATGGGGCACAAGTGGCTGCATTTGATGGGGCACAAGTGGCTGCATTTGATGGGGCACAAGTGGCTGAATTTGATGGGCACAAGTGGCTGCATTTGATGGGGCACAAGTGGCTGCATTTGATGGGGCACAAGTGGCTGCATTTGATGGGCACAAGTGGCTGCATTTGATGGGGCACAAGTGGCTGCATTTGATGGGGCACAAGTGGCTGCATTTGATGGGGCACAAGTGGCTGCATTTGATGGGGCACAAGTGGCTGCATTTGATGGGCACAAGTGGCTGCATTTGATGGGGCACAAGTGGCTGCATTTGATGGGGCACAAGTGGCTGCATTTGATGGGGCACAAGTGGCTGCATTTGATGGGGCACAAATGGCTGCATTTGACAAGGTACAAGTGGCTGCATTTGATGGAGCACAAGTGGCTGCATTTGATGGGGCACAAGTGTCTGCATTTGACGGGCACAGTGGCAGCATTTGATGGTTGTTTTCAGTATTTTTCAGAATTTTTTTTAGTTTGTTTGCGCCCCCCAAAAATTATGAGCACTAGCCGCCACTGGATTACCACACCTCTAAAAAGTGATGCCCTGCAGCTGACAGATGGCTGGAGGTAAAATGTCGTCTCATGACACTTTTATTTTTAACCCTTGAAGCACGGCACTGTACCATGCGCATTACAAACAGGGTCGCAGGGTGGTTGCAGTGGAGCCCCATTCACTTGAATAAGTAGTTTTTTGATGGCAGTGTTGCCCCCTGAATTTGACATGGGATATCATTTTCTCCACGACCAGCATGTTAGTTGGGTGATCAGGAGGCAGCAAAACCGTGATTCATCTACCTCTGGCTGCAAGTGTAAAGTAGACCTTAGGCTCGATTCACTAGCCTGTTGCTTTTGAGCATTTCTGCAGTGCTTTTTGCGGCGCTTGCTGCGTTTTTGAACATGCGTTTTTGCTGCGGTTTTGCATTTTGCTGTTTTTATTCTTTTACACTGTGGTTGCTTAGCAACCAGCTATATACAGTGTAAAAAAAAAAAGTAAAAAACGCAAGTCGTGGCAAAAATGCGGCAAAGCACGCTAAAAACGCGGTAAAAACGCGGTACTTGCGTTTTGGATGCGGGTCCATTGAGTTCTATTACATGCAAAACACTGCATTTTGCATAAAAAAAGTCCCCAACCCTTTACAAAAGAGCATAGGCACAAAAATGCATTGATGTGAACATGTTCCATAGGAACCCATGTTAAAAAATGTACCTGCATTTCTGCAAAATGCATCAAAAAACGCATTAGTGTGAATCGAGCCTAAGACAATTGTCATCAAAACAAGTGTCCCCATTGAAAAATTTCCCCTATATTCCTGTTCTGGTGACAACTTTAAATCTGAATTCCCCAATTAGGCCACTGTCAGCAATAAAAACCTGATGAGGGTTCTAATACTTCTCTTTATCCAGAATAAAATTGGCTTTATAGATAAAATTTAACCCTCTAATGACCTGCCCTGTGATTTTCTCCTACCTGAAGACTAGATGTTTTTGATGGTAGGAAAGGGTTAAACCTTCAAAAGTGTATCCTTTGCCCTCAATGCCCCTTTTGGGGAGATTTCCCTAAACGCCCCTCCTAGAGATCCACTAGAAAGAAGAACCTCCCAGGGGGCTCATTCTCATTGCTCAGACCTTGCCACCCCTCTGAGAAGTAATCCACGGTGGAACTGTTTTCAGAGGGGGTTTGACAATCGGTCAGGAGATTATTTGTCATGTTTTACCGTCTGTCTTAACCCTAAGGGTTAGTTCACACTTGTGGTGCTCTGTGAAGAGCGATCTGCATTCAGATCACTCTTCAGTAATCATTAGACAAGACAGTGTTGTATCGCCTCCTCACTACCTGCTTTAACGCTATAATCCCCACACTAGCGCACTGCAACTGTGTGCATTGTTCAAGGTCATAGGGAGGTTACAGTGCGACCCCATTCCCTTAACTAACAGGTAAGGTGGTAAAATCCCTAGTGCAGTTGGGGCAGTGTTGGGCTGGTGCTCAAAAATTTGGGGGCGATCGATCAAACAATCAGGAAGGCGGCAATCCATGGCCTTACCTTGTGCGGGGAGGAGGTTGCTGAGGGAAGAGCCGGGGCCATTGCTTCTCCTCCCAGCCAAACAGGAAGTGGGTCCTGAGACCCGATTGGCCGGGAGTCCTAAGACTTCCTGGCCAATCAGGTCTTAGAACCCGCTTCCCGATTGAACGGGAGGAGAAGCAGGAAGACATTAGCGAATATTAATATGCTAATGTCGCACAAGCGGGTAAGCCCACCCTTTTTGAAGCCAATTAGAGCTTCCGGCTCTAATCACGTGCTTCTAAAAAAAAATTGCACAACTGCAGGGTTTTACTGCATCTTTGCTCCCCTCCCTCCAACCACTTGTGTGAATGAGTCCTAACCCTTCACTTGAATGGACACGGGTGGGGTTTCCCACACACGCACAAAGCCTGCTAACAGGGGAGTCTGAAACCTTCCCTATGAATATGCATGTGGCAATGTGCTCTTCCAGGACCCAGCAGCCGGGCAGGGCCCACTGGCACAATTGGGCATGTGCCATAATGGTGGATGCCAAGGGGGGCGCGAAGCCACCAAGGGAGGCAGACTTAAGTTCCAATTTAAATACCCCAGGGGATCTACTGCACATAGTATTTGTTTCCATTAAAATCTGTGTTTTGGTTTGGAAATAAGATGTAATTTTTATTTCTGTCATGGCTGGCTGTAGCTCCACCCCAGGCAGGAGCCCAATTTATGCATGTCCCCCCTATGACAGAATTCTAGGCAGTACTGAAGACCAAACCCTCTCTCTGCTGCCCTCCTTGCTGTCTATTCCTGTTTCTTCTCTTCTCGCTTCTTTGTACTGTGAAAAAACACAACCTCCCACTGCTGCCAGTTGGCTCGGAGGGGTTGACTACAGTAGTAGCTGGGGGCATGTGTTGTAAATTTATGTGATGGAGAGAAATGCTGTCTATCACAAAAAAACATGCCAACAACAACACAGGCTGGCAACTACTACTGTAGTCCCTCTTGGACAAATGTTGTAGCTGCCAGCTTGTGTTTTTGTAAATGACAGCACTGCTCTCCAGCCGCCATCATTCACAACACAAACCACTAGATATTACTGTAGTCATCACACAGGCTGGTAGATACTACATTTGTCCAGGAGAGACTACGGTAGTAGCTGCCAGCTTTAAAGTGGTTGTATACCCTTTTTTTTTTTTTTTTACTTACAGGTAAGCCTATAATAAGGCTTACCTGTAGGTAAAATGAATATCTCCTAAAACTGTGCTGTGCATACTAGTTCATTATGCCTTTTGCCTTACAGGTTTTAAAAAAAAAATTAATGATTAATGATGTCGACCTGTGTTTTTGGGAATGACAGTGCTACCCTCCAGCCATCGTCGTTCACAACACCAGCTGCTACTGTAGTCATAACTGGCAGCAGCCGCAGATTGGGGTTTACAAAGTGCAAAGGGAGCAGAGAAAGGTCATGTCTACATGTGGCAAGGAGGGCTGAAGATGTTCAGAGAAGGACAGGGTGGGGCTGTGCGGACTCTGTGTCTGTACTCAGAAGTCCGTTTCCTTGCACCGGCGTTGTCAGATAGTGGTGGAAGGGTGGAGGTTGAGCTATCTGACCATTCAGCTCAGCAGTCCCTGCCCAAATATTATTAGGGACAGTTACTATGTGCATTGGGCCCCCTGGGTGAGGTTTAACAACTTCTGATGAGACTTCTTCCTTAAATGCCTAGCTACAAACAGAAATTAGCACATGAAATCAAAATGAATTTACTGAAAACACCCCAACTTCACAGTGGTGCTGTGATCAAATTCCAACTATCAATAAACAAAAAAAAGTGCATACACATCACATTAAAAAAAAGTCCTCAAATAGTCCATAAATTTGTGCAGCAAAGCGCTGCATTTTCTCCCAAGCTTTCCGCCACACATCATTTGTGCACATAAAGGCCCTCTCCCTTCAGGAAGAAGCTCACCGGAGCTCTACGCCACCTATTTGTATGACTGGCATAACTTGCTTTATGTAAAACCTGTGACAAAGGCAGAAGCGATGAAACGCGTCGGTGAGTGGCTACGCGGCAACCAGAAGTGATATTTTTGAGATTAACCCCTTCATGTCTACATAACACTTATATGCGGCCTCACTGGACTGGGCTTATTGCCGTGGGACCACATATATTTGTATCTGTCTTTGTGCTGTCAGCATGCTCCCAGCACAGAGACCGGGGTCTCACCGAGAGCCCTGGGTCCCGTACTAACGATTGGTACCCCGAACTCCAGATTCCGGGTCACCTGATCACTGTGGTAGCCTCTGATTGGCTACCACAGTGATCAGCCACTGTGTGCGCTTTGCGCAGTGGCAGTATCATAGCCAATGAGGCGTGATTATTGCTAATTGCTTCTCGGCCTTTTGGCTAAGATCGAGTGTAGTATCTGTTCTTATCAGTTTCCAGGAGGTGGCGCTTGCTTCCGTCCCTGATCTATGGCGAGATAGAGATGGGATTGCGGTTGCTATGCAAAACCTGCTGGAGTGAAGGTAACCCGGAGCGGTTTGCAGCCAAAAGGGAAGCCTTCTGATGGTGACGGAGAACCATTCGGTCTTGGCGGAGGGTGTCGGGACCCTGGCCTTCTGGCCTAGATTGGGGCAGCTCTAGCTCCGGACAGTTATTCGGGAGAGAACGCTGGCTCCCCTTTCTCCCACCGGGGGAGCGGCCAGTATTTCCCGAATGTAATTAGGTAGGAGGGACGGAACAACGGTGAAGCCTGATGGCAAGGGCTCTCACCAAGCTTCCAGAACTCCATGTCTTCCTGCCTGGGGTGGGGGCTGCTGTGGTCTGGGCTGTGGGTCAGGGTTGCTTTGAAAAGCCAGTGATGAATGTGCCCCTGAAGTGGCAGTTCAGGGGTGCCATACAGTCACTGTGTTTAGGCACCATGGTCACTTCACCACTACACATGTTTTTCACACCTGCCTCTTGGGCCGAGCCTTTTGGCTGGGACCAGGGGAAATTTTTAATCCTGGCCGGAGGGCCGGCCATTGTATTACACAATGGTCACTTTTCACTCTCCCACCTTCCTATTCCCCCACTCTTTTTATTTAATCCCCTGTTTGTCACTTTTTTGTATTTTTTTGTTTGATATGTGTACAGGTTTTGTCACTGTGGCGAGTAGGGTGTGGGTCCTCGGGCCTACTCTGAAAGTCTTGGGAAGGGGTGGACATAGGCCTTTTGGCTTGGTTCGCCCTCTCCTTTGGGGGTCTCCCTTCAGGGGAGCCCTACCTGTACTTGGGATGGTCTGTTTCGGCAGACTTTCCAGTAAACGGGGGTCCTCCTGGTTTCGGCCAGATGGACCCATTGTATAAGTACCTCAGTCCCTGTCTGGAGCCTAACGCCCCGGGGGGATCAGGATAAGGTCTTTCCCTAGCGGAGGACTGTGAACACCTGTTGCATGTTTTTGTGTTTCACTCTTTATGTGTGTGCACTTTTTTTGGCACTGGGTGGAAGTTTTTGAGGTGTGTTTCACGCCACTGGCTTTTCAACAAAGAAAAAGTGATCAGCCACTGTGAAGCCCGCCCCCGTGTTTCCTTCTCTGTGAATGGAGAGGAAAGATATATTGTACAGTTTTACTAACACACGTCAAAGTTGCACAATTGTGCTTAGGCATTAAGAATTGTTTTACCCTTAGGGGACTCTCACTCATGGATGGTCTCTATTTATGTAGTGGGATTTTACCACCTCTGTCAATTTCAGTTTCTTTGTACTATTGTTGACATCTATACAAATGTGATTGGTTCCGTTGAAACTATGGTTTTATAATCTATGTGTATTAATAAATCTATATATTTTATTGAAATGTTCTCATATATTTTTTCAAAATTGCCCTTAAAATCCCATTTTTCGAGGTCTTTCTTTCTTCAAAACCTTAGGCGTGAAGGGGTTAATAATAAGGTGGCAGCAGTGATTTGGTATGATTGGAGTTTGAAGGTGGTTGAATTGCACTTTGTGTTAATATTATTTTTTTTTTACTAATATATATGTGTGTATATATATATATATATATATATATATATATATATATATATATATATATATGTATATATATAATTAAATGCACAGTTTATTACACTCTGTATCACAGGGTTTTTTTTCTTTTGTATATTTTGATTATCCTACAAACAGATATTGGTCGGCATTAACGGTTTGTAGCAGCAAATAATTGCTGATACAAAATTGACCAACTGCCATGGCCCTGAGTATTAGACTGGAGAAGGGTTAGAACTTCACTCAGATGATCTCATACATGTTCAAACACAAGACGGAACCTACCTGAGCTATCCTGCCAGGAGGTTGTCAGCTGTGGACTGCAAATCAAAGACAGCAAAGACATTCTCTGCTCTGAAGCCACATGTATATACTCCGCTTGTAAACATGCAGCTGTGTAGAATGCTTCCCCTGCCTATAATTGGCTGTCCGCTTTCTAGCGGGAGAACTCAGGCTAGTTCCGAACACGCGTGAGCTCATCCCTACTGTACAATTCCAAGTGCCCATGCACACGAGCCCTTAAGCTGGCCATACATTATACAATTTTCTTGTTCAATTTTCTTTGGATTTAGGTTTACCTTCAAGTATGTCGTACAAGGCCTAAAAAAAAGGGGGAAAATTGGGGGACAAGGGGGGTAGGGGGAACCAGAACAGTCGTCCCACCCCTAAAGGAGTTGTTAAGGAGGACCACGGTATGTGTAATAGGTGATATAAACTTTATTATGCAAAAAGGTGTAGTCCAAAATAGATTAAGGCACAGTGCCCCCCCCCCCCTCCAAACACCATTAAAAATTGGTCAAAAAAGGGACAACACTGTCACTTGAACAATACACACAGGACGTCGCTCACTCGTGCAGTCATACTGCATGCAACCTAAGTAAAGAATTTCCAGATATCATGGCCTGGAGGTCTAGGTATAGAGTAGTCGGGTACCAAGCACTACCTTTCCCAATCGGGGCTAAATGTATGCTATTGGCACCGTGCGTCCCTCTAATACCATAGACACTACCATATTCTCACGGTTCTCAGGCATTAAGATATATTTTGGAAGTAAGCCACAGAGTGTAACAAAAATGACGTATGGGTAGCAGCTAGATAGATGGCCCAAATGGCTGTAGGGCGTATCTGGACAGTCCAAAGGTATATCCTCTCAGAAATTGAACTGAGTGGAATAGTTTGAGTGATCATGAGTCCAATATTGGGTGTGGATCCATATCAGGGCTAAAATGGAACAACTGTCGTACAAGAGCCTTGCTGATTGCATACAAATTGAAAGTGTTTAGGATTGTCCTCATATTAGAAGGTTTTGGTAAATCTAAAGGATTGTTGTTGAGAAAAGAAAATTGTATGATGGCCAGCCTTACAGATCAATATTGCAGCAAAAGCTAAATTAAATCTCTCCACCAAGAACAGATAGCGCCTCCCCCAAACCAGCTCATACCCCCAACCCCCCCACCCTTCGGCAAAAACATATAGCTTTTTTTTTTGTGAAAAGCTGAACTTGCACTTTAAGCAAACTAATCTTTCATTTAAAAATATGGAGAACAAATGGTTAGCTCATTTTCAGACACAAAATGAGTTACTGTCACTCTTCAGTATTTCCTAATGGACTAAAATTGATGTGGATTAAGAGCCTTCAGCCAGGCTCAACTTCATCCCATATACCAAGGCTATAAAATATGTGAGCAGTACTAGAGGGAGCCCAGGGTAACATTTTCTCCAGGAATGGTAAGTTTCCTAGCCCTTCTAGAACTTTTTATCCATCCCGGCAAAAGATTTATTTGGTTTTATGTCTACATATGTCCTAAAGTGTGAAATTCCAACCATAGTTCTAGCTCAGTTGATTATTTAAAAAAATAGCTGAATGCATTCCTAAATGCACAAAACATAACAAGCTATGAACAGTTACAAGTAGTAACACCAGATATTGTTGATCCAGGGAATATCCCATTACCTTAGAGCAGTGATGGGGAACCTTGGCACCCCAGATGTTTGGAACTACATATACCATGGTGCTCAACTACACTGCAAAGTGCATTAGCATCATGGGAAATGTACTTCCAAAACATCTGAGATGCCAAGGTTTGCCATCACTGCCTTAGGGTGATCAGGAAGGAATTTATTCTCCTTTGTTATTGCCTTCATCCAAATCATTTGGTGGGAATAGGGTCCTGTGTAGGTATAGGGGTCTGTATCCAGAGGTTTTCAATTGATTTATTTACTTATTCATTTTTTTTCAGTTGGTTGAACAAGATGGACATGTGCCTTCTTGCAACATATATAGAAGTGTAAGACCTTTCTTGGTATTTTTTTTGGAGCCACTTTTGCTGGGCTCAAATTACTTGGACACACAGCAAAGGGAAATTTCTCCAATATAACCATAATAATAAAATGCCTTTTCAACCTAGGGAAGGATTAGAACTAGTGGTGCACTGAAATGAAAACTCCAGTACCGAAACGGAAAATTTAGGATGCACTTGGCCGAAAAGGACAGTTGTTTTTCAAATGTAGTCAGTTAAAGTCAACGGGACGCGATTTTGCATTGATGTCAATGGGACGCTATTTTGCTTTCCAGTTAATGGGTGGCGCTTTTGCCTTGAAGTCAATGGGACGCAGCATGCCATTATCGGCACCTATTTTCAGCCGATACTTTTCGGTGGCTGATATATCTACACATCCCTAGTTAACACCTTTAATCAGATGTTGTTGTCTGTGTCCCCAACAGTGGGAAATCTCCCCAGTGGGGACTTGACCGTGATAAAAAAAAAAATGGATAGAGGTTCTCAGTCTTCCTCACTCATTAACAAAAACATTTTGTCTGGCGTTACACTTGAAGTCTCATTTAACTTAAAATATCTGAGTTACCCTCTGCCATATAAGTGTTTTATCAGCATGAGTTCATACATAAAGTACATGCACAATGACCCTCTGTTTCCGTATCTCATTATGCTGCTTTGTATTTCATGCAGATATATTTCTCCTTTCAATTGATTATTTTGACAGTCAACACATGTTCTCCATATTAAAGTTATTTTTCATTTATGTACCCCCTCTCTCTTTTTTTTTTTTTTTCTTTACTATGCAAAAAATGTCATGTTACAGCCAAAAATGTAAATGTATTTTAGTGGGATTTTATGTGATAGACCAACACAAAGTGGCACATAATTGTGAAGTGGAAGGAAAATGACAAATGGGTTTCAACATATTTTACAAATAAATATGTGAAAAGTGTGACGTGCATTTGTATTCAGCCCCTCTGAGTCAATACTTTGTAGAACCACCTTTCACTACAATTACAACTGCAAGTCTTTTTGGGGATGACCCTACCAGTTTTGCACTGCTAGAGAGTGACATTCTTGCCCATTCTTCTGCTCAATTTTGCTCATTCTTCTGGGTCGTTGTCCTGCTGGAAGGTGAACCTCCACCCCAGTCTCAAGTCTTTTGCAGACTCTAACAGGTTATCTTCTAAGATTGCTCTGCATTTGACTTCATCCATCTTCCCATCAACTCTGGCCAACTAATCCATCCCATTCAGGGTTATGTGGAGTGTTAGTTTTCACACATAGGGTTTTGCTTTTAGGCCAAAAAGTTCAATTTTGCTCTCATCTGACCAGAGCACCTTCTTCCACATGTTTGCTGTGTCCCCCACACTAAGGTTCTCTAACAAACCTCCAGAGGGCTTCACAGAACAGCTGTATTTATACTGAGATTAAATTACACACAGGTGGACTCTATTTACTAATTAGGTGACTTCTGAAGGCAATTTGTTCCACTAGATTTTATTTAGGGGTATCAGAGAAAAGGGGGCTGAATACAAATGCCCCCCACACTTTTCACATTTTTATTTGTAATAAATTTGGAAAACCATTTATCATTTTCCTTTCACTTCATAATTATGTGCCACTTTGTGTTGGTCTATCAAATAAAATCCCAATAAAATACATTTACGTTTTGGATAGTAACATGACAACATTTGGAAAATGTAATAGTTACATAGTAGGTGAGGTTAAAAAGACACAAGTCCATCAAGTTCAACCTATGTGTGTGGTTATATGTCAGTATTACATTGTATATCCCTGTATGTTGTGGTCATGCAGGTGTTTATCTAATAGTTTTTTGAAACAATCGATGCTCCCCGCTGAGACCACCGCCTGTGGAAGGGAAGTCCACATCCTTGCCGTTCTTACAGTAAAGAACCCTCTACGTAGTTTAAGGTTAAACCTCTTTTCTTCTAATTTTAATGAGTGGCCACGAGTCTTGTTAAACTCCCTTCTGCAAAAAAGTTTTATCCCTATTGTGGGATCACCAGTACAGTATTTGTAAAATTAAATCATATCCCCTCTCAAGCGTCTCTTCTCCAGAGAGAATAAGTTCAGTGCTCGCAACCTTTCTTCATAACTAATATCCTCCAGACCCTTTATTAGCTTAGTTGCCCTTCTTTGTACTCGCTCCATTTCCAGTACATCCTTCTTGAGGACTGGTGCCCAGAACTGGACAGCATACTCCAGGTGCGGCCGGACCAGAGTCTTGTAGAGCAGGAGAATTATCGTTTTATCTCTGGAGTTGATCCCCTTTTTGTTGCAATTTCAAACGGTATGAATACTTTTTCAAGGCACTGTACATGCTTGCTCTTTTTTTAAATGCCAAAGTTTTAGCAGAGGATATTTTTTAGCAGGTTTAACTTTGCAGTCCTTAAAATGTTGCCAGATTAAATTGATATCAGGTACACCACTAAAGCAGAACTTTACCCCCCCCCCCCCCAAAAAAAAAAAAAAAGTGATAGGATTTAGTTTGTTGGCAGAGGAGACTTTGCATGTGTCTTCTAATCTGCACTGCCAGCAGTTCATATGTAGTACAGTGTACAATCCCTCCTTCTGTAGGATGCTGAGACTAGCTGGGTGCTGGAATGCGATAACTCCAACACACATGTGCAGGAGTTGCATCATCTAAGGGAAACCCCATGGCTATTGAGGAGAGGCACCAAACCCAGAAGAAGTGTGGAAGAACGTGGTGGAACAGTAAGGAACTGCTCTAAACTGTAAATGCTGAAGGAGGGCGCATGCAGAGTTGAGTCTGCTATAACAGTATGCACATCATGACAAGAGCTTGGGTATGCTACATTTCCACACTAAATGATAATGGTTATTTTGTGTTCATTCCGTTAATATAAGATGATCAAACGTATTCACAGGAAAGAGTACCCGTAGAATGGAAAATAGCTGCAAAATTCCATTTTCATTGGGCAAATTCTTTCTGTTGTGAGGAACACTTAACAAAACATCCCATGATTCTTTTTGGGCTGACTATGAAAGGACCTATTCTGGATGTTTCCGATCTCTGAGTGCCCCTAGTAGTCAGTGGCACACATTGGGATTGATTTACTAAAGGCAAGGGGAAGATCTGAAATGAGGGGAAGCTCTGCTGATTCTATCATCCAATCATGTTCAAGCAAAAATGCTGTTTTTTATTTTCCTTGCATGTCCCCCTCAGATCTACAGCGACTGCACTTCCAAGTGCACTTGCAGTGCAAAGGGGATTTGCCTTTAGTAAATAAACCCCATTATCATATAGGGAAAGTCTCCAACTTGTGGGGAAATATTTCTGGAAGTGGGCTTGAATCTTCACTCTACTATGAAGAGTAGTGTATGAGGAACATGGCACTTACCTCTGTCCCAAAAGCAAGGTGACAAGCTTACCCAAACTGCTGCGATGAGTTATATAAAACCTGTAGGTGAATGAACTGATTTTTAATTGCACAAATCTTAAGATTGGTGGCGTCTCCAGCTTTCATATTTAAGGGGGACACATGGGGGGACAGGGACAAAAGTAGGGGGGCAACTATAAAATGCAATTTTATATATATATATATATATATATATATATATATATATATATATATATATATATATATATATATATATATATAATCTCCTGGGGCCCTTTACTACGATCCCACAACGGCCCTTTCACATGTTCTGCAGTGACCTTCCTTCCTACTGTATTGGGGCCCCCCCCAGAGTGGCAGAAAACAAGAGATATGTCACCAGCATACCAAGAAAATATAAGGGTCCAAAGCAGTGGGAGAACTATCAGGGTTGCAAAGGTTGTCTTGGCTCCGGGCCCTGGTGTTCTGCCACTGTGGGGTTCCCCAGCCTCCTCTTGCTGTCCTGCCCCTGCTATTGACAGCGCTGGTCTGGCATCTCTTGGAATTTACAGGCTGGTTCTCCTGTCCTAAAGATGGGAGAAATCAGTCTGTTTTTTCAGTAACTGAGAGTCCTGGTGGAGTTCTTCCTGCAACTCGCTCTTCTCCCTGCCAATGAGGATGCAGGGGAAGGAGCAAATCGGGCGGCCGTGGTTGTGTGAGCGCTCGCATTATGCAGTGTCAGCAAGCAGAGGGAGGGGGGAGGAATCACCCGCAGGAGCTGACTGGGGACGCTCTCCCTCTTAGACATTGCCTTTTAGTAAAAAAAAAAAAAAAAAAAATTTTTAATTGGGGGGCACATGGTGGGGTACGGCATAATGTTGGGGGGGGGGTAAGGGCCCTCTGCCCCCCCCCCCCTAGTGACGCCATTGCGTGCCTATGGTTGGCCTAAAGATAGCTATCAAGGGATAGTTTGCTACTCCAGGAGTTCTCACTAACATCCATTATAAAAGATGTCATCTTTGACATCCCAGAGCACATGCACGCAGTGGGACAGTGCATTGGAGGCCAGTGACAAGCCTCCACTGCTGTTTAGCAACCTAAACCAACTTTTATGCCACAATCGGCTTCCCAGACCTGTGCAGTTTTTTTCTATTCAAGCTAGACATGTGCGATTAGTTTCGTACGAATCGGAAATTCATACGAATTTCCGAAAATTCATACATTCATACGGATCCAAAATGCGAATTTTTATGCATAAGAATTTTGTACAAAATACTAAATCGTTTACGAACTTCGGATACATTTATCATAACGAACTTTCATTATTGTTACGAAAAGTTAACGAAACTAAAAGTTAAAAACCCAGGAAGTCAGCACAGCACAGAGATGGTGGGATAAATGATAAATTTATCATACCGAACTTTCGTTATTGTTACAAAAAGTTTACGAACCTAACAAAAATTCGTATTTCGTACGAATCCGAGTTGAATTTCGGTCAAAGAATTACGAATTCATTTTAATACGGAACGAAACAAATTTATTAACGGTGCACATGTCTAATTCAAGCACCTCTCCTTTCACACAATATACCTTCATTTTGTAACAGGTATTAGACATGTGCACAACAAAAAAATTTGTTTTGTTTCGTTTATTTAGGTTTCCGTTGATTCGTAACGATTCGTAATTCAGTAAGACGCGAGGTTTCATATTCGGACTCATTCGTATTTTCATAACAGTTATATTTTATTTGAATCGAAATTCGTAATTTTGTTAGATAATTATTTTCGTTTATTCGGTACACTACCCGTAATTTGGTCATTGTTACTTTTGTGAGATTGCCTTTTTCGTTGATTCGTACTTTCGTAGGAAATAAAGAATAATAATCCTATGCTTGCTTTTCTAATAAGTCCTGTACGTACTCCAGTCCACTGCCTCAGTCCCGAGTCTCCTCCTCAACTGAATCTAAATAGATTCAGGAATGCAGTGTGACTCAGACACAAAAGGGATAAGCTGATTGGCTAAAGATAGTAAGATATATCACCCACTAATACACTGCCCATTCGAAAGAACGATTCGAGAACATGAAATTAAGAACAGACAAAATTACGAAGATACATATTAAGATACACTTACACTGTACATTGAAAAGAACGATTCGAGAATATGAAGAAACAAAATTACAAATAGACGAAGAAAAAAAATTACAAACACACGAATGAAAATACGAACATACAAAATTACGAACAAAGGATTGAAAATACGAAATGTAATTAATTAGTTATAGATGTCATTTTCTTTCTTTCACTGTTTCGGAGTTTCGTATTTTCGGAAGTTTATCCATTCATATTTTCGCGTGTTCGTTATTTTGCTTTTTCGTAATTCAGTAATTTTTGTATTTTGGTTCTTTCAGCTATTCAGATGTTCGAATTGATCCGAATGTACGAATACTAACAAATTTGTACGAAAATCTATTCGTTACGAACCAAATCGCACATGTCTAACTAGTATGTGACCACTTGATGCATCCATAAGGTTAGATGTTGCATGTATTTCCTGATTGCTATTTTGATGTCATTTGACAGAAAGGTTTTTTTTTTTTGTTATATTCTTATTTTAAGGTCCATTTAAATGGTGGGAATTTGATGTCCGGGGGTGGGGCTAAGGCCATTTCTTGCTCACTGATTGGTGGATGGTTCTTTAAATATCTACGTTCTATATCTCACTTTGTCACATGCCTGATTAAGGAGTCCTGCGTGTCTCCGAGACGTTGCCATCTGCTGTAACGATGTGATCGCTGATTTAAAAAAATGTTAGATTCATTCTGGAGATCCTTGGTGTGCTGGTGACCTTTTTTGCTTTGATAAGTTGGGGCCCCCAGTTTGATCCGTGACCCTGTGTAGTGTCCAGATCTAAAGATTGGCCACCTATAATATTCATATCATAGTTGACCACTGTTGCCCAGCAGGTTTGAGATATTAATCCCTGTTCAGAGGAATGATAGATTACAAAACAATACATTGTATTTTGTGATGTGCTCAGCACTTCCTATATATTGACAGGATGCTTCCTTACCTAGGGCCCTGCACTGGCCATCTCTCCACCAGACTCAGAGGCATGTCCTATTTTTTTCAAAGCATTGGTGTGAATTGTAGCCATAGAACAAGGGATAAACTGTCTTGTTTTTTGCGTTTTTGCGTTTTTGCACAATGCAGCCCAATGCTGCTGGTTTGAACCAATCCCGAATCTGCCTTTAGAATGGCAAAAAAAAAAAACCTTTTTGTCAAAATCGATCACTCCCTGCTTTATAAATATATGCCAAACAGAGAGGGAGAGAAATAGTGGGAAATGAGGGTTATGATTAAAATAACAAAAAAGAGAAAGTGAACTTAAATGGAAAAGGGGGTAGGGGGAAAGATAAAGGGGTATCAGAAAACATATGAGGATAATTCATGAAGACTGGAAAGAATAAAATTAGAGCAGAATTGGAGTTGTTGCCTAGACCAATGTTTCTCAACTCCGGTCCTCAAGTACCCCCAACAGGTCATGTTTTCAGCTGTTCCCTCAGATGAATTGGCCCTGGTAATTACTATAGCAGTGAAACTGATCAAATCACCTGTGCAAAATAATTGAAAGTCTGAAAACATGACCTGTTGCAGGTACTTGAGGATTGACGTTGAGAAACATTGGCCTAGAGTAGACCAACCAATCAAACATCACCATTCATTTCATGAAAAAAATGCAACAAGAATTTTGGCTGCAACAACAACCATTATAAACCAGAAATTCTTCAGAGATTAAGGGTTTTTTGGAGCTGTGGCTGATTGACCTCATTTTATTTTTCCAGAGTTAGTACCTCTTGGCAGAATCAGCAACAATTTTCCAATCAATAACTTCTGATAGGAATAAGTGGTCTATAGTCAACAACCCATTCCATAGATAGGCTACACACAGCAAAGTGCATTTCAAGCAATAGTTGCCCCCATGCTGTAAAGCGCTGCGTAAACTGTTGGAAGTATGTAAATCCTGTGTTATTATTATTATTGTTATTATTATTATTATAACAGTAGTTAAGTTACAATAGTAACTTACGATGGTAAATTATCATTTACATGGTGGAAACAGAGATACAATCTCAGAATCTGATCAATCAAAATACAGTCGTATTCATGAACAAAAGTATCTCAGTGCTGCTGATCTATGCAAAACGATTGATAGTTTTCTGCCCTGCCTGATCGACTCAATTCAAATCTGATCTAGATCAAGTCTAAAGCCTCGTACACACGATCGGATTGTTGGCCAACAAAACCGTGGAATTTTGTCCGAAGGGTGTTGGCTCAAACTTGTCTTGCATACACACGACCACACAAATGTTGGCCAACAATTATGAACGTTGTGACGTACTAGACGTACTATGTGGTTTTTTAGCTCTTTAGCACCACCCTTTGGGCTACTTCTGCTAATTTCGTGTTAGTAGAAGTTTGGTGAGTGTTGATTCGCACTTTTCATTTTGCGCTTTTCATTTCGCACTTTTTATTTCACACTTTTCAGTTCGTTTCTGAACGGCCGTTCTTCAACCACACATGTTCCGGAATCGGAGGAGATAACGTGTTATTATTGGCCTTGAAGTTATTGCTTTGACATTATTTTTTTGGTTCAATAGTGATTTGATTTGGTATATTTTTGGATGCATAGAATGCACTTTTTGGTTAAGTTCTATTGGCAGATAGCATGTCTAATTTTTTTATTTTTAATGCACAATAAAAAAATTGTGGAGAATAATACTTGGCTATGTGTTTTACTTCAAATGATAGTTTGGGAGTAGGCAGTTACATTTTAAAAAATACAATGTAAAATTAACAAGGGACACCAACATAGTTGTATCTTTGATCTTAAAAACTACAGGATAATGGTGTTGTGGTAACTTGCACAAATTAAAAAAAACAAAAAAAAAATATAATAATATTATTCTTGATATCACTAGAAAAAAAAAGCCTTTGAAAATTTGTTTGCAATAACTCTATCAGTATCACCAGCAAAGCAGCTTCATTATTATCCCATTAAAGAAGAAGAGAATTGTGCGCTGCATTTGGAGATTTCATAATTTGCCACGTCACGAATGTTAATTCTCCATTACAAAAGCTAGTTTACAAGACCGACCGCTTCTGCTTCCGAGCATGCGTGTTTGTACTTTGGACTTTTGTCCGACGGACTTGTGTACACACGATTGGAAAAACCGACTACATTTGTTGGCGGAAAATTTGAAGACATGCTAGCCAACATTTGTTGGCGGAAAGTCAGACAACAATTGTCCGATAGAGCATACTCACAGTCGGATTTTCTGCCAACAGCCTGACATCCAACATTTCCCGTCGGAAAGTCCGATCGTGTGTACGGGGCTTCAGACTCCATTCACCCTTGCGAGACTCCAAAGTCTCACGATTTCCAGTGCAACTTTGGAGCCCAACTTTGATGTGACTTTGATCCAACTTTACACTTTGGATCAAAGTTGCATCAAAGGTTGCATCAAAGTAGTGCAGGCACCATTTCAGAGTCACTGCAACTTTAAGTTGCATCAATTTGAATGGGTGCCATTGAAAAGAATGGGCTGCAGCTTGTCATGTGTCTTTGATGTCCAAAGTCGCATTGTAAGTCACACAAGTGTGAATGGAGCCTAAATTGACTGAAAATCAAAGCATATATTGCCATCTCACCATAGATCTTCAAGATAATGTCCAATCATTTATTAAGGTAATCACAGTTGTAATGTTCGACGTTTCGAGGCCATGCAGAACCCCTTTGTCAAGTATGTCACGTGCTTGGGACCTGTGTGGCCCCATAACATTGCAGCTTACTGCTGAGATGGGATCACCTTAAACCTTTGGACGTTATCTTGAAGGTCCATGGTGTGCTGGCAAAAAGGATGCTTTGAGTTGAAGTTGCTGATCTCCAGCTTGCAGCCCCCCCCCCCCCGCTTACTTCTCGCCATTGCCAGGAATGTGTGTGATGGGAATACTATACATAAATCAATCAGAAGTGAAGTTATCGCTATTCGATTGTGGATTCGATTCAAAGTGTGTGTGTGGCCACCATTAGGATTGCATTCTTCCTACTGACCTTGATTCCCACATGATTGATTTAGGCAAGGGTTTCCTGAGATCTGAAAATTATATTAAGAGTTTATTTGGGAAAAAAAAGAGAAGAAGGCTGGCCTACGACCAGCTCTGTGCTACATTACTTTTCTCCTGTTTTTTTGGCCCCATTGAGTGTGTTTGTCTGATTTATACCATATAAACTGGCTTATTTTCACGATGAAGATGCTGCATGTGAATTCTAAAATTTAGTTTCAGTAAAACTGGACAGACATACTTTTTTTTTTTCAATTCACACCATGCCCAAAATATATTTTTGAATGTTACTCACCTTTTTACGTAACAAAATTAACAAAAATGCACATTTGTAGCACACAATAACACAAAAAACACCCATAAGAGCAAATACAAGCACCAACACATTTCTGCATGCACACCAATGTTGAAAGTGTCAGTGCAGAAGCCCAAAACATCACAAAGCAAAATTTAATTCCATTTCTTAACCTAAACCAACTTAATTTTGTGCTAGCCATATAATTTGATTAACACAAAGACACAAAGCTCAGTAGAAACAGACCTTCAATGCCAAACAGCAAACACATTAAGTAAACAAGTTAGGAAAAACATTCCAGCCCTAAATAGGTTTGCAATTTAAATAGCATTTTGGGAGTTTTTAAAGAGTGCATGTAAATGAATGAGGTTTATAGGGCATGACAAAGACAGAGTTGTGTAATCACGTTGTTTCCTCAATATTGGGCTACTGAGTGGAAAGTCCGATTTCAAGCTAATGGATTGGTAGAGTTAAAGAGAGAGAGAGAAATGAAGGCTCATTTAAAAGCTAAAGGACTTTGTTCTTGAGTTGTTTCATATATTAGATATATTATAGAACATTAGATTTTGACCGCTTCAGTGATGCAGTCAGCAGTTGTACAGAATTGATTAGGTGATATCACAATTTAAATTTGGAGCTCTTACATCATCCCCCTAGATCACATAAAACAGTTCTTCAAGTTCCCTTTACTTTGTGATATGAAGTGATTGGGCTATATATTAGTTTAATTAACACAGTTTTACGTGCGTATTATAGGTTGGTTCTACGCCGATGTACACAGCCATATCTATCTATCTATCTATCTATCTATCTATCTATCTATCTATCTATCTATCTATCTATCTATCTATCTATCTATCTATCTATCTATCCCTGGTAAGTGTCTGTAAAGATGCTTATCAGAGGGAGTCAACCTGATATGCAGATTGTCACCTGATCAGACCAAGCACGGAAGTGTGGCTAACATCAGCACCATATTGTACAGTGAGGGGAAAAAATTATTTGATCTAAAACATTAAGGTCCTGGAGTGGCCTAGCCAGAACCTAATCCCATAGAAAATATGTGGAGGGAGCTGAAGGTTCGAGTTACCAAACGTCCGCCTCAAAACCTTAATGACTTGGAGAGGATCTGCAAAGAGGAGTGGGACAAAATCCCTCCTGAGATGTGTGCAAACCTGGTGGCCAACTAAAAGAAACGTCTGACCTCTGTGATTGCCACCAATTTCTAAGTCATGTTTTGCAAAGGGGTCAAATACTTATTTCACTCATTAAAATGAAGATCAATTTATAACTTTTTTTGAAATGCGTTTTTCTGGATTTTTTTGTTGTTATTCTGTCTCTCACAACTAAAATAAACCTACCATTAAAATTATAGACTGATAATTTCTTTGTCAGTGGGCAAACGTTCACAATCAGCAGGGGATCAAATACTTTTTTTCCCTCGCTGCATGTTGCAATGGCAACATATTTTGTAAAAACATTAGTTTATCGGGCCCCCTATCTTCTCCGTCTGTTGGGGCCCTTTATCCCAATCTCCTCTCTATCTTCTGTCACTGTCTGTCTGTCTGTCTATCTATCTATCAATCTATCTTGTGTTTGCGTCTATCTAAAAATCCCAAAACAACCAGTTATCGTTGGGGCTTTGGAGGCACCAACAAAACAATGTAAAAACAAAAATATTTTTTCCCCATATAAAAGCTTCTAAGTTTATTACACAAAACATGTAAAATCCATTACATTCAAGAAAAATGGCTGACACATAATATGCTATAACCCTTATTAAAACATCCATATGACCTATTTACTCTATTTGACACATACAATACATTTCCAAACATCTCTCATTATACAAAGTAGATGACTCTAGGTGAGCTGACCCAACGTGTTTCAACATACCATCTTCCTTACGGGTTTGGAGTAGTTGGATATATCAGGAGAGTATACAGTATATTGAATCAGCCATGGATATTAAAGACAAAGGTCCATTCCTCCACATAGAAACCACAGAATCCCATCACTGGCTTGGAAGTGTAAGGCTATGCACAAGGCTTACAGGAGATACCCCTTGTAGTAAACTATCCCAGTCATTGTGGTCACAAATGAAGTACCAAATAGAGATATCTTTGACTTAATATCAACTTCACAGATGGAGGTCCAGAGATGTTGGTGCCCAAGAATATGCAACTATCCTGGTCTGTCTGTTTTTCTCCATATCTTCACTACATTCTGTCTGTTTAATTATGCACCTCCATCACGTTTCTATCGTCTATCTGTCGGTCTATCTATCTTCCTGTCCTCTATATAGTCTATCTGTCTCTCTATATCTGTATTCTATTTATCATTCTGCTTGACTGTCTATGAGTAGCATGGTCTACTAGTTGTAAGGTCCACCAAATTTTGATCACTATTTGGCCCAGATGGGTGACTATCTGGCCACGTAGGGGTTAACTAAAGGTTGATGTCTAACTGAAGGGTAAAGCAGGTCATACATTAAGCAATTTTGGGTTGCAAGAAAGAAAATTGCTCAGTTCCCCCATCAACACTGAATGGAATACCTTCCATGGAGCTTTTGTATTCTGAGAGCAGGAGGTTTCCCAGCCATCAGAATACAATGATCGCTGCCGGCTGCTATAGCTGCCGGCAGGGATCAAATGAAAAAAAACCTGTCAGGCTGGTTGTACTGAAGTCAATCAAGCGATTGACTTCAGTACAACCAGCCTGCATGGATTGAAATTCGGCCAGTTCCTGCTGAAGTCGCTGAATTTTGATCCATCTATGGCCGGCTTAAAGGAAGTTTCCATCAGAATTGCTCCATATCATACACATTTTTTCCAATACTTTCCATCAATAATACTTTTTACCTTTTTAGGCAAACAAAAACATATTATACTAGAAAAGGTACAATTTCTGGGGAAATTGTGAAAGTGTTCTTGCCTCTACAACTGGAGTGGGCGGAGTAACTGGGTGTAGTGGGCGGAGTAACTGTGAAAAGTGTTAAAAAGCTTAATATTTTAAAAAGTATAAATAGTAGTAAAACAGTTGAAGTCCCATCATTAGCTGAAAGAGCTGAACTTTTTTTTCAAAAATGATTTTTTTTTTCAAAAATGATTTTTTTTTAATGATTTTTTTTTCAAAAATTATTTTTTTTTATTTTTTCAAAAATATTTTTTTTTTCAAAAATAATTTTTTTTTCTTTTTTTTTTCAAAAAATTTTTTTTCAAAAATAATTTTTTTTTCTTTTTTTTTTCAAAAAATTTTTTTTCAAAAATAATTTTTTTAAAAAAAAAAATATATTTTTTTTTTCAAAAATAATTTTTTTTTGTTCAAAATTTTTTTTTTTCAAAATTTTTTTTTTTCTTCAAAATAATTTTTTTTTTCAAAAATAATTTTTTCTTTTTTCAAAAATATTTTTTTTTCTCAATAATATTTTTTTTTTTCAAAAATGAATTTTTTTTTTTTTTCAAAAATATTTTTTTTTTCATGGGGCGGTCATAATGTTTTGGCTGATCATGGGGTGGTCATAATGTTTTGGCTAATCAGGGGGTTGTCAGCTTTTGTCACCTTCCACTCTAGTTTTGAACATTTCGCCATTCATTCCTATGGGACCAATTTCGCCGCAAAAACTACGATATTTCGTGAACCATTCGGTGAAACATTCCACAAAGTAATAGCACACCAATCGGGAACAATCCGCTCGTTTCGGTATATTACTTGTCTCTGTAGTGTAAAAACTGTGGGAGGAGTCTACAAGCATTATCAAGTCTAGCAGATGAAGTCACATGCATTTGGGGTGTCTCAGCATCTTGTGTTTACAACCACTGTTTCCTAGCAACGCTCATGCCCTGTTTATGCTTCCTAAATACTACTTCATCAAAACTGCCCCATCAGAATTACCCCATCAAAACTGCCCCATCATATTCCTCTATTATAAATCAGTACATGGTGTGTCTGTCCCCTCCCCCGGGCTCTGTAATCAGCTGAGATGCTCCAGCCACCTCCCCCCTGTGTATAACAGAAGCTTAGGTAACCATGGCAACAAAACAAACACTCCTCTGACCTCTAAACAAATGGCCGTATTTTAAAAACTATACATCCTACAGTGAAGATCTTTATATTGTGAGAATCACAAGACCCAGACCTAGATTTTGATATATAGTATGTCTCTGAAATATTAAAAATGGAGGCACAGTCGCAGTTTAGAAATTGCCCTTCAAATTTGAAGGGGGCTAGAGTGTAGTTTCAATGAATGTCAATGGACAGCGTGAGTTGCAAACAAATGGTCATATTGTGAAAACTATCAGGACTATGGCTTAGCCGTGGACATGTTTAGTGGCAGCAGGGATAGCTGAACGTTTTGATATAAGATTTGTGTAGGTGGGCTTGAAAATGAGGGAGTGGCGGCAGTTTAGAAATCATGTTCTGATTTTCCAGCTTTTGTCATCTCCCACTCTAGTTTCCCCATTCATTCCTATGGGACCAATTTCGCCGCAAAAATGACGATATTTCGTGAACCATTCAGTGAAACGTTCCACAAAGTAATAGCACACCATTCGAGAACAATCCGCACGTTTCGGTATATTACTTGTCTATGTAGTGTAAAAACTGTGGGAGGAGTTAGGGTGGTAAATTTGGCTATAATAATAAGAACTAGAAAAGGTACAATTTCTGGGGAAATTGTGAAAGTGTTCTTGCCTCTACAACTGGAGTGGGCGGAGTAACTGGGTGGGGTGGAGTGGCTTGAGTAACTGTGAAAAGTGTTAAAAAGCTTAATATTTTAAAAAGTATAAATAGTAGTAAAAAAGTTCCATCATTCGCTGAAAGAGCTGAACATTTTTTTCAAAAGTAATTTTTTTTTTCAAAAATTAATTTTTTTTAATCAAAAATTATTTTTTTTTCTTCAAAAATGATTTTTTTTTTCAAAAGTAATTTTTTTTTTCAAAGGTAATTTTTTTTTTCAAAAATGAATTTTTTTTATTTCAAAAATAATTTTTTTTTTCGAAATTATTATTTTTTTTAAAGTAATTTTTTTTTTCAAAAATAATTTTTTTTTTTCAAAAATATTTTTTTTTTTCAAATATATTTTTTTTTCAAAAATAATTTTTTTTTTTAAAAGAAATTTTTTTTTCAAAAATATTTTTTTTTTTCAAAAATAATTTTTTTTTTTTCAAAAATATTTTTTTTTTCAAAAATTATTTTTTTACTTTTTTCAAAATTTTTTTTTTTTTTCAAAAATATTTTTTTTTTTACATGGGGCGGTCATAATGTTTTGGCTGATCATGGGGTGGTCATAATGTTTTGGCTGATCATGGGGTTGTCAGCTTTTGTCACTTCCCACTCTAGTTTTGAACATTTCGCCATTCATTCCTATGGGACCAATTTCGCCGCAAAAACGTCATTTCGTGGACCATTCGGCAAAACATTCCACAAAGTAATAGCACACCAATCGGGAACAATCCGCTCGTTTCGGTATATTATTTGTCTCTGTAGTGTGAAAACTGTGGGAGGAGTCTACAAGCATTATCAAGTCTAGCAGATGAAGTCACATGCATTTGGAGTGTCTCAGCATCTTGTGTTTACAACCACTGTTTCCTAGCAACACTCATGCCCTGTTTATGCTTCCCAAATACTGCTTCATCAAAACTGCCCCATCAGAATTACCCCATCAAAACTGCCCCATCATATTCCTCTATTATAAATCAGTACATGGTGTGTCTGTCCCCTCCCCCGGGCTCTGTAATCAGCTGAGATGCTCCAGCCACCTTCCCCCCTGTGTATAACAGAAGCTTTGGTAACCATGGCAACAAAACAAACACTAACAGTACACTCTGATTAATGGCTAAAATTTCCTGAAATGACCTCTAAACAAATGGCCGTATTTTAAAAACTATACATCCTACAGCGAAGATCTTTATATTGTGAGAATCACAAGACCCAGACCTAGATTTTGATGTATAGTATGTCTCTGAAATATTAAAAATGAAGGCACAGTCGCAGTTTAGAAATTGCCCTTCAAATTTGGAGGGGGCTAGAGTGTAGTTTCAATGAATGTCAATGGACGGCGTGAGTTGCAAACAAATGGTCATATTGTGAAAACTATCAGGACTATGGCTTAGCCGTGGACATGTTTAGTGGCAGCAGGGATAGCTGAACGTTTTGATATAAGATTTGTGTAGGTGGGCTTGAAAATGAGGGAGTGGCGGCAGTTTAGAAATCATGTTCTGATTTTCCAGCTTTTGTCATCTCCCACTCTAGTTTCCCCATTCATTCCTATGGGACCAATTTCGCCGCAAAAACGACGATATTTCGTGAACCATTCGGCGAAACGTTCCACAAAGTAATAGCACACCATTCGGGAACAATCCGCACGTTTCGGTATATTACTTGTCTATGTAGTGTAAAAACTGTGGGAGGAGTTAGGGTGGTAAATTTGGCTATAATAATAAGAATAATATATATGTGAGATAACAGTAAGTGGTCTTGCTATGCAAGAACACTTAATAATATATATGTGAGATAACAGTAAGTGGTCTTGCTATGCAAGAACACTTAATTATAGTTCCATTTTTAGATATTACAGTGCTATGGATAAAGGCAGCTGTGGGTAAAAGTGTTCCCTTAAGTAAACCCTGCAGCGTACACATAATGCCAAAAAATAAGCTAAGGGATCACCAGCTTTGCCTCACGATACTTTAAGAATTTAGGAAAAACTTCACATCACAGTTCAGTTCCATACATCTCACACAGCTTTTTTTCTGAGTTTATCATATACACGTGCTAACAGTTAATATGACGTGCCCAATGACCATGTTGAAAGCATAACTCGAGGATCTGTACTAACTAGAACTCAGCCTTGAACATCATTTAGTCAACCACTAGAGGGTCTAGTATCAAAGCAATGGTATAGCCGGCTGCTTCTGGTGGGAGGTAATCTGCCCTGTATTGTGTTCCTATACCCCCTTTGTCTACTATAGGGAAGTAAGTTACATGATATAATTTCTTACAAGGGTCCTGTTCTCATACATTTTTTCCCTGTCTTTGCCAAACATAACATTTGCTTTAGCTCCAGCTCTATGAAACGGGTCGTACTTTACCGGCGCCGAATAACTTGCACAGTTTTAAAATACATCCACATGGCCAGGAATTTGCTTGCAACCAATAAAGGCAGATTTTAGGTTTCACCTAACTGTAATAAACTGGATGTGTCACTTTGAATTAACACATTCTCAAGTTTAATGGGACATCAGAAAGTAAGTTTAAAATGTGTTAGCAGTTCATAGGAGAGAAAGAACGCTTGGAGCATTTATTTCTTTTCATTTTTTCTAATGTCAGAGACGTTTGGGGTTTTCCAGTAGTTTAAAAATGAAAATGTTTACTGCTGAGGTTGGGGGAGGGAGAACAACATATACCATACACACATATATGTTGGGCTGTATATATATATATATATATATATATATATATATATATATATATATATATATATATATATATACTGCATAAAGAATCTAGGTATTTAACTAGCTTTTTAACCACTAGAGAGATACAAGTCTTGTAAATTTGGGCAGAGAAAAAGAAAATAGCTTGAGGACCACCCATAATATGTCGTTGGGTAGGTGTATAGTTCTGTTCAAAGCAGATTAATCAATACTTAAAGTGGTTGTAAACTCTGGAAAAACAACCTGCAAGACAAAGGCATAATGAGCTAGTATGCATCGCATACTAGCTCATTATGAAATACTTACCTTAGAACGAAGCTGTTGCAGCGGTCACAGAATGTTACTTCCAGGTTCGCGGGCGCCGGCGCTGTGATTGGCCGGAGCCGCGATGACGTCACTCCCGCCGGTCACGGCACAGCAGCTGAAGAAACGGCACGAACGATCCGCTTCTTCAGTGCGCATGTGCCGATGACATTGGATACAGTAAATATCTCCTAAACTGTGCAAGTTAAAGAGAAATTCACGGTACCTACAGGTAAGCCTTAATATAGGATTACCTGTAGGCAAAAGTGGTTATAAAGGGTTTACAACCACTTTAAAGTAGAGTAAAGTAAAGTAAAGGCAAAACTTTTTTGTTTTTTTTGTTTTTTTTTTTAGTTTTGGATAGAGTGGAGGAGGGATTAGAACACTTGTCAGTTTTTACTGCTGTGTGTACCCCATTAAGGAGATTTCCCCTCTCTATATGTCCTGTTTACTATTATCATTGAAAGTGAAAGTAAAAGAAAATCCCAAATTTTAGGTTGTCCCCAGAAAATTAATAGAGGGTAAATCTTCCAATGAGGTTACAAGTTCCTAGGAGATTCCCTTAATTTTCAGGGATTTCCTCTCAATTCCTGTTTGGCTATGGGACAGGAAGTGAAATGAAATCTCCCCAATGGGACTAAGATGGCAAAAATAAACCTTACGGGGTTATAACCCTCCCTTACTCTATCCAAAATGAAAAAAAAAAGTTGTGCCCCATAGTTCTAATTTAAGGGGAATCTTTAGTCTTTTCAGTTTTTTTTACAAGCAGTACATAAAAATGATCAATACATGAAAAACCCTGTTCTACCAGCAACTCTACCCCCCGGAGGGACTGCTGGTCAGATGGGTCCTTCTGTTCTTCCCAGTCATGAGCTGGCTTTGCTGAACCCATCGCACTGACACACCTGAGGCTGAAAATGGGCTTATATGAGAACCCAGATAATATCTTTTACTGCAGCCGAATCAGTAATTTTCAGTGCCTGAATCTTGGTCCAGGTAATTTTTTAAACAGAACTAGGAGCTTTTGGTGATGACTTCTGCAAAGGGAAGTGTAACATTTTCAGCACATGAAAAGTAAGTGACGGGGGGCAGGAGGCGGAGCCTAGCAGAGCAGACATGCATTGTTAGAGCTCCACACCGCTGAGGAGAGAAGAGAAGGACAAAGCGGAGCCTGCAGGCTCAAAAGGTATCCATTTGAACCTTTTTGCCCCAGGGAACAAACTGTGAAAGTTTGGGCAGGAAATATGGTACTGGGAGGAAACCGTGGCAGAAATAAAAATCACCTCACAAAGAGCTCACAGGCACTCACTGCAGCTGAAGCAGCTCCAGTCACCTCACAAGATACAGCATCAGGGCGCTCTCACAGACAGAAAATGTCACAGCAAGACTCTCCATTTGAGTCAGATACAGAACAAATCCTCTCACAAACTTCTCCACAAGCCTCCTCAGTATCCCCAGTAATATTATTACAATTTGAAAAGATGCTTCATAAGGCTTTAAAACAAACCTCAGACCAAATAACAAAAAGCCTAACCAAAGAAATAAGAGAGCTGGGAAACCGCACCGCAGCCTTAGAAATAAAAATGGATGAAATTGAAATTACAACCCAAGAAAATATAACAGAATTGGAACAATTAAAAAAAGAGAATTTAATACTTCAAACTAAGCTCGAAGATTACGAAAATAGAGCCAGACGTTCAAACTTGCGCATAAGGGGAATACCTGAAACTGTGACAGACCTGCAATCTACTATTACTGCTCTATTACAAGAACTAAAGCCAGATATCCCTATTGAACGTTTAGAACTGGACAGAGTACACAGAGCCCTCACAGCCAAAAAGAAAGATGGACCCCCACGTGATATAATCACAAAATTTCATTATTACAGAACGAAAGAACAAATAGTAATTGCTGCAAGAGAAAAAAAGGAACTTAATTTTCAAGGACACAATTATCAAATTTTTGCTGACCTATCCCAACTTACTATTACTAAAAGACGATCCATGAAACCCCAACTAATGGAACTGCAACGCCACAACATTTTGTATCAATGGGGCTTCCCCTTTTCAGTCAGATTTAACTACCAAGGTACAATTTACAGAAGCAGATCAGCAGATGAACTACAACAAACCCTTTTAAAATTAAATCTGACAGAACCCACAAGCAGCAACACTCCCACACGCAGAAGAATGGCGTCATCTTCACCTTCAGGCAGCACCCAGAAAATTTCAGAACAAAATGGGAATCATCATTCTCACAAAAAAGGCCGTTATGCCACATCATCCATGGACCAAGAAGATTCAATGGACTGACATCCTAATTCCTGATATCTCTTCATTTATTATACTAAGAGATGGTTCTCTGTAAAAAACCTATATTTATAACTGAATGTAACTGCATTCTGATAGTCACACACTGTGTGGGATCATGTTACATTCCAGTTATATTTCTTATTACTTCTGATTCATATAGCCTTAGAATATATAAGTGAAATAAGGAAATTCTTGTTCAGTTATATATTATCAGGTAATAACAATAGATTTATTACTTTTTAGGACAAATATGTTCAATAATCCAGAAGTAATGGAAGCTTTTTCTTTCTTTTCTTAAAACAAATATATTATTACCTAACTAGTTCCTAGAATTATGTTTTTGTTTATTCTAATCTGAAGCAATACAACCTCAATTTTATGAGTTAACATATCTAAACAGTTACATATGAATAAAATATGTAATTGTTTACTCTAAAAGGGTTAAAATCCCAAAATAATTCAAACTATCTTCATCAATACCAAAGTTATTAACAGTACCTTTCTAACTGAATTATTTAGCCTAGGGCAAGACTAACCATATACAACCACCCTGGAATAAATAATTTCAACAAAAATGATATTCTGCACTCCAATTAATGAAACATCATTTTGATGTCTTTTGACATAGCACTTCTCTCCTGTAAGTGGAAGATCCGTGTACCCCCATTAGCCCTCCTCATTCTCCCAACCATATTATGTGGGAGTGTGATGAAGGCACTTATTCCCCTGAGAGAGATATTTATTCTCTTTCACGGGTAAATTGTGATTACTTGCAAAAAATAATTTATACAATGCATCATCTAATCTCATATGTTTTTTGTTTACTCTTTACTCTAGAATTCACTGGTTTCTTTTCTATCTATTCATCTCTTCAGTCCACACAGGTTGATCTGCGCAGTCAGCTCTGCATAACAAAAAGTAAGTCAAAACTATTTGATCTATTGCCATGGCACCACTGAATATACTTTCCCTGAATGTTCAGGGAATAAATGTCCCTCAAAAAAGGACCAAAGCTATCCGTACTTTCCATAACAAGAAGGCTCACATAGTATGCCTCCAAGAAACACACTTCACCAAAGATTCTACTCCAAAATATATTTCTCCTTTTTATCAACAAATTTACACGGCTTCTGCCTGTACCAAGCAAAGGGGAACTCTAATTGCATTTCACCGATCCACACCATTCACCTTATCATCAGAAATTAAAGACCCAGAAGGTAGATACCTGATACTCATGGGTTATATAATGGATACAGCAATCACAGTGATTTCCTACTACGCTCCTAACAAACAACCTACACCATTCCTCTCACATATATTACAAGTGATTAATACACACAAAATAGGAACAGTGATAATGTGTGGGGATTCGAACCAGGTCCTCCTCCCATTTCTAGATAAATCACCTTTTACACCATCCAAAATAACCTCTAGATTACCTTTTTCTCAACTTCTTTCCAAATACAATCTGGTAGATTCATGGAGAGAAAGTAACCCAATGAAAAAGAAATTCACTTATTTCTCGCACCCTCATCAAACTTTCACCAGAATAGATCATATTTTTCTAACAATAGGAATGATACCAGAAATTATTACATCAGATATAATTCCGATTCTGTGGTCTGACCATAATGCAGTATACACTACTATAGCCTCAGCCATACCAAAAGCGCATGACCCAACGTGGTACTTACCGGACATAATGCTCAAACACCCACTACATCAGATGGCCATTGAACAAGCTTTAAAGGAATACATATCAATTAATAATACAACAGACATCTTCCCAATAACACTGTGGGAAGCTCATAAGCCTGTCTTGCGTGGTACAATACAAAGACAAATGGCACTATTCAAACGGGAACGCAAAAATCTAGCAAAAAAACTAGAACTCAATTTTAATGCAGCCTACATATCATTTCAAGATAATCCATCTCAGAGTACAAAATCTCATCTGGAAAAATCTAGATTGCAATACGATCTATTTCTCACTGAGTCAGTTGATAAATCCCTCAAACGCTCCAAACACAATTTCTACATGAATACAAACAAACCAGGTACATATTTGGCTCGGGCATTAAATTCAACTAACAAATCTTTCAAACCAATACATTTGAAATTATCAAAAAATGTTTACACTTGTAATCCAGTTAAAATAGTCCATAAATTTCACTCACATCTCGCAACTTTATACAAGACAAACAATGAATTTAATCCTACAGAAGCTGAATCCTTCTTCTCAAAAATAACCTTACCTGAGTTATCTCAGAATCAAAAAAGCAGTTTGGATGAGCCTATAACTATAGATGAAGTTGCTAACGCCATAAAAGACCTAAAACTTAACAAAAGACCAGGCCCAGACGGCTACTCGGCTTTATACTATAAAACATTCTCAGAAATACTCTCTCCCATTCTCACTGAAACTTTTAACAAACTTCTAGTTGGACATTCTTTTCGGCAAGAAACACTAATGGCAATTGTTTGTATGATCCCAAAACCCCTTTCTGATGATACTTCCTGTGTGAATTATCGGCCTATCTCTCTGTTAAACCTCGATATTAAATTATTAGCAAAAATAATAGCAAAACGCCTCAATAGCATTATAGGAAAATTAATACATAGAGATCAAGTAGGCTTCATGGCAAATAGACAGGCAGGCGATAATGTACGCAGGGCAGTGTTATTGGCACATATTGCTAAAAAACGGAAAATCCCTTTATGTTTTCTATCTCTCGATATTAAGAGGGCATTTGACACAGTATCCTGGCAATATATGCAATATTCATTACAAAAATGGGGTTTTGGACCCCACTTTTTAACATGGATCAAAGCATTATATCATAAACCCAAAGCCTATATAAAATATGCTGGATACAAATCAAATCTGAAGCCTTTAATATCGAAAGAGGTACCCGACACGGTTGCCCATTATCTCCCTTATTATTTGCCCTTATACTCGAACCCATGGCCCAATACATCAGAACAAACCAAACTATAACTGGCATTGAAGTAGAAGGTATTACACACAAATTATGTATATTTGCAGACGATATATTACTTTTTCTATCATCACCACAGGTCTCTGGTCCTAACTTAATACCAGCTCTTGATGGATTTGCAGCCCTATCCGGCCTTATGATTA
The DNA here is from genome assembly GCF_042186555.1 of Aquarana catesbeiana. NCBI lineage: Eukaryota > Metazoa > Chordata > Amphibia > Anura > Ranidae > Aquarana > Aquarana catesbeiana. Next base: position 588,781,706 of record NC_133328.1, read on the forward strand.
ATCCTAAGAAATGCCTAGTGCTTAATATTTCACTCACAAACATGGAATTGATCCCGGCTAGGGCTGCACTCCCATTCACATGGGCAGAAAAATCAATCCCATATCTTGGAATTCATTTAACAGCATCTCATTCTGACTTATTCTCAACCAATTATCCTCCTGTATTAAGACAGATCACAAATCTAATAAAACAATGGTCGCAACTTCCTTTATCCTGGATAGGGAAGATTAATGCAATCAAAATGACTATTCTACCCAAATTGCTTTATCTATTCAGAGTCCTCCCTATTCCAATTCCTTCCTATTTTTTGAGAATAGTACAAAAAAGAGCAACTTCGTTTATATGGGGCTCTTCTAAACCACGTATACCTATACACACACTACATCTTCCCAAAAATAAAGGAGGCCTGGGATACCCTAATTTTACTAACTACTACAGAGCAGCACATTTGGCCAGTCTGTCCAAATACCATGCAAAACAGGAAATCCCATTATGGGTATTTATAGAGGCTTCAGAAAATGACCCTCTATTAATATCAAATTTATTATGGCTTGATCCTAAAGACCGCTTTAAAATTCATAATCCCATAACTAAACACTTCTTATCTCTCTGGGATAAACTAAAAACCAAATATCAGTTACAATCTCCACACAATCCTCTCCTTTCTTTTATCAGAAATCCGGCCTTTTATCCGGCATGGATCTACCCAAATTCTTTTAAAGCTTGGACAACATCAGGCATTCAGACACTAAATGACTTCATAGCATCTAAATCATTCCTTTCATTCCCATCGCTTAGAGAAAAATATGATCTACCAAACTCTGAGATATTTAGATATCTCCAAATCAAAAATTTCTATACACCATTCCTAAAGGGGGATACACCATTATCCCAATTATCCATTTTTGAATCAATCTGTACAAAAGATCCATTTGCTAAAGGTACAATTTCATCACTTTATAATCAATTATATGGAGTAGCAAATCTTAATAGACCCTCTTACGTTCAGAGGTGGGAGGAGGACCTGGGACGAACTTTAGAAGACACGGACTGGTCTAATATATGGCTCACATCTAAGTCATCTTCACCCAACATCTTGGCACTGGAGACAAATTATAAAGTCCTAACTCGCTGGTACCTTGTACCCGCTAGAGTGGCAAAATATTCACCTAATACCTCAACTCTTTGTTTTCGAGGATGCCCAGAAATAGGCACATATTTACACATATGGTGGACGTGCCCAGTAATCCAAACCTTCTGGAAGGAAGTCTTCGTGATTGCATCTAAAATATTTAAAAAAATAATACAACCAGATCCATATTTAACTTTACTTAATCTAAAACCGGAATGGTTAACACTC